>NW_006778437.1:401428-488114 GCF_000442215.2 Lipotes vexillifer | reverse complement strand
ATCACCTGTGTCATATGCTCTGAGTTTGCCCCCTATGTGGGCATCATGGGCCTTTCTTTTGTGGTGGGACTGACTGCTTCTGATGTGCTGGTAAGAGAAGCTGGTCCCAACCTGGGTGGCTTCCAGGCCCTCCCTCATGAAGTGGCTGCTGGCCTACTGCTTGGCAGGGCAATGTTATCCTGGTGGCTGGCTGTGAGACCAGGCTCCTTTCAAATACTACCTCTGCACTGGGACTTGGAGCATGTAATTGTCTGCATGTGCTCTTTAAGAGTGGAGTCTGTTTCCTACAGCCCTCAAGTTCACCCATATGCAAGCCTCACTGGCATTCTGGGGGCTTGTCTTCATAGTGCAAGCTCCCCAGTCTGGAGACCCTGATGTGGGGCTCAGGCTCCTTGCTCCTCAATGAAAACCTTTGCAATTGTGATTACCTTCCTGTTTTGGGGGCACTACTCTGGGGGTGTGGGTCCTGACTTACCATGTCTCTGCTCTTCATACCCAATCTCTCTGTTTTGTTTTTTGTTTTTTTTTATCTTTAGGTGTGGAAAATTTTTTCTGCTAGTTTTCAGATAGTTTTCACAAAGAGTTGCTCTATAAATAGCTGTAATTTTGGTGTGCCCATGGGAGCAGGTGAGCTCAGCATTTTCCAACTCCACTATCTTGTCCACACAGACTCCTCAAATTTCTTAAATATTTCCCAATATAACATGGTTCAGGACATTTTTTTCCCTCTCCTCTTCTTATGCACAACTGAATCAAGTATTTCAGGAAGAAACTGACTACTCCAAGATGCTTGCTTTGAATACTGGGATTCTTGCAGTGCATCTTAGTGTTTTATTCCACTATGGCCCTGAAAACAATCCAGGAATATGCCAAACCCATGCAATTAACCTGACGATCAAAGGGAAGTAACTGTAGCTCTTAGACAAATATCTGGAAAACAACATAGAAATATCTTCAGAGAGGTAAAATTTGATTCCCTGGATATGTTTTCTATCACCTTTGATATATCTGTCTTATACCCACATTTAACTTTAGTTTGTACATTAAGTTTAAAATAATATTTTAAATTTTATAACATACTTTATACTACTTAAAATTCTGTAAGAAGTATTATAACATTTAACCCTCACAGTAGCCCTTTAAGACAGGTAGGTTTTATACGTTTCCTAATAAAACCACGCCATTAATCTCTTGATTTGTACAATATTGCTTTATGGAGTTCAGAGTATGTTGGTGGAGACAGTCATTGATCATTTAAACACAATAATAAATATAAAATTATAAGCAAATAAGCCCTCTGAAAGGAAAAAGTACGGTTCTATGAAAGCATAGAGAAAAGGCTGACAGACTGGAGCATCTGGGAAGGCTTCTCTGTGGAAGTGATCACTGAGCTAAGAGCTAAAGAATAAAAAGGAGTGGGGATGTGTTCAGAGAATGTTCATCCCAATAGAGGGAAGAACAGTACAAAAGGCATGATGATGCATCCTGAGAATTGAAGGGACGCCTAATGCTGAAGCAGAGAAAACAAGAGAGAACATGAGATGAGATGGGAATACTAAGCTAGATAGTGATATGAACATTCAAGTTTTTTTTATACCTCATTAGATTTAAATCACAAAAGAAATAGGAAGCCACTAAAATATTTAAATCAGGGCTACATATTGATCAAATTTGTTTTTAAAAATATTATCCTGGCTAGACTGTGATGTAAATATTGGAGGGACCAGAATAGATTTCAGGAGATCATTTAATATTGTCCACATTGTATAGATGAGGAAAACGAATTTACATTTTCTAACAGAACAAGAAAATATCTGTAGCTTAATGTAATATAATGACTCTCTCATTCATTTGTTCATCCAGTACCACTACCCATTATGCTAAAATATAGATATGCAGTGGTTATTTTCCTCCTGGAGGTCATTGTCTAGCTAGAAATAATGACATTAAACAAAAAATTACAAACAGAATTATTTCCTTACAAACTGTGGTAAGCTGTGAACCAAAAGAGAAGAGTGCTATGGAACTCTGTAACTGAGAAGACAGTGCCAACATACTTGAATAAGGTCTTCAGGGGAAAACTTTCTCAGGAGCAGATATAGTGTTTGAGACATAAAGTGTAAAAAGAAAAAAAAATATGAAAGTTATTTTCAGGCAAAAGGAAGAGAATGTGCAAAGTCCATAAGGAAGGAAAGAAATTGTCATGAATGACGACTGGTAAAGAGCCTAATGTGCAGGAGGAAATGTAATAAGATATGAGATCAGAGAAGTAGGTAGGGGTCATATCCTATAGGACACAGGAGGCCAAGGTAAGGAGTTTGTGTTTTATTCTTAGTTCAAGTCCAAGGCAGGTGCTTAGCACAGTGCTTGACTCTTAGTGGATGACTAAAACACATTTATCAAATCTATGTATAAGAGAGACATTATGAGGTTTAGGGGAGTGTAAGAGAAGAATTAAAACTTTCAAAGTATAGGGCAGGCATACGTATTTGTAGTTAGAGGATAAGGATCCAAGAGGGAGAGAATGCTTAAAGTTACAAGAGGAAATAAAAGGAATAAGGTTTGGAGGAAGTAGGAGGGTACTGGCAGAGCGATCATCCTTGGAAAGGAAGAGAAACACCCCCTCCACTGAAATAGTTCCCTTCAACAAATATTCATTTGTGTTGTGCTGTAGTGAGTCAGATCCTACCAGCCTGAGAGAGCTCATTGTCCATTTCTTCCCATATTCTTGAAATGATGGAAGTATTAACACTGCAGATATTGACAAATAGTACAAATTAGAACTTTTAATTCACCGACTTATTACTGCACTTATCTCTTGCCAGGTTCTAGGCTACCACTTACTGGTTACTGTTTATTAATTTTTATGCCAGCAATTATACACAAGGTGATTTTCATTTAGTATCTCATTTATTCCTTACAACTTCCCCCTTTGTCAAATAATGTTACTATCTCCCATTTTATAGATGAGGAAACTGAGTTAATGTGCTCCCAAGTGAGATGAAAGTGAGTTCAACACAGGTCTGAGTCAAAGCCTATTCCCTCTTAAATCTCTACAATCCCTGCTATATAGAAACCATAACAGTTCACAACTTTTAAGTGCTCAAATTGGAGTGTGCACAGGATGCAATTATGGCACAAAAGAGGAAAACTTAGGCCAGTTAAAATTGGGTTGGGGACAATGCAAAGTGTTAGCATAGTAGAGGGAGCATATAAATTAAATTGAGTTATCAGAGAAGGTTTTCAGGAGGAAGTGACATTTGAAGTGAATCTTAGGGAACAAGGATGCTTTAAGTGCAGGGATAGTGGGAGAGAATTCCAGGCAGAAGAAGAGGGATATGGTGTCAGCGAGAACCACAATGAGTTAAAAAAAAAAAATCACTGGAGTATGAGGCTGAAAAGGGAGGAAGGAACCAGGTTAGGAAAACCTATAAGCCATGTTAGGGAGTTCCAACTTTATCTTGTAAGCAGTGGAAAATACCTGAAAATTTGTATGCAAAGGATGTTTAAATTATTAAATTATATAGGTAAAGGTGGCATTAATGTATAGGATGGATTTGAAGGAAGCCAATACAAAAACTTGTCATTTGTTCATTAATATAAATGCCTAATATATGTCTGACAGTGCAAATTTGTGGGGACACAATGATGAACAAAAATGGCATGCTCTCTACCCTCATAGAATATGTTATAAGAGGGAGAATCTATAGTTATTTAAATGGTCACACAAATAGGTTTGTAATTACAGCTTTTGGTAAGAGCTATGAAAGAATAATAAGTGTGACAAAAGCTCATTTAACAGAGGATGTTGTCCTAGTGTCTGGGGTCAAGGAAGGCTTTACAAGGAAGTTAACTTTGAACTGAGATAATAAGTAGGTGTTAACTTGGTAAGGAGAAATAAAAGCTCAGTCCAAGCAAAAAGGACAGCATATGTGAAGGCCCTGGGATTAAGAGAAAGCATAATCCATTTAAGAAACTAAAAAGAAGGCCTAAGTGGTAGGAACATTGAGTGAAATGGAATATGGTGTAAGATGAGGCTGGAAAATCAGAGAGGAGCCAGACTGTTAGGCCTACTAGGCCATGGTAGGGAATTTAAGGCAATAATCTGTAAGCCTCACCGTGGCTTAAGATCTATTCAAATAGACAGTTTCATTGAAAATCAATCAAGGGCCTTGCTGATGGTAGGCATACTGCCCCAATTCCACTTCACTCCTGCACTAGCAATATAGCCACTAGTATGGATACATATGTAGAATTTTGGCATAGCCATAGAAAACTTTTTCCTATGGGGTAGAACTTCTGGACGCCCCAGGTTTATTCCCTTTGTACCATATGAAGCAGGTCTGTATTCTAAACCTGATCTCTTATTATCAGTAAACAGAGCCTTTCCTGAGAATAGAATAAGTGACAGGGTTAGCAAGGAAGAGGGCAGGCAAGAACTGGGTGACTAGTTGGGTTAGAATGAAGAGGCAGAGCATACTTTACACACTTCACCATCTTGTCAATGGTAATGTCTGGCTACTGAGGGTATCTCTAAATCTCCTTTGGCTGGAGTTCACCATGCCAGACATCCAAACTGAAGTGGAAATGGTTTGTTACATCAATTTTCCTGGATATACCTTCTGAGCATTTAGAAACAGTAGAGATAAGACACAGACTGTGATAATGCATTTAGGATATGAAAGGTACACATTCCTAGGCTGCCACTGACAGAGAAGGCATTGTTCTTACACTGGGGACACTAATTAAAGAGTGCTCCCAAAACAGCAAAGAATACAATACTTGATGCATGTTCAATCAGCATTTTCAGAGAACCCTGGCAGTGGGTGAAAGTGGTCTTTGAAGCAAAAATGAGGGGCTTAGCTTACTTGCATGGTCTTGATTATTAAAACATGTGCCAATGATAAGTTTTATTTTTCTCCTTTAAATTCCTAGAAGGAAAGCTTATTTCTTGCTTTTATTTTCAAAGTTTTTGAAAAGTCTTAATAAAAGAGAAAGAATGAATTTATTTTTGAGAAGTTCTCTTCCTATCATAATAATATTCACCCAAGCTATCCACATGTTCGGATGAAGGTTCTGATTCTGCAGAAACAGCAGTAGAAAAAAGGAAGCTAAAAGAAAAACCAGAAGATTATAATATGAGCCCTCTCATACACTGTTTTTGGAAGTCACAATGCCTACAGTCCATCCAGAGGATGATTTATCACAAAACTATTAGAGGTGTTTGTATGTTGGCTCCAAATTATTAGTACTTCCTTTAGATCTGGGCAAAGGGGGATCCTGCCTTAGGCCACACACCATATAGGGCCCTGTACTTTGCAGTGCCTTTCTAAGAATTAAAAAAAAAAACCTTCCAGGACCTAAAAACTACTGGACAAACAGAGCCATCCAAACAAGGTGTCCTGAACCCAGCTTGGTCCCATGTATATCCAGGACGCCAGATTCCTATCCCAAATTTCCCAAGTCCTCTTCTCATGGCCGGGGCTAGCTGAATTGATAGTGCTATGTGAACTCTGCACCCAAAGCCTACATAAGACCTGCATGGGTCCTAGTCCCTGTTTTATCCCTTCAGGGTACACTATTTATTCCACACATGGACATGGCTAGATGCCTCAAGGGTCTTCAGAATTTCTGACTATGAGGGCTCCAAGATGTACATCTCTGGGGATTTTCCAGAACCCTCAGGAACAGGCTCCATTCCAGGTGAGTTGTTTGGTAAGTGGATCTTCTGGTTAACATTGTATTTCTTTTGTGGGACAGAATGACACTGGGCCACCACGATGGTGATGACATGTTGATTTGGGATTATTCTCATGAAAGACATGTGACAATTTCATAGCTCTGGGTTACTGAAAGTCCAACAATAACCCTTGGGCTTGAACCAAATTTGTAGGTTCATGCATTTGTTCCCATCCATCCATATTCTATCTGCAGTGCTGCCTCCAGTCAAGAGTGATGGGGGTGGTAGCAGACAGCCCTTGCCTTTTGTGCCTCCCACTCCTGGGAATCAAGGTTGTCACTTCAACTCCTCTATAGGCTCCACACGATGTATCAGGCAGTCCTGCAGGGGTGGCTACAACTACTTATTCTGAAGACTTTTGACACTGCTGCTTCCAAATGCCAATGGGTACTTCAGGTAGATTTATGCTCTTGTTTCTTATAGATGCAGTAATTTTGTGCTCTCCCAAGTTAGTCTTAAGCCATGCTAAATAAGGGACAGAGATTTATTGCAAAAATAGGACTGTTCCTTTTGCTCTGCCCATGTAACCCACTAATTCTCCTTCCTGGTTGCAATGTGTTGAAGGTAAGAGGACAGTCAACATTCAAAGAATACAATGATTGCAGCTTAAAGTGTTCAAGGGCAGACATGGCTAAAAAATGTGTTGTTCTACATTTACACTATAAAATTCCAAGATCCAAGATTTTATCCTAAGCATATAATTACAGATGGATAGATATATTTGTCTGCAAAACTACTTTTGTTTATCATAGCATTATTAAGAAGAATGTTAAATTGAAAAGTAAAATCATCTAACAGAGGAAGATGTTAAATAAATTATGGGACATTTTAAAACTTGGAGTATAGTTCCCTTACAATGCTGTGTTAGTCTCTGCTCTACAGCAAAGTGAGTCAAATATACATATACACATATCTCCTCCTCTTAGGATTTCCTTCCCGTTTAGGTCAACACAGAGCACTGAGTAGGGTTCCTTGTGCTATACAGTAGGTTGTCATTAGTTATCTCTTTTATACATGGTAGTGTATATATGTCAATCCCAATCTCCCAATTCATCCCACCCCCCTTTTCCCCCTTGGTGTTGATACACTTGTTCTCTAAGTCTGTGTTTCTATTTCTGCTTTGCAAATAGGTTCATCTGTACATTTTTCAAGATTCTACACATATGCATTAATATATGATATTTGTTTTTCTCTTTCTGACTTACTTCACTCTGTATGACAGTCTCTAGGTCCAACCACATTTCTGCATATGGCACAATTTCGTCACTTCCTATGGCTGAGTTATATACCATTGTATATATTTACCACATCTTCTTTATTCATTCCTCTGTTGATGAACATTTAGGCTGCTTGCATGTCCTGGCTATTGTAAATAGTGCTGTAACGAACATTGGGTTGCATATATATATATTTTTAAATTATGGTTTCTCAGGGTGTATGTCCCAGAGTGGGATTGCTTGGTCATACGGTAGTTCTATTTTTAGTTTTCTAAGGAACCTCCATACTGTTATCCATAGTGGCTCTATCAATTTACATTCCCAGCAACAGTGTATGAGGGTTCCCTTTTCTCCACACCCTCTACATAATTTATTAATTGTAGAGATTTTGATGATGTTCATTCTCACTGGTGTGAGGTGATATCTCATTGTATTTTCAATTGGCATTTCTCTAATAACTAGTGATGTTGAGCATCTATCTTTTCATGTGCCATTTGGCCATCAGTATGTCTTCTTTTAGGGAAGTGTCTACTCCAGTTTTCTGCCCATTTTGTGATGGTGTTTTTTGTTTGTTTGTTTGATATCGAGCTGCATGAGCTGTTTTTATATCTTGGAGATTAATCCCTTGTCAGGTGCTTCATTTGCAAATATGTTCTCCCATTCTGAGCATTGCCTTTTAGTCTTGTTTATGGTTTCTTTTGCTGTGCAAAAGCTTTTAAGTTTAGTGGGTCCCATTTGTTTATTTTTGTTTTATTTTCATTATTTTGGAGTTGGGTCAAAAAAGATCCTGCTGTGATTTATGTCAAAGAGTGTGCTGCCTATGTTTTATAGTGTCTGGCCTTACATTTAGGTCTTTAATCCATTTTGAGTTTATTTTTGTGTATGGTGTTAGGGAGTGTTCTAATTTCATTCTTTTACATGTAGCTGTCTAGTCTTCATAGCACCATTTATTGAATAGACTGTCTTTTACCCATTGTATATTCATGTCTCCTTAGGTGACTATAGGTGTGTGGGTTTATCTCTAGGCTTTCTATCCTGTTCCATTGATCCATATTTCTGCTTTTGTGCCAGTGCCATACTGTCTTGATAACTATAGATTTGTAATATAGTCTGAAGTCAGGGATACTGATTTTTCCAGCTCCGTTTTTCTTACTTAAGATTGCTTTGGCCATTCGGGGTCCTTTGTATTTCCATACAAATTGCAAAATATTTTTTTTTCTAATTCTGTGAAAAATGCCAGTGGTAGTTTGATAGGAATTGCATTGAATCTGTAGAATGCTTTGGGTAGTATAGTCATTTTCACAATACTGATTCTTCCAATCCAAGAACATGGTATATCTCTCCATCTGTTTGTGACATCTTTCATTTCTTTCCTCAGTATCTTACAGTATTCTGGGTACGGGTCTTTTGCCTGCTTAGGTAGGTTTATTCCTAGGTATTTTCTTATTTTTGTTGCAATGGTAAATGGATTGTTTCCTTAATTTCTCTTTCTGATCTTTTGCTGTTAGTATATAGGAGTGCAAGAGATTTCTGTGTATTAATTGTATATCCTGCTAATTTACTAAATTCATTGATTAGCTCTAGTAGTTTTCAGGTGGAATCTTTAGGATTTTCTATGTATATTATCAGTTCTTCTGCAAACAGTGAAAGTTTAAATTCTTCTTTTTCAATCTGGATTTCTTTTATTTCTTTTTCTTCTCTGATAGCCATGGCTAGGACTTCCAAAACTATGCTGAATAATAGTGGTGACAGTGGACATCCTTGTCTTCTTCCTGATCATAGAGGAAACACTTTCAGTTTTTCACCTTTGAAAATGATGTCTGCTGTGGGCTTGCCTTCATTATGTTGAGGTAGGTTCCGTCTGTGCTCACACTATGGAGAGGTTTTATTATAAATGGGTGTTGAATTTTGTCAAAAGCTTTTTCTGCATCTTTTGAGATGATCATATGATTTTCATTCTTCAATTCGTTAATATGGTGTATCACATTGATTGATTTGCTTATATTGAAGAATCCTTGTATCCCTGGAATAAATTCTATGTGATCATGATATATGATTCTTTCAGTGTGTTGTTGGATTCTTTTTGCTAGTATTTGTTGAGTATTTTTACTCCTCTATGTTCATCAGTGTTATTTGTCTGTAGTTTTCTTGTGATATCTTTATCTGGTTTTGTTATCAGGGTGATGGTGGCCTCATAGAATGAGTTTGGGGGTGTTCTGACCTCTGCAAATTTTGGAAGAGTTTGAGAAAGGTGTGTGTTAGCTCATCTCTAAATGTTTGATAGAATTTGCTGTGAAGCCATCTGGTCCTGGACTTTTGTTTATTGCAAGATTTTAAATTACCTTTTCAATTTCATTACTTGTGATTGATCTGTTCATATTTTCTATTTCTCCCCAGTTCAGTCTTGGAAAGTTGTACCTAAAAATTTGTCCATTTCTTCCAGGTTTTCCATTTTATTGGCATACAGTTGCTTGTAGTAGTCTTTCATGATCCTTTGTATTTCTGTGGTGTTAGTTGAAATTTCTCCTTTTTCTTTTTTAATTTTATTGATTTGAGTCATCTTCCTTTTTTTCTTGATGACTCTGGCTAAAGGTATATCAATTTAGTTTATCTTCTCAAAGAACCAGCTTTTAGTTTCATTGACCTTTGCTATTGTTTACTTCATTTCTATTTCATTTATTTTTTCTCTTATTTTTATGATTTCTTTCCTACTGACTTCCATTTTTTTAAGAAATTCTTCTTTCTAGAGTTGCTTTAGGTGTATGCTTAAGTCTTTTATTTGAAATTTTCCTTATTTCTTGAGGTAGGATGGTATTGTTATAAACTTCCCTCATAGAACTGTTTTGCTGCATTCCATAGGTTTCAGGTCATCATGTTTTCCTTGTCATTTGTTTCTAGGTATTTTTTATTTCCTCCATGATTTCTTCAGTGATCTCCTGGTTATTTAGTAGCATAAAGTTTAGCCTCTGTGTGTTTGTGTTTTCTACATTTTTTCCTGTAATGGATTTCTAATCTCATGGCATTGTGTTTGGAAAATAATGCTTGATAAAATTTCAATTTTCTTAAACTTACTGAGGCTTGATTTGTGACCCAAGATGTGATCTATCCTGGAGAATGGTCAGTGTGAACTTGAGAAAAATTCATTCTGCTTCTATCTGATGGAATGTACTATAAATATCAATTAAGTATACCTTGTCTAATATTTCATTTAAAGCATGTATTTCCTTCTTAATTTTCTGTCTGGCTGAACTGTTAATTGGTGTAAGTGTGGTGATAAAGTCCCACACTATTATTGTGTTACTGTCAATTTCCTCTTTTATGATTTTTAGTATAAGCTTTATGTACTGAGGTGCTCCTATGTTGGGTGCATAAATATTTACAATTGTTATATCCTTTCCTTGGATTGATTCCTTGATTGTTATATTTTGTCCCTCCTTGTCTCTTGTAATAGTCTTTATTTTAAAGCCTATTTTGTCTGATATGAGTGTTTCTACTCCACCTATTTTTTGATTTCCAATTTAATGGAATATCTTTTTCCATCCCCTCACTTTCAGTCTGTATGTGTCCCTAGATCTGAAGTTGCTCTCTTGTAGACAGCATATATATGGGTCTTGTTTTTGTAACCAATCACCCAGTCTGAGTTTTTTGGTTGGAGCACTTAATCCATTTACATTTAAGGTAATTATCGATATGTATGTTCCTACTACCATTTTCTTAATTGATTTGGATTTGTTTTTGTAAGTCTTTTTCTTCTCTTGTGATTCCTACGTAGAGAATTTCCTTTAGCATTTGTTGTAAAGCTGGTATGGTGTCACTGAATTCTTTTAGCTTGTGCATGTCTGTAAAGCTTTTGGTTTCTCTGTTGAATCTGCATGAGATCCTTTCTGGTTAGAGTAATCTTCATTATAGGTTTTCCCCTTTCATCACTTTAAATGTATCCTGCCACTCCCCTCTGGCCTGCAGAATTTCTGCTGAAAACTCAGCTGATAAACTTATGGGGATTCCCTTGTATGTTATTTGTTGCCTTTCCATTGCTGCTTTTAATATTTTTTCTTTGTATTTAATTTTTGATAGTTTGAATAATATGTGTCTTGGTGTGTTTCTCCTTGGGTTTATCCTGTATGGGATTCTCTGTGCTTCCTGGACCTGAGTGGCTATTTCCTTTCCCAAGTTAGGGAACTTTTTGACTATAATCTCTTCAAATATTTTCTTAGACACTTTCTCCTTCTCTTCTTTTTCTGGGACCCCTATAAATCAAATATTGTTGAGTTTAATTTTGTGTCAGGGGTCTCTGAGACTGTCCTTATTTCTTTTCATTCTTTTTTCTTTATTCTGCTCCTTGGCAGTTATTTCCACCATTCTATTTTCCAGCTCACTTATTCATTCTTCTGCCTCAAGTTATTCTGCTAGGGCTTCCCTGGTGGCACAGTGGTTGAGAGTCTGCCTGCCGATGCAGGGGACATGGGTTCATGCCCCAGTCTGGGAAGATCCCACATGCTGTGGGGCAGCTGGGTCCATGAGCCATGGCCACTGAGCCTGCGCGTCTGGAGCCTGTGCTCCACAATGAGAAAGGACACAACAGTGAGAGGCCTGTGTACTGCAAAAAAAAAAAAAAAGAAGTTATTCTGCTAGTGTATTTTTCATTTGTTATTCTGTTATTCATCACTGTTTGTTCTTCTGTTCTTCAATGTCCTTGCTAAACATTTATTGTATTTTCTCAGTCTATGCCTCCATTCTATTTTTGAGATTTTGCATCTTCTATCTATCATTACTCTGAATTATTTTTCATGTAGTTTGCCTATTTCCTCCTCATTTATTTAGTCTTGTAGGTTTTTACCTTGCTCTTTTGTCTGTAACATATTCTTTGTCATCTCATTTTCTTGATAGGTGTGGCTGTGTTCCTGTCTGCCTGGTTGTTTGGCCTGAGGTGTCCCACTCTGGAGTTTGCAGGCAGCTGTGTGGAGCGAGGTCTTGGTGCCAAGATGAGGACCTTCAGGAGAACTCACAAAGATTAACATTCCCTTGTGCCTGAAGTTCTCTGTTATTTCATCAGCTCGAACGTGGTGTTCCCACCACAGTTCAGGCCTGACTACTGGGCCAGTTGCACAGGGACTCCTCCAATTCCCCTGGATGTCCAATGTCCTCCATCAATGCTTGGCAGCTGTCCTGTGAGAACCTCTGTGGTGCACTTTTGGTGCACTTGTGAGGAGATGCAAACTCCATGTCCTCCTATTCCACCATCTTGAAATTATGTGATATTTATGTGATTAAATATTAAGTAGCCATGATGATTGTGTTTATAAAGAAATAAGATAAGTTTTGAAAATGCTTATGATGTGATGTTAAATAAAAATTATGGGAAGTAAAATTATATATGAAGTATGAATTTAATGTAAATAAAATCTGCACAGTAAAAATTAAATTTCTTAAGGAAAAAATGCCAAAATGTTAACACCTATGGATAGTGGGATTATGGATGATATACATTTTTTTCTTTTTTATTTAACTTTTGTGTACTTTATGTATAAGGAGCACATATTACTTTAATTTTTAGAAAAAAAAACACAGTTTAAAATCAAGTTTAAGCAAGACTTGTCCTAGCTTTTATAAAAATATAATAAAATTATGTTAAAATATTGCAATTCCACCACAGTAGAAGATCTTGGTTTATTAAAGACTCTGACTCTTTCATTTTTTAAGCTTGGACAAACCACTTTACCCTTTTGGATCTTAGTTTCCTCAGTGGTTGCAATGGACTAAAAGTGTCCCTCTCAGATTCATATGTTGAAGACCTAATCCCCAATGTGACTTTATTTAGAGTAAGGAAGTAATTAATGTTAAATGAAGTCATTAGGTTAAGGTCCTGATCCAATAGGATTAGTGCCCTTATAAGAGATATCAAATAACTCAAATTCTCTCCACGATATGAGGACACAGTAAGAATGTGGAGTCCATAAGCCAGGAAGAGCCATCTCATCAGAAACTAAGCATACTTGTACACTGATCTCAAACTGCAACATACAGAAACTGATAAAAATAATTTCTCTTGTTTAAGCCATCCAGTCAGTAATACTTTGTTATAACAGCCATAGAAGAATAATATATTGGTAAAATAGAAATGAGAATACAGGAGAAGTTTCAAGATGGCAGAGTAAATGGATGTGAGCTCAACTCTTCTTACGAAAACAACAAAACCACAACTAGAACACAGCCTGAAGGGGGATAGTGCACCACAATTAGCGAGGAGGGAGTCTGGGAAAATGTCTGGAACTGCCTAAGAGGCAAGAGACCACTGTTTTGGGGTGTGTGAAGAGAGGGGATTCAGGGCACCATCTAAATGAGCTCCAGAGATGGGCACGAGATGCAGCTATCAGCACAGACATCAGAGATGTGCATGAGATGCTAAGGATGCTGCTGCAGCCATCACAAAGCCTGTGTACAAGCACATATCAGTATCCACACCTCCTCTCCTGGGAGCCTGTGTAGTCTGCCACAGCCAGGGCCCTGTGATCCATAGACAACTTCCCCAGGAGAACACACGGCATGCCTCAGGCTGTTGAAATGTCATGCTGGCTTCTGCTGCCACAGGCTTGCCCTAAATTCTGTATTCTTTACCCCTCCCTCGCTTGTCCTGAGTGAGCTAAAGCCCCATAATCAGCTGCTACTTTAACCTCGTCCTGTCTGAGCGAGGAACAGATGCCCTCATGAGACCTACACACAGAGGCGGGGACAAATCCAAAGCTGAACCCCAGGAGCTGTGCAAAGAAAGAAGACTAAGGGAAATTTCTCCCAGAAGTCTCAGGAGCAGCAGATTAAGTCTCCACAATCAACTTGATGTAGCCTACATATCTGGAATACCTGAATACACAATGAATCATCCCAAAATTGAGGTGGTGGACTTTGTGTGATTTTTGTCTGTATAGATTTGCTTTTACCATTTGTCCTAGGATGGTCTATATTTTTTATTCTTAGTATAGTTTTTAGCACTTCTTATCATTGGTGGATTTGTTTTTTTGGTTTGGTTGCTCTCTTCTTTCTTTCTTTTTTTTAAATACTTTTAAATTATTTTTATTTTTAATATTTTTTTGTTTTTTAATAACTTTATTTTATATTATTTTTTCTTTCTTTCTTTCTTTTTTTCTCCCCTTCCTTCTGAGCTGTGTGGCTGACAGGGTCTTGGTGTTTGGCTGGGTGTTAGGCCTGTGCCTCTGAGGTGGGAGAGCCAAGTTCAGGACATTGGTCCACCAGAGACCTCCTGGCTCCATGTAATATCAAACAGAGAAAGCTCTCCAGGAGATGTCCATCTCAATGCTAAGAAACAGCTCCACTCAATGACCAGTAAGCTATAGTGATAGACACCCTATGACAACCAACTACCAAGACAGGAACACAATACCACTCATGAGCAGAGTAGTGGCCTAAAATCATAACAGGGTCACAGAAACCTCAAAACCATACACCATCCTCCCCACCAGAAAGACAAGATCAAGCCTCATCCACCAATAAACAGGAACCAGTCCCCTCCACCAAGAAGCCTACACAAGCCACTGAACCAACATTAGCCACTGGGGGCAGAGAGCAAAAACAACGGGAACTACGAACCAGCAGGCTGCAAATTGGGGATCCCAAACATAGGAAGTTAAGTAAAATGAAAAGACAGAAACACACAGCAGATGAAGGAGCAAGGTAGAAACCCACCAGACCAAACAAATGAAGAGGAAATAGGCAGTCTATCTGAAAAAGAATTCAGAGTAAAGGTGAACCAAAATCTTGGAAAAGGAATGGAGAAAATACAAGAAATGTTTAACAAGGACCTAGAAGAACTAAAGAACAAACAAACAATGATGAACAACACAATAAATGAAATTAAAAATTCTCTAGAAGGAATCAATACAAGAATAACTGAGGCAGAAGAATGGATAAGTGACCTGGAAGATAAACTAGTGGAAATAAATACCACCAAGCAGAATAAACAAAAAAGAATGAAAAGAATTGAGGACAGTTTCAGAGACCTCTGGAACAACATTACATGCACCAACACTCGATTTATAGGGGTCTGAGAAAAAGAAGAGAAAAAGAAGGGGACTGAGAAAATATTTGAGGAGGTTATAGTTGAAAACGTCCCTAAATTGGGAAAGGTAATAGTCAATCAAGTCCAGGAAGCACAGAGAGTCCAATAAATGATAAATCCAAGGAGAAACATGCCAAAACATACATTAATCAAACTATCAAAAATTAAATGCAAAGAAAAAATATTAAAAGCAGCAAGGGAAAATTAACAAATAACATACAAGGGAATCCCCATAAGGTTAACAGCTGATCTTTCAGCAGAAACTCTGCAAGCCAGAAGCGAGTGGCAAGATATATTTAAAGTGATGAAAGAGAAAAATGTATAACCAAGATTACTCTACCCAGCAAGGATCTCATTCAGATTAAACAGAGAAATTAAAAGCTTTACAGTCACGCAAAAGCAAAGAGAATTCAGCACCACCAAACCAGCTTTACAAGAAATGCTAAAGGAACTCCTCTAGGTAGGAAACAGAAGAGAAGCAAAAGACCTACAATAACAAACCAAAATGAATTAAGAAAATGGCAATAGGACCATACATATCGATAACTACCTTAAATGTAAATGGATTAAACACTCCAACCAAAAGACACAGACTGGCTGAATGGATATAAAAAGACCTGTATATATGCTGTCTACAAGAGACACACATTAGCCCTAGGCACACATACAGACTGAAAGTCAGGGGATGGAAAATGATATTCCATACAAATGGAAATCAAAAGAAAGCTGGAGCAGCAATTCTCCTATCAGACAAAATAGACTTTAAAACAAAGATTATTACAAGGAACAAAGAAGGACACTACCTAATGATCACGGGAATAAACCAAGAAGAAGATATAACCATTGTAAAATTTATGCACCCAATATAGGAGCACCTCGAAACATTAGGCAAATGCTAACAGTCATAGAGCGGGAAATTGACAGTAACACCATCATAGTATGGGATTTTAACAACACACTTTCAACAAAGGATATATCATTCAAATTAAAAATGAATAAGGAAACACAAGCTTTAAATGATACATTAAACAAGATGGAATTAATTGATATTTGTAGGACATTCCATCCAAAAACAACAGAGTACAATTTCTTCTCAAGTGCTCATGGAATATTCTCCAGGATAGATCATATCTTGGGTCACAAATGAAGTCTTGGTGAATTTAAGAAAACTGAAACTGTATCAAGTATCATTTCCAGCCACAATACTATGAGACTAGATATCAATTACAGGAAAAAAATACAAACACACAGAGGCTAAAAAATACACTACTAAATATCCAAGAGATCACTGAAGGAATCAAAGAGGAAGTAAAAAAATACTTAGAAACAAATGACAATGAATAAACGACTACCCAAAACATATGGAATGAAGCAAAAGCACTTCTAAGAGGTAAGTTTATAGCAATAAAATCCTACCGCAAGAAATAAGAAACAGCTCAAATAAACAACCTAACTTTACACCTAAAGCAATTAGAGAAAGAAGAACAAAAAAAGCCCAAAGTTAGCAGAAGGAAAAAAATCATAAAAATCAGATCAGAAATAAATAAAAAAGAAGTGAAGAAAACAACAGCAAAGATCAATAAAACTAACAGCTGGGTCTTTGAGAAGATAAACAAAATTGATAAACCACTAGCCAGACTCATCAAAAAAAAAAGAGGGGGGGAAGAAGACTGAAATCAATAGAATTACAAAGGAAAAAGAAGTAACAACTGACACTGCAGAAATGCAAAGATCATGAGAAATTAATAAAAGCAACTACATGCCACCAAAATGGACAACCTGGAAGAAATGGAAAAATTCTTAGAAAAGCACAACCTTCCAGGAAGAACCAAGAAGTAGAAAAAAATAGAAAATATAAACAGACCAATCACAAGCACTGAAATTGAAACTGTGCTTAAAAATTTTCCAACAAACCAAAGCCCAGGAACACATGGCTTCACAGGCAAATTCTATCAAACATTTAGAGAAGAGCTAACATATATCCTTCTCAAACTCTTCTAAAATATAGCAGAGGAAGGAACACTCCCAAACTCACCTTATGAGGCCACCATCACCCTGATATCAAAGCCAGACAAAGATGTCACAAAGAAAGAAAACTACAGGCCAATATCACTGATGAAGATAGATACAAAAATCCTCAACAAAATACTAGTGAACAGAATCCAGCAGCACATTAAAAGGATCATACACCATTATCAAGTGGGGTTTATTCCAGGAATGCAAGTATCCTTCAGTATACACAAATCAATCAATGGGATAAACCATATTAACGAACAGAAGGAGAAAAACCATATGATCATCTCATTAGATGCAGAGGAAACTTTTGACAAAATTCAACACCCATTTATGATAAAAACTCTGCAGAAAGTAGGCATAGAGGGAACTTTCCTTAACATAATAAAGGCCATATATGGCAAACCCACAGCCAACATTGTCCTCAATGGTGAAAAATTGAAACCACTTCCACTAAGATCAGAAACAAGACAAGGTTGCCCACTCTCACCACTAATATTCAGCATAGTTTTGGAAGTTTTAACCACAGCAATCAGAGAAGTAAAAGAAATGCAAATCTGAAAAGAAGAAGTAAAGCTGTCACTGTTTGCAGGTGACATGATACAATACATAGAGAATCCTAAAAATGCTACCAGAAAAATGCTAGAGTTAATCAATGAATTTAGTAAAGTAGAAGGACACAAAATTAATGCACAGAAATCTTTTTGCATTCCTGTACATTGATGATGAAAAATCTGAAAGAGAAATTAAGGAAACACTCCCATTTACCATTGCAACAAAAAGAATAAAATACCTAGGAATAAACCTACTTAAGGAGACAAAAGATGTGTATGCAAAAAATTATTAGATCCTGATCAAAGAAATTAAAGATGATACAAACAGATGGAGAAATATACAATGTTCTTGGACTTGAAGAATGAACACTGTGAAAATGAATATACTACCCAAAGCAATCTACAGATTCAGTGCAATCCCTATCAAACTACCAGTGGCATTTTCCACAGAACTACAACAAAAACTTTCACAATTTGTATGGAAACACTAAAGACCCCGAATAGCTAAAGCAATCTTGAGAAAGAAAAACGGAGCTGGAGGAATCAGGATCCTGGTCTTCAAACTATACTACAAAGCTACAGTATACATGAGAGTATGGTACTGGCACAATAACAGAAATATAGATGAATGGAACAAGATAGAAAGCCCAGAGATAAACCCAGACACTTAGGGTCACCTTATTTTTGATAAAGGAGGCAGGAATATACAATGGGGAAAAGAGAGCCTCTTCAATAAGTGGTGCTTGGAAAACTGGACAGCTACATATAAAAGAGTGATATTGGAACACTCCCTAACACCATACACAAAAATAAACTAAAAATGGATTAAAGACCTAAATGTAAGGCCCAACACTATCAAACTCTTAGAGGAAACAGGTAGAACACTCTATAACATAAATCACAGCAAGATCCTTTTTGACCCATCTCTTAGAGAAATATAAATATAAAGAAAAATAAACAAATGGGACCTAATGAAACTTAAAAGCTTTTTCACAGCATAAGAAAACATAAACAATATGAAAAGACAACCCTCAGAATGGGAGAAAACATTTGCCAATGAAGCAACTGACAAAACATCTCCAAAATTTACAAGCAGCCCATGAAGCTCAATATCAGAAAAACAAAAACGCAATCCAAAAATGGTCAGAAGACAAAAATAGATAATTCTTTAAAGAAGATATACAGATTACCAACAAACACATGAAAGGATACTCAACATCACTAATCATTAGAGAAACGCAAATCAAAACTACAATTAAGTATCACCTCACACCAGTCAGAATGGCCATCATCAAAAAATCTACAAACTATAAATGCTGGAGAGGGTGTGGGGTAAAGGGAACCCTCTTACACTGTTGGTGGGAATGTAAATTGATACAGCCGCTCTGGAGAACAGTATAGAGGTTCCTTAAAAATGTAAAACTAGAACTACCATACAACCCAGGAACCCACTACTGGACATATACCCTGAGAAATCCATATTTCAAAAAGTGTCATGTACCACAATTTTCATTGCAGCTCTCTTTACAATAGCCAGGAAATGGAAGCAACCTAACTCTCCATCAACAGATGAATGGATGAAGAAAATGTGGTACATATGTACAATGGAATATTACTCAGCAATAAAAAGAAATGATATTGAGTTATTTGTAGTGAGGTAGATAGACCTAGAGTCTGTCTACAGAGTGAAGTCAGTCAGAAACAGAAAAACAAATACTGTATGCTAACACGTATATATGGATTCAGAAAAAAAAACGGTTCTGAAGAACCTAGGGGCAGTACAGAAATAAAGATACAGACGTAGAGAATGGACTTGAGGACATGGGGAAAGGGAAGGGTAAGCTGGGATGAAGTGAGAGTGTGGCATGGACATATATACACTAACAAGTGCAAAATAGATAGCTAGTGGGAAGTAGCCACATGGCACAGGGAGATCAGCTTGGTGCTTTATGAACACCTAGAGGGGTGGGATAGGGAGTATGCGAGGGAGACGCAAGTGGGAGGAGATATCGGGTTATATGTATACATATAGCTGATTCACTTTGCTATAAATCAGAAACTAACACACCATTGTAAATCAATTATACTCCAATAAATATGTTTAAAAAATGAAATACCATGTATCACTGAAGATATTTAAAAAAAGATTAAAATTTCGGATATTATTTTATAAATAAATAAATAAATAAATAAGTCCTGGTGATGTAATATACAGCATGGGAACTATATTTAGTAATGTACTGCATTGCATTTTTGAATGTTGCTAAGAGAGAAAAGAAAAAAAAAGCACACAAGTAATTGCTGAATTACCACCAAGAAAAATGTGCTGGGACCTACCAAAAAAAAAAATACCCTACATCCAAAGACCATGAAGGCACAACAAGATGGTAGGCAGGGTAAAATCACAATAAAATCAAATCCCATACATGCCAGCTGGGTGACCCTCTATCTGGAAAATACTTACACCACAGAAGTTCTCCCAGAGGAGTGAAAATCCTGAGTCCAATGCCAGGCTTCCCAGGCTGGGGGTCTGGCAACTGGAGGAGGAGAACCCCAGAGAATCTGGTTTTGAAGACCAGAATGGCTAAATCACAGGAATTCCACAGGACTAGGGAAAAAGAAACTTCACTCTTGGAGGGCACACACAAGGTCTCATGCATACCAGGACCCAGGGAAAAAAGCAGTGACCTCATAAGAGACTGGGCCAGACCTACTTGTTAGTTTTGGAGGGTCTTCTGCAGAGGTATGTGGAAGCTGTGGCTTGATGTGGCAGTTCTGGAGAGTACTCATTTGTGTCAGCCCTCTTGGAGGCCGGCATTTCCTCCCCAAGACAGAGCCCAACACAACAGGCTGTAGGCTATAGTGCTGGGACACCTCAGGCTGAACAACAAACAGGGTGAGAACACAGCCCCATCCCTCAGCAGACAGGCTTCTTAGAGTATTCCTGAGCATGGCCCTGCCCACTAGAATGACAAGACCCAACTCCACACACCAGTGGGCAGGTACAAGTACCTCCCACAAGGAAGCCTGCACAAGCCTCTTAGACAGCCTTATTCACCAGAGGGCAGAGAGCAGAAGCAAGAAGAAGTACAGTCCTGCAGCCTGCAGAATGAAAACCACAATTATAGAAAGTTCCACAAAATGAGACAGCAGAGGAATATGTACCAGATGAAGGAACAAGATAAAACACCAGAAGAACAACTAAGTGAAGTGGGATAGGAAATCTACTGGAGAAATAAATCAGAGTAATGATAGTGAAGATGATCCAATCTTGGAAAAGATTGAGAAGATAAAATAAATGTTTAAGAAAGGCATAGAAGAACTGAAGAACAAACAAACAGAGATGAACAATACAATAACTAAAATGAAAAATACACTAGAAGGAATCAATAGAACAATAACTGAGGCAGAAGAACAGATAAGGTAGCTGGAAGACAGAATGGTGGAAATCACATCATGGAACAGAGTAAAGAAAAAAGAATTAAAAGAAATGAAAACAATCTAAGAGACTTCTGGAACAACATTTGCATTATGGGGGGGTCCCAGAAGGAGAAGAGAGAGAAAAAGCCCCCATGAAAATATTTGAGGAGTTAATAGCTGAAAACTTCCCTAATATAGGAAAGCAAACAGCCACCCAAATCCAGGAAGTGCAGAAAATTTCAAACAGTAACATACTAAGACACATAGCAGTATAACTGACAAAAATTAAAGACAAACAAAAAAATATTAAAAGCAACAAGGGAAAAGCAATAAATGGCATACAAAGGAACTCTGGTAAGGTTATCAGCTGTTTTCTCAGCAGAAACTCTGCAGGCCAGAAGCAAGTGACATGACATATTTAAAGTGATGAAAAGGAAGAACCTACAACCAAGAATACTCTAGCAAGGCTCTCATTCAGATTCAGTGGAGAAATCAAAAGCTTTCCAGTTAAGCAAAAGGTAAGAAAATTTAGCACCACCAGACCAGCCTTGCAACAAATGCTAAAGGAACTTCTCTAAGCAGAAAAGAAAAGGCAACTACTAGAAACAAGAAAATTATGAATGGAAAAGCTCACCAGTAAAGGTAATCATACAGTAAAAGTAAGAAATCATTCACACACAAATATCTTATCAAACTAGCAATCGAGAGAAGAGGGGAAAATAAATGTAGAATATTGGAAATGCGTTTGAAATGAACAGACCAGCAACTTAAAACAACTGTGTTTATATACATACTGTTATATCAAAAGCGCAAACCTGGGCTTCCCCAGTGGCACAGTGGTTGAGAGTCTGCCTGCTGATGCAGGGGACATGGGTTCATGCCCTGGTCCAGGAAGATCCCACATGCTGCAGAGTGGCTAGGCCCGAGAGCCATGGCCACTGAGCCTGTGCATCCAGAGCCTGTGCTCTGCAATGGGAGAGGCCACAACAGTGAGAGGCCCACGTACCACACACACACACACACACAAAAAACCAAAAAAACCCCTGCAAACCCAAAATCTAAAATAGATACATACAAAAAAAGAAAAAGGAATCAAAACACTAAACACTAAAAACGAATGATAGTAAACACTAAAAATAGGCATCAAATCACAAGAGAAAAGAACAAAAGTGGAAGGCGAAAAGTACACCTATGAAAACAAATCCAAAGCCATTAGGAAAAATGGCAACAGGAACATACATATAAATAATTACCTTAAATTCAAGCTGATTAAATGTTCCAGCCAAAAGACATACACTGGCTGAGTGAATACAAAAACAAGACCCATATATATGCTGTCTAGAAGAGACCCACTTCAGATCCATGGACGCATACAGACTGAAAGTGAGTGGATGGAAAAAGGTATTCCATGAAAATGGAAATCAAAAAAAGCTGGAGTAGTAATACTCATATCAGCAAAATAGATACTAAAATAAAGACTGTTACACGAGACAAACAAGGACACTACATAATGATAAAGAGATCAATCCAAGAAGATGTAACAATTCTAAATATGTATACATTTAACATGGAAGCACCCCAATATATAAGGCAAATACTAACAGCCATAAAAGGAGAAATTGACAGCAACACAATAATAGTGAAGACTTCACCACCCCATCTTCTTTCTTTTTTTAAAAAAAATATTTCACTAATTTTAAGATTGCATACCCTTCCTTAATCAGCAGCCCAACCCATCTCCACAAAACCCCAACAGAAATAGGTATGTTGTTGCAGGAGCCAGGAGGAATAGCTTTTGAGGTGTTTGTTCTCAGCTGTTCCATCCAGGCACTGATTTTTCTTGGCTGGCTCTTTGCATCTTGTGTCATACACCACCTATCCATGAGTTCTGGGAAACAGTCTGGATAGATCTGAGCCCTCCAAGGATATTGACTTTCTGGTCTTCTTTTGTGACCAGAACATGTCAATGAGGAAAAAGTGAGAATTTCTAAGATAAAAGGAGGTCCAGGGTGTTACTAAGAGGCCCATATGCTGCTCTGTTTATGCTGAGAACTGCTCAATCCCGAGGTGGCAGTTCTAACACTCTCCACTCCTGCAGCCTATTTTTTCCTATGGAACAGCTCACTGCCTGGGTGGCACCAACAGCCCCAGATGTTTGGGGCACAATGCAGCCTCTGCTTCTCTTTCTTCAAGGTGCCAAGCAGCACCCCCTAACTCAGGTCAACCCAACCATGTCTTCTGGGGTCTACAGCTGGAAGCACCATCACCTCAGAATTTCCTTCAGTTTGCAGGGATATATTTGTCCCAAGAGAGGGAACAAGGGAAAAGAGAGAAAGAAGAAAGGGAGAGACTGAGAGAGAGATAGAAAGAGGGGGGGACATGGAAGCAAGGAAAGAAGGAGGGAGGGAAGGAAGGAAGGAGGGAGGGAGGGAAGGAAGGAGGGGACACCCCACTTTCATCAATGGACAGATCATCCAGACAGAAAATCAATTAAAAAAACAGTCCTTAAATGACACATTAAACCACATGGACTTAATGGATATTTGTAGAGCATTCCATCCAAAAGCAGCAGAATACACATTCTTCTTAAGTGCACATGGACCATTCTCCAGGATTGATCACATGATGGGTGACAAAGTGAGCTTCAGTAAATTTAAGAAAATTGAAATCATATCAAGCATCTATTCTGACCACAATGCTATGAGAGTAGAAATCAACTAGAAGGAAAAAAAACTTAAAAAATACAAACACGTGGAGGCTAAACAATATGCCCCTAAACAAAAAATGGATCACTGAAGAAATCAAAGAGGAAATTAAAAATTACCTAGAGACAAAAGAAAATGAAAGCACAATTATCTAAAACCTATAGAATGCAGCAAAAGCAATTCTAAGAGAGAAGTTTATAGTAATATAATCTTACCTTAGGAAACAAGAAAAATCACAAATAAACCACCTAACCTTACACCTAAAGCAACTAGAGAGAGAACAAAAAAAACCCAAAGTTAGTAGAAGGAAAGAAATCATACAGATAAGAGCAGAAATAAATGAACTAGAGACTAAGCAAAAAATAGCAAAGATCAATTAAACTAAAATCTGGTTCTTTTTTTTTTTTTTTTTTTCCTGCGGTATGCAGGCCTCTCACTGTTGTGGCCTCTCCCATTGTGGAGCACAGGCTCTGGACACACAGGCTCAGCATCCATGGCTCACTGGCCCAGCCGCTCCATGGCATGTGGGATCTTCCCAGACCAGGGTGTGAACCCGTGTCCCCTGCATTGGCAGGCAGACTCCCAACCACTGCGCCACCAGGGAAGCCCCAAAGCTGTTTCTTTTAAAAAAATAAACAAAATTGATAATCCTTTAGCCAGACTCATCAAGAAAAGAGGGCGAGGGCTCAAATTGTTAAAATTGGAAATGAAAAAGGAGAAGTTAAAACAGACACCACAGAAATACAAATCATCATAAGAGACTACTACAAGCAACTATATGCTAATTAAATAGACAACCTGGAAGAAATGGACAAACCCTTAGAAAGGTACAATCTCCCAACACTGAACCAGGAAGAAACAGAAAATACAGACAGACCAATCACAAGTAATGAAATTGAAACTGTGATTTAAGAACTCCCAAGAAATAAAAGTCCAGGACCTGATGGCTTCTCAGGCAAATTCTGTCATACATTTAGAGAAGAGTAATCACCTATTCTTCTGAAACTATTCCAAAAATTTCAGAGAAATGAAAACTCCCAAACACATTCTATGAGGCCACCATCACCCTGATACCAAAACCAAACAAAGATACAAAAAAATAAATAAAACCTAGGCCAATATCACTGACGAACATAGGTGCAAAACTCCTCAACAAAATACTAGCAAACCTAATCCAACAATACATTAAAAGAACATACACCATGATCAAGTGGGATTTATGTCAGGGATGCAAGGATTTTTCATTACCCAGAAATCAATCAGTGTGATACACCACATCAACAAATTGAAGAATAAAATCATCTCAATAAAAGCATAAAAAACTTTTGACAGTATTCAACACCATTTATGATAAAAACTCTCCAGAATGTGGGCATAGAAGGAACATACCTCTACATAATAATGGCCATATATGACAAACCAACAAGTAACATCATATTTAATGGTGAAAATATGAAAGCATTTCCTCTAAGATCAGGAATAAGAAAAGGATGTCCACTCTCTCTACTTTTATTCACCATAGCTTTGGAAGTCTTAGCCAAGGCAATCAGAGAAGAAAAAGAAATAAAAGGAATCCAAATTGGAAACGGAGAATTAAAATTGTCACTGTTTGTAGATGACATGATACAATACATAGAAAATCCTAAAGATGCTATCAGAAAAATGCCAGAGCTCACCAATAAATTCAGTAAATTTAAAGGATTCAAAATTAATACAGAGAAATCTGTTGCACTTCCATATACTAACAACAAAGATCAGAAAGAGAATTTAAGAACACAAATCCGTTTACCATCACAACAAAAAGAATAAAGTACCTAGGAATAAACCTACTTAAGGAGACAAAAGACCTGTACTACAAAAACTATAAGATGCTGATAAAAAAAATCTAAGGCAACACAAACAGATGGAAAGATAAAGCATGTTCTTGGATTGGAAGAATCAATACTGTCAAAATGTCTATACTATCCAAGGTAATCTACAGATTCCATGCAATCCCTATCAAATTACTAACAGCATTTTTCACAGAACTAGAACAAAACATGTTAAAATTTGTATGGAGGCACAAAAGATGCCAAATAGCCTAAACAAACTTGAGAAAGAAAAATGGAGCTGGAGGAATCAGGCTTCCTGACTTCAGACTATACTACAAAGCTACAGTAATCAGGACAGTATGGTACTTGCTCAAAAACAGAAATACAGATCAATGGCATAGGATAGACAGCCCAGAAATAAACCCATGCACTTATGGTCAATTAATGTATGACAGAGGTGGCAAAACTATACAATGGAGGAAATACAGACCTTTCAATAAGTGGTGCTGGGAAAACTGGACAGCTGCTTAAAAAAATGAAATGAGAACATTCTTTAACACCATACACAAAAATAAATTCTAAGTGAATTAACGAACTAAATGTAAGACTGAACACTATAAAACTCTTGAAGGAAAACATAGGCAGAACACGCTTTGACATAAATCATAGCAAGATTTTTTTGACCCATCTCCTAGAGTAATGGACAAAAAATAAATGGGATATAATTAAACTCAATAGCATTGCACAGCAAAGGCAAGCATAAACAAAATGAAAAGACAACTCTCAGAATGGGAGAAAATATTTGCAAATTATGTGACTGACAAGGGATTAGTCTCCAGAATTTATAAACAGCACAATCGGCTGAATATCAAACAAACAAACAACTCAGTCAAAAAATGGGCAGATCTGAATAGACATTTCTCCAAAGAAGACATACAGATGACCAAAGAGCACATGAAAAGATGCTCTACATCACTAATTATTATAGAAATGCAAATCAAATCTTCAATGAGATATCACCTCACACCAGTCAGAATGACCACCATCAAAAAGTCTACAAACAATAAATGCTGGACAAGGTGTGGAGAAAAGGGAACCCTTTTACACTGTTGGTGGAAATGTAAATTGGTACAGCCGCTATGGGGAAAAATATTCCGGTTCCTTAAGAAACTAAAAATAGAGCTACCATATGGTCCAGCAATCCCACTCCTGGACATATATACGGAAAACATGGTTCAAAAGGCTACATGTATCCCAATGTTCATTGCAGCACTGTTTACAATAGCCAAGACACGGAAGCAACCTAAATGTCCTTTTGACAGATAAAAGGATAAAGATATTATGCACCCAGGTGTTCATTGCAGCATTGTTTATAATAGCCAAGATATGTAAACAACCTGTGTCCATTGGCAGATGAATGGATAAAGAAACTGCGGTGCATACATACACAATGGAACATTATTTGACCATAGGAAAGAACTAAATCTTGCCATTTGTGACAAAATGGATGGAACTTGAGGACATTATCTAAGTGAAATATGTCAGACGACAAATACTACATCATCTCACTTATATGTGGGATTAAAAACAAAAAACAAAAACAGAAAACAAAGAAAACCAAGCTCGTATATACAGAACACAGATAGGTGGTTGCCAGAGGCAAGGTGGGGGCGTGGCTGAAATAGGTGAAGGTAGTCAAAAGGTACAAACTTCCAGTTATAAAATAAATAAGTCATGGGAATGTAATGTACAGCACAGCTACAGTTAATAATACTGTATTGTCAGTGGAATATTACTCAGCCACAAAAAGGAATGAAATTGCATCATTTGTAGAGATATGAATGGACTTAGTGTCATACAGAGTGAAGTAAGTCAGAAAGAGAAACACAAATATTGTACATTAACACATACATGTGCAATCTAGAAAAATGGTATAGATGCTCTTATTTGCAAAGCAGAAATACAGACACAGACGTAGAGAATAAATATATGGATACCAAAGGGGAAAGGAGGTGGTGGTGGGAAGAATTGGGAGATTGGGATTGACACATATACACTATTGATTCTATGTATAAAATAGATAAGTAATGAGAACATACTGTATAGCACAGGAAACTCTACTCAACGCTCTGTGGTTACCTAAATGGGGAGGAAATCCAAAAAAGAGGGGATGTATGTATACATAGAAATGATGTACTTTGTTGTACAGTAGAAACAAACACAACATTGTAAAGCAACTATACTCCAATAAAAATTAATTTAAAAAATAATACTGTATTGCATAGTTGAAAGTTGCTAAGAGAGTAAAGCTTAAAAGTTCTCATCACAAGAAAAAATTTGTAACTACATATGATGATGGATGTTAACTAAACTTATTGTGGTGATCATTTTACAATGTATACACTTATTGAATCATTAGATTGAACACCTGAAACTAATATAATATTGTATGTTGATTTTACCTTAATTAAAACGTTAATAATTCTTTTGAACCATGAAAAAACAAAAAGAAAAGAAAATGTGCTACATATATACAATGGAATATTATTCAGCCATTAAGAATAATGAAATAATGCCATTTGCAGTACCATAGATGGACCTGGAGATTATCATACTAAATGAAGTATGCAGACAGAGAAAGACAAATATAATATCACTTAAATGCGAAATCTAAAAAAATGATACAAATGAACATATTTACAAAACAGAAACAGACTCACAGTCTTAGAGAATGAGATTATGATTGCCAGGGGGAAGGGGGAGGGGGGAGGATAGATTGGGAGTTTGGGATTGACATTACACACTGCTGTATTGAAAATAGATAACCAACAAGGACCTACTGTGTAGCACAGGGAAGTGTGATCGATATTCTCTAATAACTTATAGGGGAAAATAACTTGAAAAATAATAGATACATGTATATGTATAACTGAATCACTTTGCTGTACACCTGAAACTGACACATTTTCAATCAATTATGCTCCTATAAAGAAAAAAGAAATGAGAATACCTACATTTAAGGTTGTTATAACAATTAAATAAAATAATGTATATTAATTGCCTATCTTAATATCTGGCATATAAGATACCCAAAATGTGGCAAGGTAAGACACAGAGATGAAACATCTGAACAGGAAGTTAAGAGACACGAAAGATAGAATGAGAAGGTCTTTCATAAGACTAATGTTCCAGGAGGAAAATAATAGAGTGAATGGCTGAGAGACAATATTCAAAGTGGTAATGGCTAAGAATTTTCATTGTTGAAAAACTCTATGGATCCTCACATTCCAGAAGTACGAGTTCTGAGAGTGATAAATGAAATAAAATTCAAATCTAGTCTCATATTAGTGAAGTCACAGAACTCAAAATCAAAAGGACCTTATAAAAAACCAGGGAGAGGCTGGACAGGAAGATGGCGGAAGAGTAAGATGCAGAGATCACCTTCCTCCCCACAGATACACCAGAAATATATCTACACGTGGAACAACTCCTACAGAACACCTACTGAATGCTGGCAGAAGACCTCAGACCTCCCAAAAGGCAAGAAAGTCCCCACATACCTGGGTAGGGCAAAAGAAAAAAGAATAAAGTGACAAAAGGATAGGGACAGGACCTGCACCAGTGGGAGGGAGCTGTGAAGGATGAAAGGTTTCCATACACTGGGAAGACCCTGCACGGGCAGAGACTGCGAGTGGCAGAGGGGGAAAGCTTCAGAGCCGCGGAGGAGAGCACAGCAACAGGGGTGCAGAGGTCAAAGCGGAGAGATTCCCGTGCAGAGGTTCGGTGCTGACCTGCACTCAACAGCCCGAGAAGCTTGTCTGCTCACCCGCCGGGGCAGGCGGGGCTGGGAGCTGAGGCTCGGGCTTTGGTTGGAGTGACGGGAGAGCACGGGTTGGTGGCGTGAACACAGCCTGCAGGGGGTTAGTGCACCACGGCTAGCTGGGAGGGAGTCTGGGGAAAAGTCTGGACCAGCCGAAGAGGCAAGAGACATTTTCTTCCCTCTTTCTTTCCTGGTGCGCGAGGAGAGGGGATTAAGAGCGCTGCTTAAAGGAGATCCAGAGACGGGCATAAGACGCTAAGGCTGCTGCTGCCGCCACCAAGAAGCCTGTGTGCCAGCACAGGTCACTATCCACACCTCCCTTCCCGGGAGCCTGTGCAGCCTGTCACAGCCAGGGTCCTGTGATCCAGGGACAACTTCCCCGGGAGAACACACGGCCCGCCTCAAGCCAGTGCAACGTCATGCCGGCTTCTGCTGCCACAGGCTTACCCCACATCTGTGCCCCTCCCTCCCCCCGGCCTAAGTGAGTCAGAGTCCCTGAAGCAGCTGCTCTTTTAACCCCATCCTGTCTGAGAGAAGAACAGACGACCTCAGTGACCTACACGCAGAGGCAGGGCCAAATACAAAGCTGAGCCCCTGGAGCTGTGAGAACAAAGAAGAGAAAGGGAAATCTCTCCCAGCAGCCTCAGAAGCAGTGGATTAAAACTCCACAAGCAATTTGAAGTACCCTGCTTCTGTGGAATATATGAATAAACAACGAATCATCCCAAAATGAGGAGGTGGACTTTGAGAGCAAGATTTATTATATTTTTTTCCCCTTTTACTCTTTCTGAGTGTGTATGTGTATGCTTCTGTGTGAGATTTTGTCTGTAAAGCTTTGCTTCCAACATTTGTCCTAGGGTTCTATCTGTCCATTATTTTTTATTTTCTTTAAAAATTTTTTTCTTAATAATTATTTTTAATTTTAATACATTTATTTTATTTTACCTTACTTTATTTTATTTTATTTTATTTTATCTTCTTTCTTTCTTTACTTCCTTCCCTCCTTTCTCCCTCCCTCCCTCCTCTCTTTCTTTCCTTCTTTCTTTCTTTCTTTCTTTCTTTCTTTCTTTCTTTCTTTCTCTCTTTCTTTCTTTCTCCTTTTTCTCCCTTTTATTCTGAGCCATGTGGATGAAAGGCTCTTGGGGCTGCAGCCAGGACTCAGTGCTAAGACTCTGAGACAGGAGAGCCAAATTCAGAACACTGGTCCACAAGAGACCTCCCAGCTAAACATAATATCAAATGGCAAAAATCTCCCAAATGTTTCCATCTTAATACCAGCACCCAGCTTCACTCAGCAACCACCAAGATACAGTGTTGGACACCCTATGCCAAACAACTAGCAAGACAGGAACACAACCCCACCCATTAACAGAGAGGTTGCCTAAAATAATAATAAGCCCACAGACACCCCAAAACACACCACCAGAGGTGGACCTGCCCACAAAAAAGACAAGATACAGCCTCACCCACCAGAACACAGGCACTACTCCCCTCCACCAGGAAGCCTACACAATCCACTGAACCAACTTTAGCCACTGGGGACAGACACCAAAAACAACGGGAACTACGAACATGTACCCTTCAAAAAGGAGGCCACAAAAACAGTAATATAAGCAAGTTAAGAAGACAGAAAAACACACAGCAGAAGAAGGAGCAAGATAAAAACCCACTACACCTAGCAAATAAAGAGTAAATAGGCAGTCTACCTGAAAAAGTGTTCAGAATAATGATAGTAAAGTTGATCAAAAATCTTGGAAATAGAATAGACAAAAAGCAAGAAACATTTAACAAGGACCTAGAAGAACTAAAGAGCAAACAAACAACGATGAACAACACAATAAATGAAATTAAAAATACTCTAGATGGGATCAAGAGCAGAATAACTGAGGCAGAAGAATGGATAAGTGTCCTGGAAGATAAAATAGTGGAAATAACTACTGCAGAGCAGAATAAAGAAAAAAGAATGAAAAGAACTGAGGACAGTCTCAGAGACCTCTGGGACAACATTAAAGGCACCAACATTCGAATTATAGGGGTTCCAGAAGAAGAGAAAAAGAAAGGGACTGAGAATATATTTGAAGAGATTATAATTGAAAACTTCCAAAATATGGGAAAGGAAATAGTTAATCAAGTCCAGGAAGCACAGAGAGTCCCATACAGGATAAATCCAAGGAGAAATACACCAAGACACATATTAATCAAAATGACAAAAATTAAATACAAAGAACACATATTAAAAGCAGCAAGAAAAAAAACAACAAATAACACACAAGGGAATCCCCATAAGTTTAACAGTTGATATTTCAGCAGAAACTCTGTAAGCCAGAAGGGACAGGCAGGACATATTTAATATGATGCAGGAGAAAAAAACCACAACCAAAATTACTGTACCCAACAAGGATCTCGTTCAGATTTGATGGAGAAATTAAAACTTTTACAGGCCAGCAAAAGCTGAGAGAGTTCAGCACCACCAAACCAGCTTTACAACTGCTAAAGGAACTTTTCTAGGCAAGAAACACAAGAGAAGGAAGAGACCTACAATACTGAATCCAAAACAATTAAGAAAATGGGAATAGGAACATACATATCGAAAATTACCTTAAATGTAAATGGACTAAATGCTCCCACCAAAAGACACAGATTGGCTGAATGCATACAAAAAAAAGACCCATATATTTGCTCTCTACAATACACCCACTTCAGACCTAGAGACACATACAGACTGAAAGTAAAGGGATGGAAAAAAGATATTCCATACAAATGGAAACCAAAAGAAAGCTGGAGTAGCAATGTTCATATCAGACAAATAGACTTTAAAAGAAAGACTATTAGAAGAGACAAAGAAGGACACTACATAATGATCAAGGGATTGATCCAAGAGGAATATATAAAAACTGTAAATATTTATACACCCAACATAGTAGCACCTCAATACATAAGGCAAATACTAACAGCCATAAAAGGGGAAATCAACAGTAACACATTCATAGTAGGGGACTTCAAAACCTCACTTTCACCAGTGGACAGATCAGCCAAGATGAAAATAAATAGGAAACACAAACATTAAATGATACATTAAACAAGATGGACTTAACTGGTATATATAGGACATTCCATCCAAAAACAACAGAATACACATTTTTCTCAAGTGCTCATGGAACATTCCCCAGGATAGATCATATATTGGGTCACAAATAAAGCCTTGGTAAATTAAAGAAAATTGAAATTTTATCAAGTAACTTTCCCGACCACAACACTTTGAGACTAGATATAAAATACAGGAAAAAATATGTAAAAAATACAAACACATGGAGGCTAAACAATACACTACTTAAAAACGAAGTGATCACTGAAGAAACCAAAGAGGAAATTTAAAAATACCTAGAAACAAATGACAATGGAGACACAACAACCTAAAACCTATGGGATGCAGCAACAGCAGTTCTAAGAGGGAAGTTTATAGCAACACAATCCTACCTTAAGAAACAGGAAACATCTTGAATAAACAAGCTAACCTTGCACCTAAAGCAATAAGGGAAAGAAGGACAAAAAAAAAAAAAAACTCCAAAGTTAGCAGAAGGAAAGAAATCATAGAAATCAGATCAGAAATAAATGAAAAAGAAATGAAGGAAATGATAGCAAAGATCAAAAAAACTAAAAGCTGATTCCTTTAGAAGATCAACAAAATTGCCAGACTCATCAAGAAAAATTAGCCAGACTCAACAAGCAAAAAGGGAGAAGACTCAAATCAATAGAGTTAGAAATGAAAAAGGAGAAGTAACAACCAACACTGCAGAAATACAAAGGATCATGAGAGATTACTACCACTAACTCTATGCCAATAAAATGGACAACCTGGAAGAAATGGAAAATTCTTAGAAACGCACAACTGCCAAGACTGAATCAGGAAGATAGAGAAAATATTAACAGACAAATCACAAGCACTGAAATTGAAACTGTGATTAAAATCTTCCAACAAAAAATGCACAGGATCAGATGGCTTCACAGGCGAATTCTATCAAACATTTAGAGAAGAGCTAACACCTATCCTTCTCAAAATCTTCCAAAATATAGCAGAGGGAGGGACACTCCCAAACTCATTCAATGAGGCCACCATCACCGTGATACCAAACCCAGACAAGGATGTCACAAAGAAAGAAATCTACAGGCCAATATCACTGATGAACATAGATGCCAAAATCCTCAACAAAATACTAGCGAACAGAATCCAACAGCTCATTAAAAGGATCATACACCATGACCAAGTGGGGTTTATTCCAGGAATGCAAGGATTCTTCAATATATTCAAATCAAACAATGTGACACACCATATTAAAAAATTGAAGGAGAAAAACCATATGATCATCTCAATAGATACAGAGAAAGCTTTTAACAAAATTCAACACACATTCATGATAAAAACATTGCAGAACATAGGCATAGAGGGGACTTTCCTCAACATAATAAAGACATATATGACAAACCCACAGCCAACATCATCCTCAGTGGTGAAAAACTGAAAGCATTTCCACTAAGATCAGGAACAACACAAGGTTGCCCACTCTCACCGCTCTTATTCAACATAGATTTGGAAGTTTTAGCCACAGCAATCAGAGAAGAAAAGGAAATAAACAGAAACCAAATTGGAAACGTAGAAGTAAAGATGTCACTGTTTGCAGATGACATGATATTATACACAGAGAATCCTAAAGATGCTACCAGATAACTACTAGAGCTAATCAATGAATTTGGTAAAGTAGCAGGATACAAAATTAATGTACAGAAATCTCTGGCATTCCTATACACTAATGATGAGAAATCTGAAAGTGAAATCAAGAAAGCACTCCCATTTACCATGGCAACAAAAAGAATAAAATATCTAGGACTAAACCTACCTAAGAAGAAAAAAGACTTGTATGCAGAAAATTATAAGACACTGATGAAAGAAATTAAAGATGATACAAATAGATGGAGAGATATACCATGTTCTTGGATCAGAAGAATCAACATTGTGAAAATGACTCTACTACCCAAAGCAATCTACAGATTCAATGCAATCCCTATCAAACAACCACTGGCATTTTTCACAGAACTAGAACAAAAAATTTCACAATTTGTATGTAAACACAAAAGACCCCGTACAGCCAAAGCAATCTTGAGAACGAAAAACAGAGCTGGAGGAATCAGGCTGCCGGACTTCAGGCTATACTACAAAGCTACAGTAATCAAGACAGCATGGCACCGGTACAGAAACCGAAATATAGATCAATGGAACAGGATAGAAAGTCCAGAGATAAAATCACACACATGTGGTCACCTTATCTACGATAAAGGAGACAGGAATGTACAGTGGAGAAAGGACAGCCTCTTCAATAAGTGGTGTTGAGAAAACTGGACAGGTACATGTAAAAGTATGAGATTAGATCACTCCCTAACACCATACACAAAAATAAGCTCAAAGTGGATTAAATACCTATATGTAAGGCTGTATACTTTCAAACTCTTAGAGGAAAACATAGGCAGAACACTCTATGACATAAATCACAGCAAGATCCTTTTTGACCCACCTCATAGAGAAATGGAAATAAAAACAAAAATAAACAAATGGGACCTAATGAAACTTCAAATCTTTTGCACAACCAAGGAAACCATAAATAAGACCAATAGACAACCCTCAGATTGGGAGAGAATATTTGCCAATGAAGCAACTGACAAAGGATTAAACTACAAAATTTACAGGCAGCTCATGCAGCTCAATAACAAAAAAATAAACAACCCAATCCAAAAATGGGCAGAAGACCTAAATAGACATTTCTCCAAAGAAGGTATACAGACTGCCAACAAACACATGAAAGAATGCTCAACATCATTAATCATTAGAGAAATGCAAATCAAAACTACAATGAGATATCATCTTACACCAGTCAGCATGGCCATCATCAAAATACCTAGAAACAATAAATGCTGGAGAGGGTGTAGAGAAAAGGGAACACTCTTGCACTGCTGGTGGGAATGCAAATTGGTACAGCCACTATGGAGAACAGTATGGAGCTTCCTTAAAAAACTAGAAATAGAACTACCATATGACCCAGCAATCCCACTACTGGGCATATACCCTGAGACTACCATAATTCAAAAAGAGTCATGTATCAAAATGTTCATTTTAGCTCTATTTACAATAGTGCAGAGATGGAAACAACCTAAGTGTCCATCATCGGATGAATGGATAGCGAAGACATGGCACATATATACAATGGAATATTACTCAGCCATAAAAAGAAACGAAATTGAGTTATTTGTTGTGAGGTAGATGGACCTAGAGTCTGTCATACAGAGTGAAGTAAACAAGAAAGAGAAAGACAAATACTGTATGCTAACACATATATATGGAATTTAAGAAAGAAAAATGTCATGAAGTACTTAGGGGTAAGATAGGAATAAAGACACAGACCTACTAGAGAATGGACTTGAGGATATGGGGTGGGGGAAGGTTAAGCTGTGAAAAAGCGAGAGAGTGGCATGGACATATATATACTACCATACGTAAAATAGATAGCTAGTGGGAAGCAGCCGCATAGCACAGGGATATCAGCTCAGTGCTTTGTGACCACCTAGAGGGGTGGAATAGGGAGGATGGGAGGGAGGGAGACACAAGAGGGAAGAGATATGGGAACATATGTATATGTATAACTGATTCACTTTGATATAAAGCAGAAACTAACACACCATTGTATAGCAATTATACTCCAATAAATATGTAAAAGAAATAAATAAATAAACAGGGAGAAAGACATTACCTATAAAGAAACCCTAAGTAAACTAACAGAAGACTTCTCATAAGTAATAATACGGTTGCAATTAAGATGGTGTGAATACATTTCACACTATATCCCTCACGTATTACATGTTAAATCTCTGGACATAATACATGAGGCAAGTCTCTTATGACTGTGGGAAATAAGTACAACAGGAAGATTGGGAGAGAAATCAAAACTTGAAGAAGGATAGATACAATGGTGATTTTCCTTTCTTTTTCCTCCCATATCTCTCAGTCTTATTTAAACTTGGCTTGAATGCTGGGACTGTACAGCTTCCAGGAATATAAAAATCTCCAAAGAAGCATTCTTTTTATGGTCAGATGTCTATGAGATGGGTCAGAGATAGGGGTGACTCAGCTGTGGGATTGAGACAGTGGGTAAATTTATCTTTTTGGTTTTTATTTGTGTGTTTGTTTACTGTAAAGTCCCAGACTTCAAGCTGCACTCCTGTGATAGTATAAGTAAGGCAGCCGTGGCCTTATAGGCATCAAATGCTCTGAGAAAAAGAAAAATATCTTTCTCCCTGACCAGAAGAATTGGGAAAAAATGTACCTGTAGTTTGAAGAGTGTAGGTGGAAGTACCCATTTTCTTTTTCTCTCTTTCTTCTTGCAACTTTGTCCTTGGAGATGAAATCAGTTGTGGAAATGCATGGCAGCATGAGGAGGCTAAAATTATAGCTTTTAAGCCAGAGTATAGAAAAGGGGATCACTGGGAGCTACTGTGTGTGGGGGAAATTACACAAAAGAGGGGGTTCAATCAAGGGATCCCCTGAAGCTGCCTGTGAAATCCAAGCCTCACTTCTGGGCTGCACATGCATGGAAACGATCACAAATGGCATACCAAAGGCTTTTAAAGTTGAAATATGGTGTAGAGGTGTAGACCCCTGCCAAGGTTGCAGACTGGTCACTGTGGGAGATGGGTGCACAAGACGCATAGATTTTGATAATACTGATCTGATCCTATGGCTTGTTTTAGCTAATAGAATGCAGAAGACATAATGGTATGCCTATTCCACATGGAGGCCTCAAAAGGCACTGTGCATTTCCATTGGTTCTATTGGAATCTTGCCTATCCACCTGGTGAATAAGCTTGGACTAGTGTGACGGAGGATGAAAGATCACATGGAATAAAATCAAGATGACTGAACCAAGATCATCCTAGCTCAGGTAACCCTCATTCAACCTGGCAGCAGGACACAGATGCATGAGTGTGTCTAGTCAAGACCTGAAGGATTACCCAGGTTAACCCAGCCCTAATTGTGGATCCAAAGAGTAGTGAGCTAAATAACTCGTTGTTATAAGCCATTAATTTTTGGGGTGGCTTGTTATGCAAAAACCCCACAGTAACCTGGTAGAGAAAGGGAAAAAAGCATGAAAAATTATGACTAGCGAGATTTAATGACCCAGGACTAAAAGAATAATTTCAAATATCACTTCTATCCATATTTCATTAGCTAGAACTTGGTTAGCTGGCCACACCTAACTGCAAGATAAGATGGAAATTAATTTATTGGTGTGTGTAGAATGTAAAGCAAATGTGTTTGGGGATCACCTAGCAGTATTAGGTACAGAATTTAAGCCTTTTATTTATATAAATTGGGAAACTAAGATGTACCCTGCCCACAGTTGCACAGTAGTTCCAGGACTAGAACCCAGGTTTCTAACATCCATGTCTGTGCCCTTTCCTCTATGTGGTTCCACTTTTGCTGAGTTAAGTGTCTCTAATATCCATCTACTCCTCTCCATTTCCACTACCACTATTCTACTTTACCTCCTTATTATCATTCCTAAACTAATGCATTAATGTTTGTGTTCTTAATTCTAGTCTCAAATACTTGGAATTTTATTTTGCATGGTTAATCTTGCAAAGCATTGCTCAATAAATTTCAGTGGCTTCCCATTGGCTACTCTCTTCAATCTACCATTGGAAATATACCCAGTACTGAGAAATCTTTGAAATCACTTAGTCCAGAGTGACTCCTTAGGACTCATCCTCAAAGTGACCTTTCCTGACTGTCTTATATAGAGTAGTTATGGTTTTGTGATTCACTCCCCCCCTTTCAGTTATTACCAACAAATTATTACAATTTACAATTATGTATACTTTCACTTGCTTACTAAATTCTTGTCTTTCCTCTCCCACTAAATTGTGATCCCCATACAGACAGACGTCCATGTCTTGATTTTCACCAGTTTATCACCACTATCTAGCCTAGAGCCTAGCTTAAACACTAATTTAATGAAGTCTGTTGATTACATCTACCACCACCTCTATAACATGCAATATTGTTCGTGTCACTTATTCAATAAACAGTTAAAAGACCAGGCATTGTGTTAGATACTAGCAATACATAGATGAGTAGAACATAGTGTCCTGCTCTCAAAATACTTACAAGCTGGTGGAGGAAACAGACACATAAGAAATAATTACAGTAATGTGATAAGTGATCCAATGAAGTTTGATAAAGGTGCTATAAGACATTAGAAAGTAACAAATTTAACTTCCTGGAAAAAACAATAAAGTCTTCATGGAGAAAACAGCATGATATTAGAAAATATTTCCTATGATGTGGTACATGTACTACTGGTGGTATATGAGATGATTTTGCACGATATACAAATGAATATTTGGACTTCTTGCTGAATACACTGAAGAGGCTCTAGATTCTTCTTCCCTGAGTCTTGATCAGTCGTCTCCCTTCTGGAAGCATCATTGAGTATTTAGCCCAGTAGAGGTGAATGCCTATGTTCTCTTAACAGCACTTTGACCACACAGGGCATCATGTTCTTCTACAACCAGGAGCAGTGGAAGAGGTCAAGTAAACAAAAAATAAATGGTTAAGCCACAGGATCCTCACCTCATCCTTGTTCATTTGCCCTAGTGAAAGCTTTGTCAGGCCTTAGTGGAAAACTCTAGTACTTGGAGGGAGAAAAAAAGTCATTTGAAATGCTAAGATTTGTTAGTTTTCCATCCCTTGAGGCCTCTATTATATTGCCCTTTCTGATATGTGGGTTGGGTGTTTGTTGTTGATATCATCAAAATGAAAAAAACAAAATCTAATTGATATAGAGATTCATCTTCATCTCAAGTTAAACAACATCTAAACAAATATTGCTTTGTTACCAATGTATCACAAGCAGCTCCATTCTTTTCTTCAAGGAATTAACTTTACTCTGAATTTTTGTAAATTAAGTATTTATTTTTATGTATATTTCATTGTTTAACTTTTATTTAAAAATACGTAATAACTGCTTTCGTATTCTTCCCTTTATAGTTTATTTCCCTTTATAGTAAGTGATTCTGGTTTTATTATACATTTGTTGTCGTGATATAACATTTGTTTCTAAATGTATTTGTAACAAGATGTTAAAATAGAGCTCTCTATGTTCCATTCTTTGCTGAAGCCTCGAAACTTGAGAAGTAAATGATAAGTATCAATATGAACCTAGTGGATTCTAAAGCAAGCATATGTAGCTTACAGTGGAGGTTACTGGAAATCAGTTTTATACCCTTTATTTCTACACACCACCTCCAGCACATAAAATAGTTGAATAGGAAGAGAACTGGAGAAAGAATTTCTTTGGAGAAAGTTGTTGAAGTACTATGGGATTTTTTTCCCTTCATCTCACCAGGCCTTGTGAAAAGGGCTTCAGGAACATCATTCAGAGAATTTTATGTGTCCCCTAAAGTTTGGTGAATATAAAACTATGTTCTGATTAACAGCTTAAAAAGTATATAGTGTAAAAGCTAGAAAAGAAGTAGTGTAGTGATGGGGAGGTGAGGGCTGCACTGGCAGTCAAATATCTTGTCACCTATGATGGGACAAAGATATGAGTTTCAATTACTTTGGGACAGATGTGAACCCCACAGATGAAAGGTGACCTGAATCATTTTAGGAGACCCATTCCAAAGTTGTAGCACTATGAGGGACATTGCCCAAGAACCCATGTAAACAATCCATCAAAAAGTGAATCAGAGACCTACTAGAGAATGGACTTGAGGATATTGGGAGGGGGAAGGGTAAGCTGTGACAAAGCGAGAGAGAGGCATGGACATATATACACTACCAAACGTAAGGTAGATAGCTAGTGGGAAGCAGCTGCACAGCACAGGGAGATCATCTCGGTGCTTTGTGACCGCCTGGAGGGGTGGGATATGGAGGGTGGAAGGGAGGGAGATGCAGGAGGGAAGAGATATGGGAATATATGTATATGTATAACTGATTCACTTTGTTATAAAGCAGAAGCTAACACACCATTGTAAAGCAATTATACTCCAATAAAGATGTAAAAATAAATAAATAAATAAGTGAATCAGTTTTAAACACCCAACAAGCTCAGAGGAAACCAACATCAGATCAGAATGGTACAACAAGCTTCAAATCTGATGCAGGTTAGAGCTGGTTTGGGGGTGAGGGGAATTTAACTTTATGGAAATGTTATAGTTTGGACTATTGAAAATTCTGGGATATTTAAATGACTAAAATAACTGATAAGATTGTTGGTGAGTCTGATTTGTGATTAAAAGTGACCAGATACATTTTTATTATTCAAGACTGACAGAAAAAACAGTTGCCTAAAATTTCATCCAAGGGCAAGTTAAGATATAACCCATGGAACAGATTAAAGCAACAATGGGAGTTTAAAAATAATACAGTTGGTTCTACTTGTACTCTACAGAATTATACTCATCAATGTAGTTGTTGAACACTGATTAAAATTTTTTAAATGTTTACTTAAAGGAAAGTTTTAGGTAATTTTAGTACAGGTGGTACACACATATAACAACAATCATGAAGGTGAAATGTGAATGACTCTGGACCTTCAAATTGGCAGAGGAGTAAAATGTGGAGATCACCTTCCTCCCCACAAATACATCAAAAATACATCTACATGTGGAAGGACTCCTACAGAACACCTACTGAACGCTGGAAGAAGACCTCAGACTTCCCAAAAGGCAAGAAACTCCCCCATGTACCTGGGTAGGGCAAAAGAATAAACAGAGGCAAAAGAATAGGGATGGGATCTGCACCTCGGGGAGGGAGCTATGAAGGAGGAAAAGTTTCCACACACTAGGAAGCCCCTTCACTGGTTGGGGGGAAGCTTTGGAGACATGGAGGAGACCACAGCAACAGGGGTGCAGAGGGCAAATCAGAGAGATTCCTGCAGAGATGATTGGTGCCAATGAGCACTCATCAGCCTGAGACTCTTGTCTGTTCATCCACCGCAGTGGGTGGGGGCTGGGAGCTGAGGCTTCAGCTTCAGAGTTCAGAACCCAGGGAGAGGACTGAGGTTGGCTGTGTGAAGACAGACTGAAGGGGGATAGTGTGGCACAGCTAACTTGGAGAGAGTCCGGGAAAATGTCTGGGCCTGCCAGAGAGGCAAGAGACCATTGTTTCAGGGTGGACGAGGAGAGGGTCTTCCTGCTCTGTGTGCCCACAGATGGCAGAGCACCTCCTAAGCAAGCTCCAGATATGGGCATGAGCCACAGCTATCATCTCGGATCACAGAGGCAGGCACAGACTGCTACCACTGCCACTGGTGACACCAAAGGTCCTGTGTGCAAGTGCAAGTCACTACCCACACCCTCCCAGCAGCCTGTGCAGCACACCACTGTCAAGGTTCTGTGATCCAGGGCCAACTTCCCTGGGAGTGCTTCAGGCTTTTGCAACTTCATGTCAGCCTCTGCCTCTGCAGACAGTCCTCACATCCCAATTACAACTACCATACTCCTCCCTCTCCACAGCATGAGTCAGCAAGAGAACGTTAGTCAGCAGGTGCTTTAAGCCACTCCTGTCTGGGCAGGAAACAGAAGCCTGAGGGCGACCTACATGCAGAGGCAGGGCCAAAACCAAAGCTGAATCCCAGGAGTTCTGCAAACAAAGAAGAGAAAGGGAAATCTCTCCATGCAGCCTTAGGAGCAGTGGATTAAATCCCTGCAATTGGCTTGGTAAACCTGGCATCTGTGGAATACCTGAATAGACAAAAATGTTCCCAAAATTGAGGCAGTGGACTTTAGGGGAGATGTGGACTTCGGGGTTGCTTTCTGTGCTTGATTTGGTTTTTGGTTTTATTTTTATCTTATTTTAGTTTTTAGTGTTTGTTTTCATTTGTGGGTTTGCTTATTGATTTGGTTGCTCTCTTCCTTTTTTTTTCTTTTTCTATGAGTGTGTGTGTGTATATTTCTATGTGTGATTTTGTCTGTTCAGCTTTGCTTTTACCGTTTGTCTTGGGGTTCTGACTGTTCGCTTTTTCTTGTTTTTTTTTTTTCCTTTATGTGAGTGTGTGTGTGTGTATGTTTCTTTGTGTGATTTTGTCTGTTTACTTTTACCATTTGTTTTGGGGTTCTGTCTGTTCGTTTTTCTTTTCTCCCATGCTGTGCAGCTGGCTGTGTCTTGATGCTCCAGCCAGGTGTCTTACCTGAGCCTCTGAGTTGGGAGAGCTGAGTCCAGGGCTTTGGACCACCAGAAACCCCCCAGCCCCATATAATATTAATCAGAGAGAGCTCTCCCACAGATTGCCAGCTCAACACTAAGACCCAGATCCACCCAATGACTAGGAAGCTCCAGTTCTGGATGTCTAATGCCAAACAACTAGCAAGACAGGAATACAAACCCACTCCTTAGCAGACAGGTTGCCTAAATTCAAACTAAGCTCACAGACACTCCAAAACACACCAGCAGACACAGCCTTGCCCACCAAAAGGACAAGATCCAGTCCCACCCACCAGAACACAGGCACCAGTCACCCCCCCCCACAAGGAAGCCTACACAAGCAAACATATAAACCTCACCCACTGGGGGCAAACACCAAAAAACCCAGGAACTATAGACCGGCAGCCTGTGAAAAGGAGACCCCAAAACATAGAGAGTTAAACAAAATGGGAAGACAGAGAAATATGGAGCAGATGAAGGAGCAAGGTAAAACACCACCAAACCAAACAAATGAAGAGGAAATAGGCAGTCTACCTGAAAAAGAATTCAGAGTAATGATAGAAAGATGATCCAAAATCTCAGAAAAACAACAGAGAAAATATAGGAAATGCTTAACAAGGACCTAGAAGAACTAAAGAGCAAACAGACAATGATGAACAACAAAATAAATGAAATTTAAAATATTCTAGAAGGAATGAATAGCAGAATAAGTGAGGCAAAAGAACAGAGAGCTGACCTGCAAGGTAGAATAGCAGAAATAACTGCTGCTGAGAAGAATAAAGATAAAAGAATAAAAAGAAATTAAGACAGTCTCAGAGACTTCTGGGACAATATTAAATGGACCAACATTCGAATTATAGGGGTCTCAGAAGAAGAGGAAAAGAAAGGATCTGAGAAAATATTTGCAGAGATTGTAGTCAAAATCTTCCCTAACATGGGAAAGGAAATTGTAAGTAAAGTCCAGGAAGTGCAGAGAGTCCCATACAGGATAAATCCTAGGAGAAACATGCAAAGACATATATTAATCAAACAAACAAAAGTTAAATACAAGGAAAAAATTTGAAAGCAGCAAGGGAAAAACAACAAATAATATACAAAGGAATCCCCATAAGGTTAACAGCAGATCTTTCAGCAGAAACTCTGCAAACCAGAAGGGAATGGCAGGGCATATTTAGAGTGATGAAAGGGATGAACCTACAACCAATATTACTCTACCTAGCAAGGATCTCATTCAGATTCAATGGATAAATTAAAACTTTACAGACACGCAAAAGTTAAGAGAATTCAGCACCACAGGACCAGCATTCAAACAAATGCTAAAGGAACTACTCTAGGCAGGAAACACAAGAGAAGGAAAGGACTTACAAAAACAAACCCAAAGCAATTAAAAAATGGTAATAGAACATACATATCAATAATTATTGTAAATGTATTAAATGCTCCAACCAAAAGACACAGACTGGCTGAATGGATACAAATAAAAGAATGTATGTATGCGGTCTACAAGAGACCCATTTCAGACCAAGGGACACATACAGCCTGAAAGTGAGTGGATGGAAAAAGATATTCCATGCAAATGGAAAACCAAAGAAAGCTGGGGTAGCAGTACTCATATCAGACAAAATAGACTATAGAATAAAGACTATTACAACAGACAAAGGACACTACATAATAATCAAGGGATCAATCCAAGAAGATATAACAATTGTAAATATTTATGCACTTAACATAGAAGCACCTCAATACATAAGGCAAATTCTAAGAGCCACAAAAGGAGAAATTGACAGTAACAAAAAATAGTAGGGGGTTTAACACCCCAATCACACCAATGGACAGATCAGCCAGACAGAAAATTGATAAGGAAACACAAGCTTTAAATGACACATTAGACGAAATGGACTTAATTGATATACAATATACATTCCATCCAAAACCAATAGAATACATTCTTCTCAAGTGCACATGGAACATTCTCCAGAATAAATCATATCTTGGGTCAAAAATAAAGCCTCAGTAAAGTTAAGAAAACTGAAATCGTATCAAGTATCTTTTTTGACCAAAATGCTATGAGACTAGATATCAATTACAGAAAAAAAACTGTAAACAATAAAAACACATGGAGGCTAAATAATATGCTACTAAATTACCAAGACATCACTGAAGATATCAAATAGGAAATCAAACAATACTTAGAAACAAATAACAATGAAAACAGGCTGACCCAAACCCTATGGGATGCAGCAAAAGTTGTTCTAAGAGGGAAGTATATTGCAATACAATCCTACATCAAGAAACAAGAAAAATCTCAAATAAGCAACCTAATCTTACACATAAAGAAATTAGACAAAGAAGAAGAAGAACAACAAAACAACAAAGTTAGCAGAAGGAAAGAAATCATAAAGATCAGATCAGAAACAAAGGGAAAGAAATGAAGAAAACAATAGAAAAGATCAATAAAATTAAAAGCTGGTTCTCTGAGAAGATAAACAAAATTGATAAACCATTAGCCAGGCTCATGAAGAAAAAAAGGGAGAAGACTCAAATCAACACAATTACAAATGAAAAAGGAGAAGTAACAATTGACACTGTAGAAATACAAAGGATCATGAGAGAATACTGCAAGCAACTCTATGCCAATAAAATGGACAACCTGGAAGAAATGGACAAATTCTTAGAAATGCACAACCTTCTGGACTGAACCAGGAAGATATAGAAAATATGAACAGACCAATCACAAGCACTGAAATTGAAACTGTGATTTAAAATCTTCCACCAAAAAAAAGCCCAGGACAAGATGGCTTTACAGGTGAATTCAATCAAACATTTAGAGACGAGCTAATACCTAACCTCAAACTCTTCCAAAATATACCAGAGGGAGGAACACTCCCAAATTCATTGCACAAGGCCACTATCATCATGCCACCAAAACCAGATAAAGATATCACAAAAAAGAAAACTATAGGCCAATATCACTGATGGACATAGATGCAAAAATCCTCAATGGAATACTAGCAAACAGAATCCAACAGCATATTACAATGATCGTACACCATGACCAAGTGGTGTTTAACCCATGAATGCAAGGAATTTTCAATATAAGCAAATCAATCAATGTGATACACCAGATTAACAAAGTGAAGGATAAAAATATTATGATAGTCTCAATAGATGTAGAAAAAGCTTTCAACAAAATTCCACACTCATTTATGATATAAACTCTCCAGAAAGTGGGCATAGAGGGGACCTACCTCAACATAATAAAGGTCATATACAATAAACAAACAACCAGCATCATTCTTAATGGTGAAAAGCTGAAACAATTTCCTTTAAGATCAGGAACAAGACAAGGATGCCCACTCTCCCCAGTATTATTCAACATAGTGTTGGAAGCTTTAGCCACAGCAATCAGAGAAGAAAAAGAAACAAAAGGAATCCAAAAGGAATCCAAATTGGAAAATAAGTAAAACTGTTACTGTTTCCAGATGACATGATACTGTACATAGAGATTCTTAAAGATGTACCAGAACATTTCTAGAGCTCATCAATGAATTTGGTAAAGTAGCAGGAGGCAAAATTAATGCAAAGAAATCTCTTGCACTCCTATACACTAAGAATGGAAAATCTTAAAGAGACAGTAAGGAAACACTCCCATTTACATTGCAATGAAAAGAATAAAATACCTAGGAATAAATCTACCTAAGGAGAAAAAAGACCTGTATTCAGAAAACTATAAGACACTGATGAAAAAAATCAAAGACAAAACAAATATATGGAGAGGTATACCATGCTCTCGGACTGCAAGAATCAACATTGTGAAAATGACAGTATTACCCAAAGTAATCTCCAGGTTCAATGAAATCCCTATCAAACTACCAATGACCTTTTTCACAGAACTAGAACAAAAAATTTCACAATTTGTATGGAAACACAAAAGACCCCGAATAGCCAAAGCAATCTTGAGAACAAAAAGTGGAGCTGGAGGAATCAGGCACCCTGACTTCAGTCTATACTACAAAGCTACAGTAAGCAAGACAGTATGGTACTGGCATGAAAACAGAAAGATAGATCAATGGAACAGGAGAGAAAGTCCAGAGATAAACCCACACACATATGGTCACCTTATCTACGATAAAGGAGGCAGGAATGTACAGTGGAGAAAGGAGAGCCTCTTCAATAAGTGGTGCTGGGAAAACTGGACAGGTACATGTAAAAGTATGAGATTAGATCACTCCCTAACACCATACACAAAAATAAGCTCAAAATGGATTAAAGGCCTAAATGTAAGGCCAGAAACTATCAAACTCTTAGAGGAAAACAGAGGCAGAACACTCTACGACATAAATCACAGCAAGATCGTTTTTGACCCACCTCCTAGAGAAATGGATATAAAACCAAAAATAAACAAATGGGACCTAATGAAACTTCAAAGCTTTTGCACAGAAAAGGAAACCATAAACAAGATCAAAAGACAGCCCTCAGAATGGTAGAAAATATTTGCCAATGAAGCGACTGGCAAACGATTAATTTCCAAAATTTATAAGCAGCTCATGCAGCTCAATAACTAAAAAACAAAAACCCAATCCAAAAATGGGCAGAAGACCTAAATAGATATTTCTCCAAAGAAGATATACAGACTGCCAACAAACACATGAAAGAATGCTCAACATCATTAATCATTAGAGAAATGCAAATCAAAACTACAAGGGGATATCATCTCATACCAGTCAGAATCCCCATCATCAAAAAATCTAGAAACAATAAATGCTGGAGAGGGTGTGGAGAAAAAGGAACACTCTTGCACTGCTGGTGGGAATGCGAATTGGTTCAGCCACTATGGAGAACAGTATGGAGGTTCCTTATAAAACTACAAATAGAACTACCATATGACCCAGCAATCCCACTACTGGACATATACCCTGAGGAAACCAAAATTCAAAAAGAGTCATGTACCAAAATGTTCATTGAAGCTCTATTTACAATAGCCCAGAGATGGAAACAACCTAAGTGCCCATCATCAGATGAATGGATAAAGAAGATGTGGCACATATATACAATGGAATATTACTCAGCCATAAAGAGAAATGAAATTGAGCTATTTGTAATGAGATGGATAGACCTAGAGTCTGTCACACAGAGTGAAGTCAGAAAGAGAAAGACAAATACCGTATGCTAACACATATATATGGAATTTAAGAAAAAAAATGTCATGAAGAACCTAGGGGTAAGACAGGAATAAAGACACAGACCTACTGGAGAACAGACTTGAGGATATGGGGAGGGGGAAGGGTGAGCTGTGACAAAGCGAGAGAGAGGCATGGACATATGTAAACTAACAAATGTAAGGTAGATAGCTAGTGGGAAGCAGCCGCATAGCACAGGGATATCAGCTCAGTGCTTTGTGACCATCTGGAGGGGTTTGATAGGGAGGGTGGGAGGGAGGGAGACACAAGAGGGAAGAGATATGGGAACATATGTATATGTATAACTGATTCACTTTGTTATAAAGCAGAAACTAACACACCATTGTAAAGCAATTATACCCCAATAAAGATGTTTAAAAAAAAAAAGAAATCAAAGACAATACAAATATATGGAGAGGTATACCATGCTCTCAGCTTGCAAGAATCAACATTGTGAAAATGACGGTATTACCCAAAGTAATCTCCAGTTTCAATGCAATCCCCATCAAACTACCAATGACCTTTTTCACAGAACTAGAACAAAAAATTTTACAATTTGTATGGGAACACAGAAGACCCCTAATAGCCAAACTAATTTGAGAAAGAAAACAGAGTGGGAGGAATCAGGCTCCCTGAGTTCAGACTATACTACAAAACTACAGTAATCAAGACAGTATGGTACTGGCACAAAAACAGAAATATAGATCAATGGAACAGGATAGAAAGCCTAAAGATAAACCCACACACCTATGCACACTTAATCTATGACAAAAGAGGCAAAGTATGCAATGGAGAAAAGAGAGCCTCTTTAATAAGGGCTGCTTGGAAAACTGGACAGCTACATGTAAAAGAATGAAATTAGAACACTATGTAATACCATACACAAAAATAAACTCAAAATGGATTAAAGACCTAAATGTAAGTCCAGACACTACAAAACTCTTAGGGTAATACATAGGCAGAACACTCTATAACATAAATCACAGCAAGATGCTTTATGATCCCCCTGCTAGAGTAATGGAAATAAAAACAAAAATTAAACAAAGGGGCCTAATGAAACTTAAAACTTTTGCACAACAAAAGAAACCGTAAACAATATGAAAAGACAACCCTCAGAATGGGAGAAAATATTTGCAAATGAAACAACTGACAAAGGATTAGTCTCCTAAATATAGAAGCAGCTCCTGCAGCCCAATATCAAAAAAACAAACAACTCAATCCAAAAATGTGCAGAAGACCTAAATCGACGTTTCTCCAAAGAAGATATACAGATGCCCAAAAAACACATGAAAGGATGCTCAACATCTCTAATCATTAGAGAAATGCAAATCAAAACCACAATGACTAACTTGTAGTGAGGTGGATGGACCTAGAATCTGTCATACAGAGTGAAATGTCAGAAAGAGAAAAATAAATACTGTATGCTAACTCATATATATGGAATCTAAAGAAACAAATGGTTCTGAAGAACCTAGCATCAGGACAGGAATAAAGACACAGATGTAGAAAATGGACTGGAGGACATGGGTAGGCCGAATGGTAAGCTGAGATGAATTGAAAGTGAAGAAGATATACAAATGGCCAAGAGGTACATGAAAAGATGATCAACATCACTAATTATTAGAGAAATGCATATCAAAACTACAATGAGGTACCACCTCATGCTGGTAAGAATGACTATTTTCAAAAAATCTAAAAAAATTAATGCTGGAAAGGGTGTGGTGAAAAGGGAACCCTCCTGCACTGTTGGTGAGAATGTACATCGATAGAATCACTATGGAAAACAGTACGGAGGTTCTTTAAAAAGCTAAAAATAGAAATACCATATGATCCAGTAATCCTACTACTGGACATATACTCTGAGAAAATCATAATTCAAAAAGAGACAGGTACCACAATGTTCATTGCAGTATTATTTACAATAGCCAGGACATGGAAGCAACCTAAATGTCCATCAACAGATGAATGGATAAAGAAGATGTGGCACATATATACAATGGAATATCACTCAGGCATAAAAAGAAACGAAACTGAGTTATCTGTAGTGAGGTGGATGGACCTAGAGTCTGTCATACAGAGTGAACTAAGTCAGAAAGAGGAAAAGGAATACTGTATGCTAACACATATACATGGAATCTAAAAAAAAAAAAAAAAAGGAACTGATTAACTTATTTGCAGGGCAGGAATAAAGATGTAGACACACAAAATGGACTTGAGGACACGGGGTGGGAGGGGGCAGCTGGGGCAAAGTGAGAGTAGCATCAACATATATACATTACTGAATGTAAAATAGTTGGCTGGTGGGAAGCAGCAGCATAGCACAGGGAGATTAGCTCAGTGCTTTGTGATGACCTAGAGGGGTGGGATTGGGAGGATGGGAGGGAGACGCAAGAGGGAGGGGTTATGGGGACATATGTATGCATATGGCTGATTCACTTTGGTGTATAAGAGAAACTAACACAGTATTGTGAAGCAATTATACTCCAATAAAGATCTATTTAAAAAAATGTTAGCTTACAGTTATGCTTCTCAAGCTGGTCAAAATAGGCAGTGCCCTTAGGAGCATCTTATATTGATTAAAAGAAACGTTTAGAAGGGACTCTCTTTCCAGGCTATGATAAAATGGCTTGCAAATAAAGAAGAATTTGTTAATCTTGGTAATTCTTCATAGATAGAGAAGAATTTGTTAATCTTGGTAATCCTTTGCATAAGATGTTCTACAAAATGCAAGGGGAATTCTTACATCACTGTTCTGACATACTAGCTGAGGAAACCTTAGGAAGCTGAAGAAAGTCAGTGGCACTGAACTTGAACTATACTGAGTTGAGTGAGAAAGTCATTGTGACCAATGAGTGTTTTTTGCATGGAAAATTTAAAGTTTATTTTAATCTTATCAGAAGTAAATAGGAAATAATCTCATTTCAAATAACATTATTTGTTTTTGGACAGAACTTACTACTCTGAAAAATAAAAGTAGCACCCTTTTTATTATGTTGGCTTTTACTCATGTGAAAGATCTTAGGGAAGGATTTGAGATGAGGAGGAAAATTCTACATCAAAGGGATACATTAATCTAACTCTTTTTTCAGATTTGGGTTTCTAGATTGTTTCTTAGTTTTCTGTTCAAATGTTGAATTTCCATTTCCTTTGGTTTGAAAGGTGACTGGGCATTGCCCCATAGGCAAGGCAACACCTAGATGGGTAGGGAGCCAGAAAAATCTGCTTCTCAGTCACTCCAATCCACCCCCAACTCACACCACACATTTAGTTTTCTTGTCTGTAAAATAAGGACAACAGCTATAGTATTGATTCTTGCATCAACTAAGATAATATATGTAAAGTGCTTAACACAGTGCCTGGGTTACTGGAAGTGTTCAATAAGTGTCAGCTTCCTACCACACTCTAATCATCCTGTGTCTACAATAGTATTGGTCATTCCACCCCAACAAAGGGTGGAGCTTCGCTTTTAAGACCATCTGTAGGACTTGCTCTTTCCCCAACCCTTGCCCACAAATTGATTCTACCCCTCCCATGTTCACAGTATGTACTGGGGGCAATTTCATCAGTGCCAGATTGCACACTCAGATATATTCTTCACATCTCCTAGAGAGAGAAATATTATACTGCAGAGTAAGATCTGCAAAAATAGAAATGAGGAAAAGCAGAATATATTTGGAAGAAAATGTTGCATCCTTCCTGATAGCCACTTCCCTTGACCACGAGCTGATTTCAGTGTCTGAAAATATTTGTCCTATCTTTCTTGTTTGGAAACAAGTGAAGAATGACTTCCCCAGGTCACTTGATGCAGAAGCAAATTGGTTTGCTAACCAAACATGAGCAAACACAAGCAATGTTTGCTCATGTTAAAAAATGTCCAGGACTTCCCTGGTGGTGCAGTGGTTAAGAATCTGCCTGCCAATTCAGGGAACATGGGTCCGGGAAGACCCCACATGCCGAGGAACAACTAAATTCATGTGTCACAACTACTGAGCTTGCGCTCTAGAGCCCACGAGCCACAGCTACTGAAGCCCAGGTACCTAGAGTCCGTGCTCCGCAACAAGAGAAGCCACCTCAGTGAGAAGCCCATGCACCACAATGAAGAGTAGCCCCAGCTTGCCACAACTAGAGAAAGCCCGCATGCAGCAACAAGTCCCAATGCAGTCAAAATAAATAAATAATCAATCAATTAATTAATTAATAAGAAAAATGTCCCTTGCAGCAATTCTTAATGGCTTAAAATATAGTAGCCACTCAGAAAGGAGATTCATCCAAACATAGGAAAATTTGGTGTTGGTCTTTTCTCTTCTACTGGTACTATCATTTATATGAAGAGTTGTGAGCTCTATTTGATGTATATGAGAGGACTTAGAAGGAATGGGAATAATAACTCATTTAGTCAGGGACATGGATGTAATGACAGCAGAAAACATTATACAAAGTCACTGGAAAATAATAGCATCCAGTATGGAGAATATATCAACTCCTGATGATCTTCTGCTGATAAAAGGATTGAACCAAGTTTTGGATGGCACCGAGGTCCGTAGAAAATGTCAAGCCTTGCTCAGCATCCTACTAATAAATATAAGCCATTATATAGTATATTATATGCGCCACTTCCTTCTTAATTAGCTAATGCACTCCATGAGTTAATTCCTTATGCAAGTTTTCCCCCCTCTACAGGTTCACAAAATACTGTCATTCAATCGACTGAGTCTGTAAATGTCTACAGGTAGAAAAGAAATAAGTGGATGCTCTGAGAATTTCTCTGAACTATATTCTGATGTTATTTAAGAAGCTTGCCACTTCTCACAGTTTCACTTTAGCTGGAAAGTCTTCCTGTTACCAACTTAAAATGAGTGAGATTCCCTTTTAACCATCCTTGCCTACACTAATCTAGCCCCAGCTACCACCACAGACTCAGCCCCAAACAGACCCTGGAACAATAATAGTAAGGTCAGCTGCAACAGGAGTCCCACTCTCTCTGCACTGGGGTCTAGAAATTGTCTTTTGTTCCAATTACTAGCAGCCTCAAAATAGGTTTTGCCCTCTGGGGGGCTAAGGAAATATTAAGCTGCTGCTTCCTCATCTAACCTGAAATCCTGACCTGTTTTCCTAGGTTCCACGTGTTCAGAACGCTTTGATTTCCATGTGAATATGATTCTAGCCCTAAATCCTAGGGACAAGTCTGAACAGTTTGATCCTTTCATCTAGCCCTTTTAACTGGGATTAGGTTCTACTTTTTTATATAATTTCTAATATATGGGCAAGTCTCATCACAGAGAATCTAGAGTCTCCATTTATCCTGGAACATATATATGAACCAAATTATCAATATCTGCTCCTTTAATCAGATACCTCTCAGACAGTAACCTTGGGCTAGATCATACCTAAGTTTATCAGAGTATTTTAGACTTGGTTTTTGTGAACCCTAGCCTCTGCCCACACTGATCCTGGCTTGGTCCAAGCACTCTCCTTTCTCCCTAATAGATGCAACCAATAAGCTCTATGGCAATACTGGTACCATTTATTACACCTTTTCATTAATTTAATTGGAATCTCTGGAAACAACTTTGAATTGTTAAAGGAGTTATTTAGAATTCAAGGATCAAAGGAGATAGATAAATATGTCTGAGTTCACAACGATGCCTCTGTAGAAAGAATGAGGGCACAGCCTTCCAAATGACCCAGGGATTTGACATTTTTCTGAAGAAGAAAAAGCCTCACATGAATATCTGTCATTAATGCCAAATTCATTAGATATGGGAATCAACTAAAAAATGATCTTAATAGTCATTAAAAATGCAATCAAGATGCATTCTTAGGGTTTTATGAAATCAGTTCCAGGGACAAGAAATTGGATGTAGGTGCATCATTTGAGAGGTGATCCCAGGAAACACAAGTAAGGAGGTGGAAAAATGAGACATAGAAGGAAGAAAAACCCATAGTATATGCATTAATGAGCAGGTACTACTATGGGTAACTGGGGTTCAATCTTGCTGGGGATTTTCTGAGGACTTTTGTATGATTTGCCTCAGAATTGTCCTACTGAAGAACAGGGAACCAATTTGCTTTCCTCACTAGTTGAGGGTTGTCCCTGAAGGCATTAACTCCCATGCATTTCTGACTGTTCTGCTTCTGGGCCATTGATTATCAATCTGGAACAACTTTTCCCTCCAGGGGACATTTAGAAATGTCTGGAAACGGTTTTAGTTGTCATGACTGGGGAGAGGGGTGTAACTGGTGTCTAATGGGTAGAGGCCAGGTATGCTGCTCAACAATTTACAATGTGCAGGACAGTCCACACAACACAGAATTATCTGGCTTAAAATTTCAATAGTCCCTAAATTGAGGAAACTTGCTGTGGGATAAGCAAATTATCCTGTTTTAAAAGAATGCCCTCAGGCAGAGAAGCAAAGATACATAAGCTGTTTGTCTCTGTTAGCATAGAAGAGATTTGAGGCTGAAAGTGAACTCAGAGGTAGACCAAGAAGTTATAGAATGATGTATCAACAACTTCTGCTAGATTAATTAAAGACTATTTCATCTCTAAGTTATATTCTTCATCAAGAATATCATATAGGCTCAAGCTGAGTTCATGAGAAATAGATAATTTTGACATCTTTGAGGTATGTATTTTCAAAGAAAATAAAATGATTATATATGTTGCCCAAACATGCAGCTAAATCACATTATTTTTCATAATACATTAAGGAGCTGTGAGAACAGCAACCATGACAGTGGCCTTAGGAATCCCAAAGGTGACTCTCTCCTCATGAAAGCAAATAAATACAAGGACACAATAATATTCGTGTATGTCATCTGCAGAGAGCATTATTTTCATGGCACTGTCAATGTTAGAAAAATATTATTATATAAGTAATTCTGTAAAAGTCCAACAGTAAACTCACATTGCAGGAAGACGTTTTGGGGTAAGAAGCCTTGCTCATCTTTTCAAGTCATTTCTAGTAGTTCCTTGGTATGCATCTAATCATCTTCATGCATGAGGATTTCCTAGATGTTTCCCAGTTACAAGTGACCTCTAACTCATTGGAATGTCCATGGAATATTGTCCTTCTCTCATAGAACATACCATTTCACCTTGTATTATTGTTCCATATATACATGCCTCATTTTCCCCAGTAGATAGTGAACTCCTTGAGGGCATGTAATCCATTAATTCTTCACAGTGTATTATAGTATAATAACTGGCACATAATCAGCACCAATAAATGACTGCCAAATGAATTAAACCATGAATAAATGAATACATGAGTGAACATTTATCAAGAGAATATTTTTTTTTTTTTTTTTTTTGCAGTACGCGGGCCTCTCCCATTGCGGAGCACAGGCTCTGGACGCGCAGGCTCAGCGGCCATTGCTCACAGGACCAGCCGCTCTGTGGCATGTGGGATCTTCACGGACCGGGGCACAAACCTGTGTCCCCTGCATCGGCAGGTGGACCCTCAACCACTGCGCCACCCTAAAATATTTTGAAGCCCTAAAATATTTTGAAGCCCTAAAATATTTTGAAGTAAAGTAAAATGAAAATACAACTTATCAAAATTTGTGGGATGAGCTAAAGCAGTGCTTAGAGGTTTTTTTAAAAACCATTAAATGCATATAATAGAAAGGAAGAAACATTTAAAAATCAATAATTCAAACTTCCACATTAGAAAACTAGAAAAAGAAGAGCATAATAAATCCAATGTAAGTAGGAAAAGAACAATAAAATTATAGCAGAAATCAATAAAACTAAAACAGGAAATCAGTAGAGAAATAAACTCAAAAAAAAGCTGGTTCTTGGGCTTCCCTGGTGGTGCAGTGGTTGAGAGTCCACCTGCCGATGCAGGTGACACGGGTTCGTGCCCCGGTCCGGGAAGATCCCACATGCTGCAGAGCGGCTGGGCCTGTGAGCCATGGCCGCTGAGACTGCGTGTCCGGAGCCTGTGTTCCACAACGGGAGAGGCCCCAACAGTGAGAGGCCCGCATACCGCAAAAAAAAAATAAATAAATAAAAAAAGCCGGTTCTTTAAAAAGATCAGTGAAATCAATTAGCTTCTAGCCAGGCTAACTAAGTAAAGAAGGAGAGAAGACACAAATTACTCATATTAGTATGAAAGAGGAGTCATTGCTACAAATCCAATGAGCGTTAAAAGGATAACAAAGGGATACTAAGAACAGCCCTATGCCCACAAATTCGATAACCTAGATGGAAAGGACCAATTCCTTGAAAGATACAATCTGCTAAAACTCACATGAGAAAAAACAGACAATCTGAATAGGGCTATATCCATCAAATCAATTGAATCAATAGTTAATAATATTCTAAAACAGAAATCATCAGCCCCACTGGATTAACTGGTGAATTCTATCAAACATTTAAGGGAGAAATTATATCAATTCTCTACAATCTCTTCCACAAAATAGAAACAGAGGAAATAGAGGTATACCTTGAGGATATTAAGGGTTTGGTTCCAGATTACTGCAATAAAGTGAATATTGCAATAAAGCAAGTCACACAATATTTTTTAGTCTCCCAGTGCATATAAAACTTAGGTTTTATATTATACAGCAGTCTATTAAGTGTGCAATAGCATTATGTCTAAAAATGCCTTAATTAAAAAATTTTTATAGCTAAAATGTGCTAACCATTATCTGAGCCTTCAGCAAGTCATAGTAGTAACCTCAAAGATCACTGATCACAGAACACCATAATAAATAGAATAATGATGAAAAAGTTTGAAATATTGCAAGAATTATCAAAATGTGACACAGAGAAGGGAGCAAATGCTGTTGGTAAAATGGTGCCAATAGACTTGATTGACATATGGTTGCCACAAACTTTCAATTTGTAAAAAACACAATATCTGTGAAGTGCAGTGAAGCAAAATGAAATAAAACCAGGATGCCTTTACTTTCTAACTTATTCTATGAGGTCAGCATAACCTTAATACCAAAAGCAGACAAAGATATTACAAGAAAACTACAGAACAATATCTCTCTTGAACATAGATGCAAAAATCCTCAACATAATATTAGCAAATTGAATCCAATAGTATATAAAAATAATTATACAGGCAATAATGTCAACAATATGGTGGAATAGGAGGTACCAACCTTCTTCCCTCACAAAAAGTACCCACACATAACAGCCTTCCAGAAATGAAAAACCTTTATAAAAGCTCTTGAATTCAGATGAGAGGTTATGGCACCCCCATGGAGCACAGAAATAAGAAAAGACACATTACAAGTGTAAGAAGAACAGTTTAATCTGACCCACGTCACCACTCCCCCAAGTTGTCATAGCACAGTGCTGAGAGAGATCTCCTCAGCCTGACTTCTCCCACTGGGGAAAAATTCCAAATATATGCTATCTATAAGAGACTCACTTCAGATTTAAGGACACACATATCCTGAAAGTGAAGGGATAGAAAAAGATATTCCATGAAAATGGAAATTCAGAGAGCAGGAGTGGCCATATTACATCAGACAAAGTAGACTTTAAGTCAAAAACTTTCACAATGATGAAGAAGATCATTACATAATGATAATAGGGCTAATTCAGCACCAGGAAGCTATAACAATTATAAACATACATGCACACAATATCAGAGCACCTAAATATATAAAGTAAACATTGAGAGATCTGAAGGGAGAATGGATAGCAATACAATAATAGTAGAAGATTTCAATACCCTATTTTCAATAATGGATAGATCATCCAGACAAAACATTCAATTAGGAAACATTGAACTTGAACAACACTATAGAACAAATGAAACTAACAGACATATTACAGATCTTTACAACAAGCTGCAGCAGAATACACTTGCTTCTCAAGCACACATGAAACATTCTCCAGAATATTTTACATGCTAGGTCACAAAATGAGTCTTAAAAAATTTAAGAAGATTGAAATAATTTAAAGTGTGTTTTCCAACCACAATGGAATAAAGGGAAAATAGAAATAGTCACAAATAAATGGAAATTAAATAATACACTCTTGAACAATCATTAGGTCAAAGAGAAAATAAAAACAGAAGTTAGAAAATAGCTCAAAACAAGCATAACAAAAACACAACATTCAAAACCTTTTGGCAGGGTATGTTAATTAGCAAGATGGAGGGCTAGGAGATCACGATACTTGTCTTCCCCACAAAAACAAACAAACAACTACAAAGCAATGAAAATAGCTCTGGGAAAAAAACTCTGGAATACAAGGAAGAAGCAACAGAAACTTTACAGAGCTCAAAACCTAAGGATGGTCACATAGAAAAGTATAGGAAGCATTTTATCTATGTCTTCTCATCCTTGAGTCCACAGCAGTTCAGAGCAAGGAGGGAGTCCCTCAAAAGGATTTTACCCCAGCAAGCCTCACCACAGTGGTCATTTGCAGCTTTTTCTATTGAGAACTCCCACAGTCTTCACTAATGCTAATCCCAGCTGATGGAGTTGTCCAGAGTCCCTGCCACTACATCTCCTCTTATGGGCTGAAGATATCACTGCAGAGAGACCTGTCCCCAGGGGTCCTAGTTGCTGCTGTTCTCCACTCTCCAGGATCAGTACACCACAGCACCTCACCATCTATGGTACTGGAGCTGCCCTGCTCCAAGTACCACCCTCAGATCCCAGGTTGCAGCTTTGATCAGCAAGTATCTAGCTGTACTGTCACTGCTCTGTGCCCTGCTCCCCGGGACCCAAGTCCCACTTTGACCTGACACTACCAGTGTACACTACTGCTGTTATGAGTTCCAACCCTGTGTCCAAGATTATGGCTTTGATCCATCATTGCTGGGGTGTAGCTGCTACTTCTCTGAATCCCACCCCCAGGTCTAAGGTCAGGCTTTGATCTACCCTTACCAGGGTTGTGCTGTCACTGCTCTGCATCTGACCTCCTATGTCCTGACGTGTGACTTTTAATAGGCCATCACCAAGGACATACTGTTGTTGTTATGAGACTAGCCCCTGGGGCCAGAGTTGGGACATTGACACTCCATAACCAGGCCATCTTCCACTTCACCCTGGGGTTAAAGTTGGGACTTGACACAACATCACCAGACTGTACCACTACTGTATCCTGGGTCCTGGGCCCGAGCCACTGCTTTACCCTGCCATCCCATAGCCAGTGCTGCTGCTATGTACCACCCCCACCCCGGCCTGAGTCACTGTATCAAGCACCAGAGATCCAGACCCCAGTTTCATAGCATATCTGCCTATGCCCACACCCAGACAGCCACACCATTGCTAAAGCAAGCACAACTGTGCCCCAGAACTCAGGTGATGTGGTAGTTCCACATGTGCCTGATGACAGGAAACCAGCTGTGCTATAGCTCTGGGTATCAACACACCAGACCTGGTGCCAAGAGGGATCTCTCCCATTAGATATAAATTCTTCTCACAGGAAAACTATTGAACAAGTGGACCCCAGTAGTCTCCTACTTCAAGAACCTCAATAGCCTGAGCTGCCACTGCTATTCACAGGGCCTCTGTAGTCTAGGCCACAGAAGACCTCTGCAGTCTTCACCAACATTTACCTCAGCTGATAGAGCTACATGAAGACTACACCACTGTGCCTCCCCATGAAACACAGATGCTGCACCCTATCCAGTTGGGGCTCACAGTCACCTTCAAGTGAAAGTCTTTCTCCACCAAAGCCAGTCTGATGAGGCTAGAAGAGGTGACTTCTTCCTCAAATGTGCAGATATCAATGCAAAGCCATCAGGGACACAAAAATGCAAAGAAACCTGACACCATCAAAGGGGCACAATAATTTTCCAATACTTGATCCCCCCCAAATAGAGATCTGCATGCTACCTGAAAAATAGAATTCAAAATATTATTTTAAGGAAGTTCAGCAAGATTCAAAAGAATACAGATAGACAACTCAATGAACACAGGAAAAAAATGTATGAACAAAATAAGTTCAACAAAGAGATATAAATCATAAAATTAAAAAAAATAGAAATAAATAATAAAGAAAATGGAAAATGCAAGAGAGCTTCAACATCAGGCCCAATCAGGCAGAAAGAAGACTCTGAAAACTTGAAGATAGATCTCTTGCTATTATCCAATCAGAGGAGAAAAAAGAATGAAAACAAGTGAAGAAAGTCTGTGTGCCTTGTGGGACACCATCAAAAGAAACAATATTTGCATTATGCGAGTCCCAGAAGGAGGAGAGAGAGAAAGAGACAGAAAACATATGTAAAGAAATAATAGCTGAGAACTTCCCTATGTAGGGAGAGATATGGCCATCCAGGTATATCCAGGTACTGAAACTCAAAGATTCACAAATAGATTTAACCCAAAGAGATCTGCACCAAGACAGTATAATCAGGCTCTCAAAAATCAAAGATGAGGAAAGGATTTTGAAAGCAGCAAGAGAAAAAAGACTAATTACATACAAGGGAACCCCAATAAGGCTATCAGCAGATTTCTCAAGAGAAATCTTGCAGACCAGATGAGAGTAGGATGATATATTTAAAGTGCTCAAAGAAGAAACTGTCAACTAAGAACACTTGGTTGTCATTCAGAAATTAAAGAGAGATAAAGACTTTTCCAGACAAACAAAAGCTGAGGGAATTTATCACCACTAGACCTCCTTTAAATGGAATATTAAAGGAAGTTCTTCAAGCTGAAATGGAAGGACATTAGTCCTTTCATAGTAACATGAAAACATATGAAATTACACAATTCATTGGTAAAGGGAAATATATAGACAAATTCAAAATAATACTGCAATGATGGTGTATAAATTAATTTGAATTCCAGAATATAGATTAAAAGTCAAAAGTATTAAAAATAATTATAGCTACAATATTTTGTTAATGGATAAACAATATAAAATATTTAAATTAGTACACATAAAAATGTGGCTGAGTGCAAGTAAATGTAGAAATTTTTTATGTAGTTGAAGTTAATTTGTTCTCAGCTTAAAATACACTATTATAAGATGTATTATGAAAGCTCTATGGTGATCACAAGGCAAAACCTATAAAGCTACACAAATGATAAAGAGAAAAGGATCAAAGCTGCAATTACAAAGAAACATCAATTCACAGAGACAGCAAGGAAGGAAGAAAGAAACAACAAAGCTACAAGATAGAAAATAATTAAGAAAATGTTGCTAGTAAGTTCTTATCTATCAATGATTACTATAAATGTAAATGGTTTAAATGTATCAATTAGAATTCATGGAGTAGTTGAATGAATAAAAAAAGAAGAATCAACTATATGCTGCCTACTAGAGACTCACTTCAGTTATAAGGACGCTCATAGGCTAAAAGTGAAAAGATAGAAAAAATATTCCATAAAAACAGAAAGCAAAAGAGATCAGGGGTGGCTATATTTATATCAGACAAAATAGACTTTAAGTCAAAAGCTGTAACAAGACACAAAGAAGGTCATCATATATTGTAAAATGGTCAACTTATCAAGAGGCTATAACAATTGTAAATATTTATGTACACAATAGTAGAACACCTAAATATATTAAAAAATTATTAACACATCTGAAGGCAAAAATATACAACAATACAATAATTGTAGGGGACTTTAATAACCCACTTTCAGCAATGAATAGATAATGAATAGATCATCCAGTCTGAAAATAAATAAGGAAATAATGGACTTGAACTATACTTTAGACCAAACAGATCTAACTGATATATACAGAACATTACATTCAACGGCAGCAGAATACACATTCTTCTCAAGTGTCCACAGAATATTATCCAAGATAGATCATGTTTTAGGTCACAAAACAAGTCTTAACAAATTTAAGACTGAAATCATATCAAGTATATTTTCTGACAACAATGGTATAAAACTAGAAATAAATAACAGGAGAAAAGCCCCAAAATTCACAAATATGTGCATATTAAACAACACAAAACACTCTGATCAACCAATTTGTTAAAGAGGAAATCAAAAAAATATCTTGGGACAAACAAAAATGGAAATGCAACATACCAAAACTTATAGGATGCCGCAAAAGCAGTTCTAATAGGGAAGTTTATACAAATAAATGCCTACATTAATAAAAAATAATAAAACAATCTAACTTTACACCTCATGGAACTAGAAAAATAAGTAAAAGCTAAGCCCACAGCTATCAGAAGGAAGTAAAAAATGTAGATTATAGCAGAAATAAATGAAATAGTGACTCAAAGGACAAAAAAATAAAAATAAACTGACTATTTAAAGATAAAATTGACAAACCATTAGCTAAAATAACTAAGAAAAGAGATGACTAAAATTAATAAAATTATAACAAAAGAAAAGACATTATAACTGATACCACAGAAATACAAAGGATCATAAAACATTACTATGAACAATTATACACCAACAAACTAGATAATTTAAAAGAAATGGATAAGTTCCTAAAAACATACAACTTATGAAGACTGAATCCTGGAAATCTAAAACTTTCTGCACAGCAAAGGAAACAATAAATGTATGAAATGGCAACCTATGGAATGGGGAAAATTATTTGAAAACCACAAACCTGATGAAAGGTTAATATCCAAATTATATAAGGAACACCTATAAGTCAATAGCAAACAAAGAAACAATAAAAACCCAATAATCTGATTTTAAAAATGGGGAAAGGACTTGAATAGACCTCTCTCCAAAGAAGACATACAAATGACTAACAGGTATATGAAAACGGTACTTAACATTATAAATTATTAGGAAATTACAAATCAAAACCTCAATGAGATATTCACCTCACACCTGTTAGAATGGCTATATTTTTTTAAAAATAGAGCATGGTTGAGGATGTGCATAAAGGGTAACCCTTATACACCATTGGTGGAAATGTAATTTGGTGCAACCACTATGAAAAACGGGATGGTGGTAACTGTAAAACTTAAAAATAGACCTACCATATGATCCAGAAAACTTAGTTCTGGTTCTATATCAAAAGGAATTTAAATCAGTATCCCTAAGAGATATCTGAACTCCCATGTTTATGTCAGCATTATTTACAATAAGCAATACATGGAAGCAACCCAAATGACCGTTTGATGGATGTATGGATAAAGAAAATGTGGCAAATACAAACAATGGAATATTATTCATCCTTAAAAAAAGAAGGAAATCTCACCATCCGTGAAAACATGGATGAATGTTGAGGACATTGCTAGCTGAAATAAACTAGACACAGAAGGACAAATACTACATGATACCACTTATATGAAGAATATAAAATAATCAAACATAGAAGCATAAAGGAGAATGGTGGCTGTCAGGGACTGGGGTAAGGGGGCATGAGAAGGTATTACTCAAATGGTATAAATTTTTAATTATATAAGACAAACAAGAACTAGAAGTCTACTGTACAGCACAGCACTTATAATAAACAACAGTGTGTTGTAGACTTAAAATTTTGCTAAGAGGGTAGATCTTATGTTAAGAGTTCTTGAAAGAAAAGTAACATGAGAAAATCAAACAAAGTTTAATAACATGTATACATGGGAGAGACCCAGGAAAACTCACTCCTAAAAGCCTTACTTAAAAGAAAATAATAAAGAGGGTGGTAGGAAGATTTTGAAGGTAATGGGTATTTTTATGGCATAGATTGTGGTGATTGTTTCATGGATGTATATTTATCTTCAAACCCATCATTTTGTACATGTGAAATATGTACAGCTTTTTGTATGTCAATAATACCTCAATAAAGTGGTTTAAAAAGAAAAGAATTATATACCATGACCAAATAGGATTTATTCCAAGTATGCAAGTTTAGTTCAACATGTGACAATTAATTCATGTAATCCATCACATCAACAGTCTAAAGAAGAAAAACATCACATGATTATATCAATAGATGCAGAAAAAGCATTTGGCAAATACAACATATATTCATGATAATAACTCTCAGTTAACTATGAATATAGGAGAAATTCCTCCACTGACAAAGAATATCTTCAAAAAACGTATAGTTAACATCATACTTGATGGTGAGAAATTAGACTCTTCCCTTCTATGATCAGAAACAAGTCAAGGATGTCCCCACTAACCCCTGCTTCTCAACATCTTACTGAAACTCCTAGTTAATGGAATAAGACAAGAAAATAAAATAAAAGATATACAGATTGAGAAGGAAGATATAAAAGTGTCTTTGTTTGCAGATGATGTGATGATTTTCTATGAAGAAAACTCAAAGGAATCAATATTTTAAAAACTAGAATTCATAAGTGATTATACTGAGGTTGAAAGATAGAAAGTTTAATATATAAAAGTTAATCACTTCCTTATATACCAGCAATGGACAAGTGAAATTTGAAATTAAAAACACCATACCATTTATATTAGCACCAAAAGAGGAAATACTTAGGTATAATTCTTACAAAATGTGTACAAGATCTGTATAAGGAGAACTATGAAACTGATGAGTGAAATAAAGAAAAAAAAAAAAGAGGAGATATTCCGTGTTTATGGATAGGAAGACTCAATATTATCAAGTTGTTAGTTCTTCCCAACTTGACCTCTAAATTCAATGCAATCCCAATTAAAATCCCAGAAAATTATTTTGACAAACAGATTTTAACATTTATATGCAGAGACAAAAGATCCAGAAGAGATAACACAGTTTTGAAGGAGAAGAAAAATGTTAGAGTACTATCACCACCATTTTTCAAGACCTACTATAAAGCTATATTAATCCAGACAGTGTGGTATTGGCAAAATAACAAATAGATCAATGAAACAGAATAGAGAGCCCAGAAGTAGAGCCACACAAATACAGTCAACTCACCTTTGACAAAGGAGCTAAGGCAGTACAATGGAGAAAAGCCTTTTCAACAAATAATGCTAGAACAACTGGATATCCACATGCAAAAAAATTAATCTAGTCACAGATCTTATGTTCTTCACAAAAATTAACTCAAAATGTATAATAGATCTAAATGTAAAACACAAAACTATAAAAATCCTAGAAGACAACACAAGAGAAAATGTAGTTGGCCTTGTGTTTGGTGATCCAACACCAAAGGTACCAAATACAAAATCCATGAAAGAAATAATTGATAAGCTGGACTTCATTATAATTTAAAATTTCTATTTTGTGAAAAATACTGTGAAGAGAATGAGAAGACAAGCTGCAGACTTGGAGAACATATTTGTAAAAAGCATCTGATAAACGACTGTAATCCAAAATAAAGAAAGAAATCTTAAAACTCAACAGGAAGAACATTTTTAAAAATTGATTAAAAAATTGAACAAAAGATCTGAACAGACACCTCATCGAAGAAGGTATACAGATGGCACATAAGCAATGATAAGATAATCAACACCATATCATTAGGGAACTGCAAATTAAAACAGTGAGATATCACTACACACCAATTAGAATGGCACAACCCTAAAACACTGACAACAACAAATGATGGCCCTGATGTGAAGATACAGGAACTTGCATTCATTGCTCATGGGAATGCAAAATGGTACATCCACTTTGGAAGACAGATTGGCAGTTTCTTTAAAAAAAAGAAACATATTCTTACCAAACAATCCAGAAAACCTGCTCCTTAGTATTTACTCAAAATTTTGTTCACTCAGTGACCTTCACACAGATATTTATACCAGCTTTATTCATAACTGCCAAAACTTGAATGGATAAACTGTGACACATGCAGACAATGGAATATAATTCAATGTTAAAAAAGAAATGAGCTATCAAGCCATGAAAAGACATGGAGGAAACTTAAATACATATTACTAAGTGAAAGAAGCCAATCTGAAAAGGTTACATACTATAAGATTCCAAGTATATGACATTTTGGAAAAGGCAAAACTAGGGACAGTTAGATCAGTGGTTGCCAGAGTTTAGGGGGAGGGAGGGATAAATAGGCCGAGTACAGAGGATTTTCAGGGCCACAAAACTATTCTTTATGATACTATAATGGTGGGAACATGTCTTTTAAATTTGTCGAAAATCCATAGAATGTACACCATCAAGGTTGAACTCTAATATAAACAATAACTTTGGCTGGTAATAGTATGTCAATGTAGGTTCATTGATTTTAATAAATGCATCACTCTGGTGCAGATGTTAACAGCAGGGAAGGCTGGGCATGTGTACAGGCAGCAGATATGTGGGAGCTCTCTGTACTTTCCACTCAATTTTGTAGTGAATCTACAAATGCTCTTAAAGATTGTCTATTTTTTAAAAAGCCACAAAACTTATGTTCTTACTAAGATTCAACCATTTTTCTCTCTGTGTTGCTGTAAGCCTCTGGATAATTTCAAGAGTTCTGAAAAGGTTAACTCCAACAATCTTTGCATTCTTCATTGCTTTTATCAATAATTTAGTATTTGGAAGTCCTTACTCCACCATTTTTACTGACTTCACCCTGGACATTTTGTACAAGTAAAGAAAAGTTAAAAGAATTAACATGACAGGAGATGATACCATGGGTCATTAATATTTTTATGGAGGTGTCTATTAAGTGCAGCCTAGGGAGGGGAAATCACATCAGGATGTACATATGTATGAGCTGGGTGAAGTGTGGAGGGGAGTGCTAGGGTACAGATTCAAATGCATAGGGGCTTGAGTCTTTGGAAGGGAGTGATAAAACCATGCTTAACAATTACCCTGAGGACATCCCCAATTGGGATGTTCAAAGTTATTTCACTTAGGCATTGGGATGGATGAAAGAAGTCACCAATCCAGAGATAGTGATATTTGAATGATTTTTGCAAGAAGATACACAGACATGCTCAAACAAGTGTTGTTCAGGTGATTTTGAGTCTACTTTAGAATCTACGAAGGTATCAGAAACCTATAAGAATATGATAATTAACTTCCCATAGAACTACTCTTAGGGGCCTTCCCTGATTTCCTTTCTTTTTTTTTTAGCCAGTTTTCTATAACATTAGTTGGTAATGCCTCTCAGTTCAGCCACTGTCTTATCCCTATCTCTGTGTGCCTAGAAAAAAATGATCAGTTTCAACAAAATATTTTAATTATAACCTAAGACCATTATCACATATATCATATATAGTTTTCAGTCTCCCTTTGAAACTGATTTTCCTCCATGACATGTATATCAAAAGTACCTGCTACATTTTCATATCCTTGTATGTGTGGATGTGGGGGAAGGGAGTCTGTAGTATAGCTAAAAGAAATGTGGAGCCCATTCACAGATATATGTATACTCTACAGGAGACCCAATTTTCTGTTTGATCACATTATTCAAATTATATTTTAATGTTGTAATTCTTTCCATGGCAACTAATTGTGATTTTAGAAATGGACATTCTGTAATAACACATGATATGAAAGATGAATATGGAAGCAGCTGGGAAGGACAACATGTAATGAGAGCAGCAATGGGAAATATACTGCTACTCATCGTCTTTTTATGCCTTTACAATTTTATTTTTAAATATGTGAAAATATGGTTAAAGTTTTAGGAAAAAATGAACAAAATATACCTTTGAAGAAATCATGCAAGTAGATAATTTTAGATATTCCTACTAAGGACCAGACCTGATTTAGGTGGGTATGAGAGCAGATAGAACAATAGTGTGTCTCCACTTTGTTTTACTATTGGAAATAATGTTGGTAGAGGACAAGTACAGCAATCACCAAGTCCAATAAGAAATTTTGTAATATGTATGTACTTTAATGGCATCACTGTCAGGCATCTCAAAGTAAATGAATCTCACTTCTACCAATCTCATTTCTATGTTTAATAATGATATAGTGTTACAGTGCTTGGTAAAATATACTATATTAATATAATGGTGGCTTTTATCACCCATGATTTAACTGGCACATTTACAAGCAAAACACTGTGGGACAAAAATAGGAATATTTTTGGCTTGCATTTGTTGTTTGTCACTGTTTGTTACCAAATTTAAAGGTGGCTATTTTTATGTGTGTATAGTATATATGCTTTCTGGTAAAGTTTGAAGTAACAGAGAAGGCACAACTTACCCTTGCATATTAAAGGATTAAAAAGCTGTCTTGATTGTGTCAGTGGGTCATTTTGTTCTTTCCTTGTAATCATCTATTTTAGCTTAAGGTTTAGTCATATGATAACTTACATTATGTAGAGAAAATATGTGATTTTTAGCATAAGGGTATTTACTGATATCTTGCTTCATATTTCACACAAGATACTTAATCCTCTAGAGATACTAGGCTGTTGCTATAGCTGTAGAAACTTCAAGCAAACCATATCAAGTGGAATTTCATCTCTCCAATCATTTACCACAGTTCTTTATTCTTCTAATACATGTTGTATTCTAACCTATTTGTCACTCCAAAGAGTGATCACTAAGATCATTGTTTGGATATGTGATCAACATACAGAAGTGATTGAGACACTATCTGGCTCAGCTAACTCTATGGTGCTGGTGTGTGTGTGTGTGTGTGTATGTGTGTGTGTGTGTGTGTGTGTGTGTGTGTGTGTTTTGGGAGGAGGATTCAATACAGTGTCATATCGTTTGACTCAATTCCTTGAGTAATACTGCCATTTTATTCACTTCATCACCAATTATGATATTATCCAATGTATTGTAGGTACCATCTATTTGAGAGGGAGGAGAGGATAAGTACATTTTACCAATGTAAACACAAATGAAGTTTTGGAAATGAATGAATACACACTTTTTATATAATTAAGCTATGAAAATGGGATTATCTGTCAGTTAATCTATTATAAAGGTTAAAGTCAACTATATAGACCATAATATACTGAAGGTCATTCCCTTCACATTATTAATAGGAATTCTGTACAAATTCCAGGGTAAAGTTCATTTCTAAGTACTTTTTTGTACACACTGCAAAAAGTTAATTTGGTGGTATATGAAATAATAGGCATTTACCTATTTTTCAGTTGGTACATCGCTGCATGTTTCACAGTGATTTTACTTCAAAAACTCATTTAATCTAATAATCTCTACAGTGCTTTTTCAACAAACTGTACAAAAGCATGAGACGAAGCAAATGAAACAGGTACAAGAGCTACTAAGTAAATAATGAGATACAATTATCATGGTATAATTCATTTAAAAACAGTTTCTACCAAAAAACCAATGCACTGTTCATATAACATTAAATTTTTGTCAACAGTAAAATACATTTTCCAAAATAGTGTATATATGTCTCAGTTAGAACTATATAATGAGCAATAACATGGCTAAAAAAAAAAAACCTAATCTGAGTTAACATTAATTGGAGTTAACATATAGTCAACATGAAAGCAAAGATGCACATTTTGACGGGTTAAGAAGTCATCTAGAGAGGAGCTTCAAGATGGCGGAAGAATAAGATGTGGAGATCAACTTGCTCCCCACAAATACATCAGAAATACATATACATGTGGAATAACTCCTACAGAATACCCACTGAACGCTGGCAGAAGACCTCAGACCTCCCAAAAGGCAAGAAACTCCCCACGTACCTGGGTAGGACAAAAGAAAAAAGGAAAAGCAGAGACAAAAGAATAGGGATGGGACCTGCACCAGTGGGAGGGAGCTGTGAAGGAGGAAATGTTTCCACACACTAGGAAGCCCCTTCACGGGTGGAGACTGCGTGTGGTGGAGGGGGGAGATTTGGAACTGCAGAGGAGAGCACAGCAACAGGGGTGCGGAGGGCAAAGTGGAGGGATTCCCACATAGAGGATCGGTGCCGACCAGCACTCACCAGCCCAAGAGGCTTGTCTGCTCACCCGCCGGGGAGGGGGTGCTGGGAGCTGAGGCTCGGGCTTCGGAGGACAGATCCCAGGGAGCAGACTGGGGTTGACGGCATAAACACAGCCTGAAGGGGTTAGTGCACCACAGCTAGCCAGAAGGGAGTCCTGGGAAAAGTCTGGAACTGCCTGAGAGGCAATAGACATTTTCTTGCCTCTTTGTTTCCTGGTGCACGAGGAGAGGGGTTAAGAGTGTCACTTAGGGCTTCCCTGGTGGTGCAGTGGTTGAGAGTCTGCCTGCCAATGCAGGGGACATGGGTTCATGCCCCGGTTCGGGAAGATCTCACATGCCGTGGAGCGGCTGGGCGCATGAGCCATGACCACTGGGCCAGTGCATCCGGAGCCTGTGCTCCGCAACGGGAGAGGCCACAACAGTGAGAGGCTTGCATACTGAAAAGAAAAAAAAAAAAAGGGTGACAGTTAAACGAGCTCCAGAGATGGGCGTGAGGCATGGATATCAGCACGGACCCCAAAGATGGGCATGAGATGCTAAGGCTGCTGCTGCAGCCACAAAGAAGCCTGTGAGCAAGCAAAGGCCACTATCCACCACCTCCCCTCCCAGGAGCCTGTGCAGCCCACCACTGCTAGGGTCCTGTGATCCAGGGACAACTCCCCTGAGAGAACACATGGCACGCCTCATGCTGGTGAAACATTACATCAGCCTCTGCCGCCACAGGCTCGCCCTACACTCTGTACCCCACCCTCCCCCCGGCCTGAGTGAGCCAGAGCCTCCGAAGCAGCTGCTCCTTTAACTCCATCTTGTCTGAGTGGGGAACAGACACCTTCAGGGGACCTAAATGCAGTGGCAGGGCCAAACAGAAAGCTGAACCCCAGGAGCTGTGTGAACAAAGAAGAGAAAGGGGAATCTCTACAAGCAGCCTCAGGAGCAGAGGATTAAATCCCCACAGTCAACGTGATGTACACTGCATCTGTGGAATACCTGAGTAGACAACAAATCATCCCAAACTGAGGAGGTGGACTTTGGAAGCAACTATATATATATATTTTTTTTTTTTTTTCCCCCTTCTTCTCTTTTTGCGAATGTGTATGTGTATGCTTCTGTGTATGATTTTGTTTGTATATTTGCTTTTATCATTTGTCCTAGGGTTCTGTCCATTTCTTTGTGTGTTTTGGCTTTGTGTTTGTTTCTTTGTTTTAGTACAGGTTTTTTGCACTTGTTATCATTGGTGGATTTGCATTTTGGTTTCATTGCTCTATTCTTTCTTTTTAATTACTTTTAAAATATTTTAATAATAATTTTTTATTTTAATAACTTTTATTTTATATCATTCCATATTATTTTATTTTACTTTATTTTATTTTATCTTCTTTCTTTCTTTCTTCCTTTTTTTCTGACTTTTATTCTGAGCTGTGTGGATGACAGGCTCTTGGTGCTCCAGCCAGGTGTCAGGGATGTGCCTTTGAGGTGGGAGAGCCAATTCAGGACATTGGTCCACCAGAGACCTCCCAATTCCAAGTAACATCAAACGGCGAAAATCTCCCAGAGATCTCCATCTAAACACCAAGAGCCACTTCCACTCAACGACCTGCAAGACACAGTGCTGGACACCCTATGCCAAACAACTAGCAATACAGGAACACAGCCCCAACCATTAGCAGAGAGGCTGCTTAAAATCTTAATAAGGTCACAGACACCAAAAAACACCACCAGACGTGGTCCCGCCCACCAGAAAGACAAGATCCAGCCTCATCCACCAAAACACAGGCACTAGTCCCCTCCACCAGGAAGCCTACACAACCAACTGAAGCAACCTTAGCCACTGGGGGCAGAAACCAAAAACAATGGGGAATATGAACCTGCAGCCTGTGAAAAGGAGACCTCAAACATAGTAAGGTAAGCAAAATGAGAAGACAGAGAAACACACAGCAGATGAAGGAGCAAACGTAAAAAACCACCAGACCTAACAAATGAAGAGAAAAGAGGTAGTGTACCTGAGAAAGAACTCAGAATAATGATAGAAAGATGAACAAAAATCTGGGAAATAATTCCAAGAATGGAGGAAATACAAGAAACATTTAACAAGGACCTAGAAGAACTAAATAGCAAACAAACAGTGATGAACAATACAATAATTGAAATCTAAAATTCTCTAGAAAGGATCAATAGCAGAATAACTGAAGCAGAAGAAACGATAAGTGACCTGGAAGATAAAATAGTGGAAATAACTACTGCAGAGCAGAATAAAGAAAAAAGAATGAAACGAATTGTGGACCCCTGGGAAAACATTAAATGCACCAACATTCGAATGATAGGAGTCCCAGAAGAAGAAAAGAAAAAGAAAGGAACTGAGAAAATATTTGAAGAGATTATAGTTGAAAACTTCCCTAATATGGGAAAGGAAATAGTTAATCAAATACAGGAAGCACAGAGAGTCCCATATATGATACATACAAGGAGAAACACACCAAGACACATATTAATCAAACTATCAAAAATTAAATACAAAGAAAAAATATAAAAATCAGCATGGGAAAAACAACAAATAACATACAAGGGAATCCACATAAGGTTAACAGCTGATCTTTCAACAGAAAATCTGCAAGCCAGAAAGGAGTGGCAGGACATATTTAAAGTGATGAAAGGGAAAAAGCTACAACCAAGATTATTCTACCAAGCAAGGATATCATTCAGATATGACAGATAAATTAAAACCTTTAAAGACACGCAAAAGCTAAGAGAGTGCAGCACCACCAAACCAGCTTTACAACAAATGCTAAAGGAACTTCCCTAGGCAAGAAAGAGAAGAAAAGAAAAAGACCTACAATAACAAACCCAAAGCAACTGAGAAAATAGGAAAATACATATTGATAATAACCTTAAATGTAAACGGATTAAATGCTCCAACCAAAAGACATAGAATGGCAGAATGGATATGAAAAAAAGACCCATATACATGCTGTCTACAAGAGACCCAGTTCAGACCTAGAGACACACACTGATAGTGAGGGGAGGGAAGAAGATATTCCATGCAAATGGAAATCAAAAGAAAGCTGGAGTAGCAATCCTCATATCACACAAAATAGATTTTAAAACAAAGACTATTACAAGAGATAAAGAAGGACACTACATAATGATCAAGGGACCAATCCAAGAAGAAGATATAACAATTGTAAATATGTAAAAACCCCAATTAGGAGTGCCTCAGTACATAATCCAAATACTAACATCCATAAAATGTGAAATCGACAGTAAAACATTCATAGTAGTGGATTTTAACACCCCACGTTCACAATCTGACCGATCATCCAAAACGAAATTAAATAAGGAAACACAAGCTTTAAATGATACAGTAAACAAGATGAACTTAATTGATATTTATAGGACATTCCATCCAAAACAACAGAATACACTTTCTTCTCAAGTGCTTATGGAACATTCTCCAGGATAGATCATATCTTGGGTAACAAATCAAGCCTTGGTAAATTTAAGAATATTGAAATCATATCAAGTAACTTTTCTGACCACAATGCTATGAGACTAGATATCAATTACAGGAAAAAATCTGTAAAAAATACAAACACATGGAGGCTAAACAATACACTACTTAATAACCAAGAGATCACTGAATAAATCAAAGAGGAAATCAAAAAATACCTAGAAACTAATGACAATGGAAACACGATGGCCCAAAACCTATGGGATGTGGCAATAGCAGTTCTAAGAGGGAAGTTTATAGCAGTATAATCCTACCTTAAGAAACAAGAAACATCTCAAATAAACAACCTATCCTTACACCTAAAGCAATTAGAGAAAGAACAAAAAACCCCAAGTTAGCAGAAGGAAAGAAATCATAAAGATCAGATCAGAAATAAATGAAGGAGGTGCTGGGAAGATGGTGGAAGAGTAAGACGCGGAGATCACCTTCCTCCCCACAGATACACAAGAAATACATCTAGATGTGGAACAGCTCCTACAGAACACCTACTGAATGCTGGCAGAAGACCTCAGACCTCCCAAAAGGCAAGAAACTCCCCACGTACCTGGGTAGGGCAAAAGAAAAAAAAAGAAAAAACAGAGGCAAAAGAATAGGGACAGACCTGCACCAGTGGGAGGGAGCTGTGAAGGAGGAAATGTTTCCACACACTAGGAAGCCCCTTCACGGATGGAGAATGCGGGAGGCAGAGGGGGGAGCTTCGGAGCCGCGGAGGAGAGCACAGCAACAGGGGTGTGGAGGGCAAAGCGGGGAGATTCCCGCACAGAGGATTGGTGCCGACCGGCACTCACCAGACCGAGAGGCTTGCCTGCTCACCTGCCAGGGCGGGCGGGGCTGCGAGCTGAGGCTTGGGCTTCGGTCGGAGCACAGGGAGAGGACTGGGGTTGGCTGCGTGAACACAGTCTGAAGGGGTTAGTGCACCACGGCTAGCCGGGAGGGAGTCCAGGGAAAAGTCTGCACCTGACGAAGAGGCAAGAGACTTTTTCTTCCCTCTCTGTTTCCTGGTGCATGAGGAGAGGGGTTTAAGAGCGTTGCTTAAAGGCTCTCCAGAGACGGGCACGAGCCGCGGCTAAAAGTGGGAATCTCAGAGATGGGCGCGAGCCGCGGCTAAAAGGGTGGACCCCAGAAACGGGTGGGAGACGCTAAGGCTGCTGCTGCCACCACCAAGGGGCCTGTGTGCGAGCACAGGTCACTATCCACACCCCTCTTCTGGGGAGCCTGTGCAGCCCGCCTCTGCCAGGTTCCCGGGATCCAGGGACAACTTCCCCAGGAGAACGCACAGTGGGCCTCAGGCTGGTGCAACATCATGCCGGCCTCTGCCGCCGCAGGCCTGCCCTGCATGCCATGCCCCTCCCTCCCCAGAGCCTGAGTGCACCAGAGTCGCCGAATCAGTGGCTCCTTTAACCCCACACGCAGAGGCAGGGCCAAATCGAAAGCTGAGCCCCTGTGAGCTGTGAGAACAAAGAAGAGAAAGGGAAATCTCTCCCAGCAGCCTCAGAAACAGCGGATTAAAGCTCCACAATCAACTTGATGTACCCTGCATCTCTGGAATACATGAATAGACAACAAATCATCCCAAATTGAGGAGGTGGACTTCGAGAGCAAGATCTATGATATTTTCCCCTTTTCCTCTTTTTGTGAATGTGTATGTGTATGCTTCTGTGTGAGATCTTGTCTGCATAGCTTTGCTTCCACCATTTGTCCTAGGGTTCTATCCGTCCATTGTTTACTTTTTTATTTTATTTTTCTTAATAATTAATTTTAATTTTAATAACTTTATTATACTTTACCTTCTTCGTCTGTTTGTTTGTTTGTTTGTTTCTTACTTTCTTACTTTCTTTCCTTCCTTCCTTCCCCCATTTAGACAACAAACCATTACAAATTCAGGAGGTGGATTTTGAGAGCAAGATTTATGATTTTTTCCCATTTACCTCTTTTTGTGAGGGTGTATGTGAATGCTTCTGTGTAAGATTTTGTCTGTATAACTTTGTTTCCACCATTTTTCCTAAGGTTCTATCCATCCCTTTTTTTTCCTAAATAATTATTTTTAATTCAATAACTTTATTATATTTTATTTTATTTTACTGTATCTTCTTTCTTTCTGTCTTTTTTCCTTCCTTCCCTCCTTCCTTTCTTCATTCCTTCCTCCCTCCCTCCCTCCATCCTTTCTTTTCTTCTTGCCTTCTTTCCTTCTTTTCTTCTGTCTTTCTCGCTTCCTTTCTTTTTTTATTCTTTCTTTTCATTCTTTCTTTCTTTCTTTCTTCCTTCCTTCCTTTCTTTCTTTCCTTTCTTTCTTTCTTTCTTTCTTTCTTTCTTTCTTTCTTTCTTTCTTTCTTTCTTTCTTTCTTCCTTCCTTCCTTCCTTCCCTCCTTTCTTTCTTTCTTTCTTGCTTCCTACTTCTACTAACTCTCTCTACTTTTTCTCCATTTTATTCTGAGCCATGTGGATGAAACGCTCTTGGTGCTCCAGCCAGGACAGGGCTCAGCTTCTGAGGTGGGAGAGCCAACTTCAGGTCACTGGGCAATAAGAGATCTCCCAGCTCCACATAATATCAAACAGCGAAAATCTCCCAGAGACCTCCATCTTAACACCAGCACCCAGATTCACTCAACGACAAGCAAGCTACAGTGCTGGACAACCTATGCCAAACAACTAGCAAATCAGGAACACGACCCCACCCATTAGCAGAGAGGCTGCCTAAAACCATAATAAGTCCACAGACACGCCAAATCACACCACCAGACGTGGACTTGTGCACTAGAGAGACAAGATCCAGCTTCATCCACCACAACATAGGCACTAGTCCCCTCCACCAGGAAGCCTACACAACCCACTGAACCAACTTTAACCACTGGAGACAGACATCAAAAACAACGGGAACTACGAACCTGCAGCCTGCAAAAAGGAGATCCCAAACACAGTAAGATAAGCAAAATGAGAAGACAGAAAATCACACAGCAGATGAAAGAGCAAGATAAAAACCCACCAGACCTAACAAATGAAGAGGAAATAGGCAGTCTACCTGAAAACTAATTCAGAATAATGATAGTAAAGATGATCCAAAATCTTGGAAATAGAATGGACAAAATGCAAGAAACATTTAACAAGGACCTAGAAGAAATAAAGATGAAACAAGCAACGATTAACAACACAATAAATGAAATCAATATGGGAACAATAGCAGAATAACTGAGGCAGAAGAATGGATGAGTGACCTGGCAGATAAAATAGTGGAAATAACTACTGCAGAGCAGAATAAGGAAAAAATAAAAAGAACTGAGGACATTCTCAGAGACCTCTGGGACAACATTAAATGCACCAACAATCGAATTATAGGGGTGCCAGAAGAAGAAGAGAAAAAGAAAGGGACTGAGAAAACACTGAGGAGATAATAGTTGAAAACTTCCCTACTATGGGAAAAGAAAGAGTTAATCAAGTCCAGGAAGCACAGAGAGTCCCATACAGGATAAATCCAAGGAGAAATACACCAAGACACATATTAATCAAACTGTCAAAACTTAAATACAAGGAAAGCATATTAAAAGCAGCAAGGGAAAATCAACAAATAACACACAAGGGAATCCCCATAAGGTTAACAGCTGATCTCTCAGCAGAAACTCTGCAAGCCAGGAGGGACTGGCAGGACATACTGAAAGTGATGCAGGAGAAAAACCTGCAACCAAGATTACTCTACCCAGCAAGGATCTCATTCAGATTTGATGGAGAAATTAAAACCTTTACAGACAAGCAAAAGCTGAGAGAGTTCAGCACCACCAAACCAGCTTTACAACAAATGCTAAAGGAACTTCTCTAGGCAAGAAACACAAGAGAAGGAAAAGACCTATAATAACGAACCCAAAACAATTTAGAAAATGAGAATAGGAACATACATATCAATAATTACCTTAAATATAAATGGACTAAATGCTCCCACCAAAAGACACAGATTGGCTGAATGCATACAAAAACAAGACCATATATATGCTGTCTACAAGAGACCCACCTCTGACCTAGAGACACATAGAGACTGAAAGTAAGGGGATGGAAAACGTTATTCCATGCAAATGGAAACCAAAAGAAAGCTGGAGTAGCAATTCTCATATCAGACAAAATAGACTTTAAAAGAAAGACTATTAGAAGAGACAAAGAAGGACACTACATAAAGGGATTGATGCAAGAAGAAGATATAACAATTGTAATTATTTATGCATCCAACATAAGAGCACCTCAATACATAAGGCAAAAACTAACAGCCATAAAAGGGGAAATTGACAGTAACACATTCATAGTAGGGGACTTTAACACCCCACTTTCACCAATGGACAGATCATCCAAAATGAAAAGAAATAAGGAAACACAAGCTTTAAATGATACATTAAACAAGATGGACTTAATTGATATTTATAGGACACTCCATCCAAAAACAACAGAATACCCATTTTTCTCAAGTGCTCATGGAACATTCTCCAGGATAGATCATATTTTTGGTGACAAATCAAGCCTTGGTAAATTTAAGAAATTGAAATTGTATCAAGTATGTTTGCCAACAACAACGCCATGAGACTAGATATCAATTACAGGAAAAGATCTGTAAAAAATGCAAACACATAGAGGCTAAACAATACACTACTTAATAACGAAGTGATCACTGAAGAAATCAAAGAGGAAATTAAAAAATACCTAGAAACAAATGACAATGGAGACACAATGACCCAAAACCTATGGGATGCAGGAAAAGCAGTTTTAAGGGGGAAATTTATAGCAATACAGGCCCACCTTAAGTAGCACAAAACATCTCGAATAAACAACCTAACCCTGAACCTCAAGCAATTAGAGAAAGGAGAACAAAAGAACCCAAAGTTAGCAGAAGCAAACAAATCATATAAATCAGATAAGAAATAAATGAAAAAGAAATGAAGGAAACGATAGCAAAGATCAATAAAACTAAAATATGGTTCTTTGAGAAGATAAACAAAGTAGATAAAATATTAGCCACACTCATCAAGAAAAAAGGGAGAAGACTCAAATCAATAGAATTAGAAATGAAAAAGGAGAAGCAACTACTGACACTGCAGAAATACAAAAGATCATGAGACATTATGACAAGCAACGCTATGCCAATAAAATAGACAATCTGGAAGAAATGGACACATTCTTAGAAATGCACAACCTGCCAAGAATGAATGAGGAAGAAATAGAAAATATGAACAGACCAATCACAAGCACTGAAATTGAAACTGTGATTAAAAATCTTCCAACAAACAAAAGCCCAGGACCAGATGGCTTCACAGGCGAATTCTATCAAACATTTAGAGAAGAGCTAACACCTATCCTTGTTAAATTCTTCCAAAACATAGCAGAGGGAGGAACACTCCTAAATTCCTTCTACAAGGCCACCATCACCTTGATACCAAAACCAGACAAGGATGTCACAAAGAAAGAAAACTACAGGCCAATATCACTGATGAACATAGATGCAAAAATCCTCAACAAAATACTAGCAAACAGAATCCAACAGCACACTAAAAAGATCACACACCATGATCAAGTGGGGTTTATTACAGGAATGCAAGGATTCTTCAATATATGCAAATCTATCAATGTGATAAACCATATGAACAAACTGAAGGAGAAAAACTATATGATCATCTCAATAGATGCAGAGAAAGATTTGACAAAATTCAACACCATTTATGATAAAAACCCTGCAGAAAGTAGGTGTAGAGGGAACTTTCCTCAACATAATAAAGGCCATATATGACTAGCCCACAGCCAACATCATCCTCAATGGTGAAAAACTGAAAGCATTTCCACTAAGATCAGGAACAAATCAAGGTTGCCCACTCTCACCACTCTTATTCAACATAGTTTTGGAAGTTTTAGCCACAGCAATCAGAGAAGAAAAAGAAATAAAAGGAATCCAAATCGGAAAAGAAGAAGTAAATCTGTCACTGTTTGCAGATGACATGATACTATACATAGAGAATCCTAAAGATGCTACCAGAAAACTACTAGAGCTAATCAATGAATTTGGTAAAGTAGCAGGATACAAAATTAATGCACAGAAATCTCTGGCATTCCTATATACTAATGATGAAAAATCTGAACGTGAAATCAAGAAAGCACCCCCATTTACCATTGCAAAAAAAAGAATAAAATATCTAGGAACAAACCTAACTAAGGAGACAAAAGACCTGTATGCAGAAAATTATAAGACACTGATGAAAGAAATTAAATATGATACAAATAAATGGAGAGATATACCATGTTCTTGGATTGGAAGAATCAACATTGTGAAAATGACTCTACTACTCAAAGCATTCTACAGATTCAGTGCAATCCCTATCAAATTACCACTGGCATTTTTCACAGAACTAGAACAAAAATTTCTCAGTTTATATGGATACACAAAATATCCCGAATAGCCAAAGCAATCTTCGGAACGAATAGCCAAAGCAATCTTGAGAAAGAAAAACGGAGCTGGAGGAATCAGGCTCCCTGACTTCAGATTATACTGCAAAGTGACAGTAATCAAGACAGTATGGTACTGGCACAAAAACAGAAATATAGATCAATGGAATAGGATAGAAAGCCCAGAGATAAACCCATGCACATATGGTCACCTTATCTTTGATAAAGGTGGCCGGAATATACAGTGGAGAAAGGACAGCCTCTTCAATAAGTGGTGCTGGGAAAACTGGACAGGTACATGTAAAAGTATGAGATTAGATCACTCCCTAACACCATACACAAAAATAAGCTCAAAATGGATTAAAGGCCTAAATGTAAGGCCAGAAACTATCAAACTCTTAGAGGAAAACATAGGCAGAACACTCTACGACATAAATCACAGCAAGATCCTTTTTGACCCACCTCCTAGAGAAATGGAAACAAAAATATACAAATGGGAACTAATGAAACTTCAACACTTTTGCACAGCAAAGGGAACCATAAACAAGATCAAAAGACAACCATCAGAATGGGAGAAAATATTTGATAATGAAGCAACTGACAAAGGATTAATTTCCAAAATTTACAAGCAGCTCATGCAGCTCAATAACAAATAAACAGCCCAATCCAAAAATGGGCAGAAGACCTAAATAGACATTTCTCCAAAGAAGATATACAGACTGCCAACAAACACATGAAAGAATGCTCAACATCATTAATCATTAGAGAAATGAAATTCAAAACTACAATGAGATATCATCTCACACCAGTCAGAATGGCCATCATCAAAAATTCTAGAAACAATAAATGCTGGAGAGGGTGTGGAGAAAAGGAAACCCTCTTTCACTGCTGGTGGGAATGTCAATTGGTACAGCCACTATGGAGAACAGTATGGAGGTTCCTTAAAAAACTACAAATAGAACTACCATATGACCCAGCAATCCAACTACTGGGCATGTACCCTGAGAAAACCAAAATTCAAAAAGAGTCATGTACCAAAATGTTCATTACAGCTCTATTTACAATAGCCCAGAGATGGATACAACCGAAGTGCCCATTATTGGATGAATGAATAAAGAAGAAGTGGCACATATTTACAATGGAATATTACTCAGCCATAAAAAGAAACGAAATTGAGCTAATTGTAATAAGGTGGATAGACCTAGAGTCTGTCATACAGACTGAAGTAAGTCAGAAGGAGAAAGACAAATACTGTATGCTAACACATATATATGGAATTTAAGACAAAGATAATGTCATGAAGAACCTAGGGGTAAGACAGGAATAAAGACACAGACCTACTGGAGACCAGATTTGAGGATATGGGGAGGGGGAAGGGTGAGCTGTGACAGGGTGAGAGAGGCATGGACATATATTCACTAACAGACGTAAGGTAGATATCTAGTGGGAAGCAGCCGCATAGCACAGGGATATTGGCTCGGTGCTTTGTGACCTCCTGGAGGGGTGGGATAGGGTGGGTGGGAGGGAGGGAGATGTAAGAGGGAAGAGATATGGGAACATATGTATATGTATAACTGATTCACTTTGTTATAAAGCAGAAACTAACACACCATTGTAAAGCAATTATACCCCAATAAAGTTGTTAAAAAAAAAAGAAATAATTGAAAAATGAATGAAGACATTATAGCAAATACGAGTAAAAATAATACTTGTTTCTTTGAGAAGATAAACAAAATTGAGGAACCATTAGCCAGTTGCATCAAGAAAAAAAAGAGAGAAGACTCAAATCAATAGAATTAAAAATGAAAAAGAAGGAACAATTGACAATGCAGAAGTAGAAACGATCATGAGAGATTACTATCAGCAAATATATGCCAATAAAATGGACAACCTGGAAGAAATGGAAAAATTCTTAGAAATGCACAAGCTTCTGAGACAGAACCAGGAAGAAATAGAAAATATGAGCAGACCAATCACAGGCACTGAAATTGAAACTGTAATTAAAAATCTTCCAGGGCTTCCCTAGTGGCACAGTGGTTGAGAGCCCGCCTGCCAATGCAGGGTACGCGGGTTCGTGCCCCAGTCTGAGAGGATACCACATGCCACGGAGCAGCTGGGCCCATGAGCCCTGGCCGCTGAGCCTGTGCGTCCAGAGCCTGTGCTCCGCAAAGGGAGAGGCCACAACAGGGAGAGGCCCATGTACCGCCAAAAAAAAAAAAAAATCTTCCAAAAGGGATTCCCTGGTGGTGCAGTGGTTGAGTGTCTGCCTGCCATAGCAGGGGACACGAGTATGTGCCCCAGTCTGGGAGGATCCCACATGCCGTGGATCAGCTGCGCCAGTGAGCCATGGCCACTGAGCCTGTGCAGCCAGAGCAGTGAGAGGCCTGCGTAAAATCTTCCAACAAACAAAAGCCCAGGACCAGATGGCTTCACAGGCGAATTCTATCAAACATTTAGAGAAGAGCTAACACCTCTCCTTCTCAAATTCTTCCAAAATATAGCAGAGGGAGGAACACTCCCCAACTCATTCTACGAGGCCACCATCACCTTGATACCAAAACCAGACAAGGATGTCACAAAGAAAGAAAACTACAGGCCAATATCACTGATGAACATAGATGCAAAAATCCTCAACAAAATACTAGCAAACAGAATCCAACAGCATACTAAAAGGATCATACACCATGAACAAGTGAGTTTTTTCCCAGGAATGCAAGGATTCTTCAATATAGGCAAATCAATCAATGTGACACACCATAATAATATATTGAAGGAGAAAAACCATATGATCATCTCAATATTTGTAGAGAAAGCTTTTGATAAAATTCAACACACATTGATGATAAAAACCCTCCAGAAAGTAGGCATAGAGGGAACTTACCTCAACATAATACAGGCCATATATGACAAATGCACAGCCAACATCATCCTCAATGGTGAAAAACTGAAAACTTTTCCACTAAGGTCAGGAAGAAGACAAGGTTTCCCACTCTCACCACTCTTATTCAACATAGCTTTGGAAGTTTTAGCCACAGCAATCAGAGAAGAAAAAGAAATAAATGGAATCCAAATAAGAAAAGAAGAAGTAAAGTTGCCACTGTTTTCAGATGACATGACATGAAACATAGAGAATCCTAAAAATGCTACCAGAAAGCTACTACAGCTAATCAAAGAATTTGGTAAAGTAGCAGGATATAAAATTAATTCACAGAAATCTCTTGCATTCCTATACACAAATGATGAAAAATCTGAAAATGAAATTAAGAAAACACTCTCATTTACCATTGTAACAAAAAGAATAAAATACCTAAGAATAAACCTACCTAAGGAGACAAAAGACCTGTATGCAGAAAATTATGACACTGATGAAAGAAATTAAAGATGATACAAATAGATGGAGAGATACACCATGTCCTTGGATTGGAAGAATCAACATTGTGAAAATGACTCTACTACCCAAAACAATCTACAGATTCAATGCAATCCCTATCAAATTACCAATGGCATATACACAGAACTAGAACAAAAATTTTCACAATTTGCATGGAAAAACAAAAGACCCTGAATAGCAAAATCAAACTTGAGAAAGAAAAACGGAGCTGGATGAATCACTCTCCCTGACTTCAGACTATACTACAAAGCTACATTAATCAAGACAGTATGGCACTGGCACAAAAACAGAAATATAGATCAATGGAACAGGATAGAAAGCCCAGACATAAACCCAGACACTTATGGTCACGTTCCCTTTGATAAAGGAGGCAAGAGTATACAATGGAGAAAAGACAGTCTCTTCAATAAGTGGTGCTGTGAAACTGGAAAGTTACATGTAAAAGAATGAAATTAAAACACTCCCTAACACCATACAGAAAAAATATACTCAAAATGTATTACAGACGAAAATGTAAGACCAGACACTATCAAACTCTTAGAGGAAAACATAGGCAGAACACTCTATGAAATAAATCACAGTGAGATACTTTTTGAACCACTTCCTAGAGAAATGGGAAAAAAAACAAAATTTAACAAATGGGACCTAATGAAACTTAAAAACTTTTGCACAGCACAGGAAACCATAAACATGATGAGAAGACAACCCTCAGAATGCGAGAAAATATTTACAAATGAAGCCACTGACAAAGGATTAATCTCCAAAATTTACACACAGCTCATGCAGCTCAATATCAAAAAAAAACAAAAAACAAAAAACAACCGAATCCAAAAATGGGCAGAAGACGTAAAGAGACATTTCTCCAAAGAAGATATACAGATTTCCAACAAACACATGAAAGAATGCTCAACATCATTAATCATTAGAGAAATTTAAATCAAAACTACAATGAGATATTATCTCACACCAGTCAGAATGACCATTATCAAAACATCTACAAACATTAAGTGCTGGAGAGGGTGTGGAGAAAAGGGAACCCTCTTGCACTGTTGGTGGGAATGTAAATTGATACAGTCACTATGGAGAACATATGGAGGTTCCTTAAAAAATTAAAAATAGAACTACCATACGACACAGCAATCCCACTACCGGACATATACCCTGAGAAAACCATAATTCAAAAGGAGTCATGTACCAGAATGTTCACTGCAGCTCTATTTACAATAGCCAGGACATGGAAGCAATCTCAGTGTCCATCAACAGATGAATGGATAAAGAAGATGTGGCACATATATACAATGGAATATTACTCAGCCATATAAAGAAATGAAATTGAGTTATTTGTAGTGAGGTGGATGGAACTAGAGTCTGTCATACACAGTGAAGTAAATCAGAAATAGAAAAACAAATACCGTATGCTAACACATTTATATGGAATCTAAAACAAAAAAAAATTGTCATGAAGAAGCTAGGGGCAAGATGGGAATAAAGACGCAGACCTACTAGAGAAAGGACTTGAGGACATGGGGAGGGGAAGGGTCAGTTGGGACAAAGTGAGAGAGTGGCAAGGGCATATATACACTACCAAACGTAAAACTGATAGCTAGTGGACAGCATCCACATAGCATAGGGAGATCAGCTCGGTGCTCTGTGACCCCCTAGAGCGGTGGGTTAGGGATTGTGGGAGGGAGGGATACGCAAGAGAGAAGAGATATGGGGATATATGTATGTGTATAACTGATTCACTTTGTTATAAAGCAGAAACAAACACAGCATTGTAAAGCAATTATACTCCAATAAAGATGTTAAAAAAATGCACATTTCACTCAGTTCTGGACATTTCCATCATCTCTTAGACACTCCATTAATACTCTTGATATTTTCATTTACGGAAACACAGTAAGTTCTTAAGAACACTTCAAAAATTTTGCAGTAATATATTAAAATTTGTCGTGTGAACCATAATGCTAAAAAGGTATCTAAAACATTTGTATGAATAAGGCTATAATTATATTCACTGCTTTCCTAAAATGCTGAAATATTTAATGTTAAAATGAAGGTCTGTCTTGAAGTAGTGTAGGAAATCATATCAGTAATTTTCCTGGTTGCTGGCTAATTACATTTTGATGTTTCTATTTCATTTCTCACTCAGTGATTACAAGTCCTTTCACTGATATTTTCTTTAATGCTAAACAATTGGATTTTAATTAGCTGAAACCTGAAACACATATTTAAGATAAATGCTTGTAGATTCAATTTGTCTGCTAAGCTTTCAAAGCTTTAATTTTAAATTTATTCTTTATTGTGTTGTTTTACATCTAGTGAAATGATATTGTAGGATTTTTTCATATCTAATGGTTATTTTTGGTCTGATCTCTATGGGATAATTGCAGTTATTGAATGACTTGGATCATAAAAATTTAGGTTCACTTTTCCTTGTTCATTACTTAATGATATGTTTCTGGTCTGAATTATCTTGGTAATTACCTAAACTTTTTGTTTTGTAGGTTGAGACACTCATTAAACATCCAGAAGAATGTTAAACCTTCCTTCTTGCTCATGCTTTTCCAACTAGAAGAAAGTTACTAATACCGATTTCACTCAATCTAAAAAGGGACTACGTGAGATGAAACAATTAGCCACAACTTTTCAAAGGGAACTTTATTTTTCAATTAAATCTAGTAGCAATGTGTGGGTTAATGTAGATTTACGTATTAAAGTACATATATGGGATTTGTTTTAAAATGGCAGAATATATTTATTTAAAGAGCAAGTAAGAGTTTGCTATATTTTAGCATGTCATTTGTAAACTGGGAACTTAAAGACAAATTGGAAAAGGTAGTCATAGGACAATACTATCAAATCATAATGGATTGAAACCTGGGAAATGAAGATAATCCAACAGGTTATTTCCAATATTTATTGGAAAATGCTTAAGATTTTTGAATGAAATACATAAAATATACTAGAATTTTTCAATAAATGTGATACTGCATTGTAATTAATGAAGGTGAATCATCTTAATAGTTTTATATTTTAACATAGCATTAATTCTGTAGGAATTTTAAAATTTTGTAAGTTTGTATACTTTTAAATATAATTTTATGCATGAAATCTAAATTGATACAGGGTTTTGATTTTAAAACAGTTTAATTGGTTTGACTTAAAATTTTTACATGTACTAATTAAAATGTAACTTCTCATCTAACTTAAAAAAATTCCCAAGAATTATACAAGAGCACATAACAATGTTTAAAATAATGTTGACTATTTCTTACTAAAAAATTTAATTTATAATTTATTCCAGTCTGAACTCTGAATGATACAGTAAGCCATGTAAGTGATTTCTTCAGATTTAGTTGCTTAGAATTCCAGGGTTCTTAAAGAACTGAAAAGTGTGTGTTTATCTCTAGAATCATGGCCTTTGAATCAAAGTGTTTTTAGTATATACTAGCTAAGAGACATCTTGAAAAATCAGAGATCCTAAAATTGGATTCTCCACAAAGCACATATGAAAAGTTTATTCTCTAAAATGGGACCATCTACCATCACAGTCCTACCTGAGTCAATAATTCTGATATTTCCAGGCTCTCCTCTCTCTATGAACTAAACTTGGAACAGTGCCATTTTAACTTTTGGTAATATAAACAGTAATAAATTGTCCCTAGATTTCATTATTTTGCATCTTATCACTGTGAGCACAGAAGGATGTCGTTTTTGTAAACGAGGAGAAGGTAGAAGAAAAACTGCAGGAATTAAAAACTTGTCAGGAAATGTGCCCCCTTTTGTAAACTGTCAGGAATACAATTTGTATATCTCTTATTCAGAGGTACACTCCTTGACTAAATAAACAGTTACTGAATTTCATATGAGTCTATTGCAGCATATTAAATATAGTTCTCTACATTTCTAAAGCACATAACCTCCCTGCCATGGTTT
>NW_006778437.1:393858-401418 GCF_000442215.2 Lipotes vexillifer | reverse complement strand
TATATATATGTATATATATATATATATATATATATATATATATATATAATTTACCTAGAAGATGATGCCTTTTATTTTAAAAATGTATTTAGGTGCTTTTAAAAGAAGCAGATTTTTCACCTTAAAAACTGTTAATTTACATTTTTTACCTGCTGACACTATCTGAAAGAATTTTACCTGATAATAAATCTGGAGGAATTGCAATGAGACAATAGTTATTTGGCGTTCACTGCCTGAGCAACCATTGCTTTTTGGAGGCATTTAATCTTAAGTGTCCCAAAGCTACCCTAGAAAACTTACAAAACAGTAAAGAAAATCATTTTTGTAAAAATCATTTTGTTCAAGGAGGTCACTTGTACGGCTTAAAGAACATTACTTTCAATCCTCTTTATTCAAATATCCACTACTATATGTTTGGGTTGACTATTCAATTTTATTGGGGAAAGGTGAACATTTGTAAAAAAAATTTAAGCAGAAATTTTAAACCTCAATGGCTAATACTGGTTTTTATTTAAAAAAAAATTTTAGAAGTCACTACTACAAATGTATGGAATTCCCTTTTTAACTCTAGTTTTACAAGCTGAAGATATTACAATATCATTTTTTCATTTGGGATTGAAGCCACATTCTATATAGAACAGTGTTTGTTTTAAATGTTGCCCTATGATAAAAGTAAAATTGCTGAATAAGATAGTAGTCTGAACCTCATACCACTCTCTACCGCCATTTTCATGGTGACCAAATCTCCCCTACTGATTCTCCAGGGCTGCACCAGTGCTGAAACAGGATTCAATCTTAGGCTTCTGGGTTCTCTAGTTGAGCCAACGGACCAAGTGAGACTTGGTCATACTTTATTTATAAGGAAAATGGACTACTTATTAGAATTTTAAAGAATGGTTCAAATACTATCACCAGTCTAGAATGTATAAAATGTAAATTTTCATAAATCATCATGAAACTACTTGAGTTGGATTTAACAGGGTTAGTCAATCCATCACTTTTAACGAGGAGTCATGAGAGAGAATTTTGCCAAGAGGGCCCTCTCAATATATTTCTCTCTTGGGAAAGCTGATTATGCATTTATAGGGGTTAACATCTTGGCCATAAAGTACTGAGAGGTATATCAATATAGTATTGTTTTTCTAGAATAGGGAGTTTGATTTGTTTTTATTTTGAAGGGTCATAAAAAGCACATGTATTGGGTTGGCCAAAAAGTACGTTCGGGTCATTCCATAAGATGGTACCAAAAACTCGAATGAACATTTTGGCCAACCCAATACAACAAAGTCATTTACAAATTTTCGGTTGCTCTTTCAAGGGCTAAATCTAAACAAAAAGGGTTTCTGTTGCTGTTTCAAACACTAATACAATCCATGTAGACACAACAACTGTGTGAAAAATAACCTTACAGTTCCCCATATTAAAGCAAAGCAAAACAAAAAGTACAATGAGTTGAGCTTAAATATCACCTGTTATATGTTAAATTGGTTTCCAGACAGCATATATTCAAAATAGTATATTTTGCTCAAACTCAAAAAATTCAAGGAAAACTCTTTCCTTAAGAAAGTACTTAAGAGCTGATGTTCCAACAAATTAGCTGCCTCCAATTTCACATGCTGAAAATATGTTCATAAATGAAGCAGTGGATTAGCAATACAATTTCCTATACTTATTACATAAATTTTATCATTATAATATATAAAATAGAACCACTAAAATAATAGCAGAAATGAAAACAAAACATTAATGTATTTCTTTTATAATGGTAAAGCAAATGAATCCCAAAGCAGGTTAAAATGTTGGGTTTCATGCCTTGCCAAAATGGACTTCATAAGAATGTTTACCAGGGCTTCCCTGGTGGCGCAGTGGTTGAGAGTCCACCTGCCAATGCAAGGGACACGGGTTCGTGCCGTGGTCCGGGAAGATCCCACATGCCGCAGAGCGGCTTGGCCCGTGAGCCATGGCCACTGAGCTTGCGCGTCTGGAGCCTGTGCTCCACAATGGGAGAGGTCACAACAGTGAGAGGCCCGTGTACCGCAAAAAAAAAAAAAAAATGTTTACCAAACTGTAGTCCCACATATCTCCCAATCCTGTTGTAATGTTAATTTACAGTTACTTATTTGAAAAAAATCTTCTATAAATGGAACTGCTGTATTCATATATTGATATAATTTTGAAAAGCATTACAGTCTTTAGACTTCAAACATTTTCTCAATTATACACTTTAATTTATATTTTTAAAATTGGGTGAATATTTTCAGATAATAGATCCATCGAATGAAAGGAGTTTTAATCAGATCTCAGGTGTTTTGCATATTGATATCTTTATCAATGTCTAAAACAAAAAGGTGGTTAAAGGCAAATTTTAAAATTGCTTCAATTTGGAGGTATTTTAATAGAGCCTTTCTGAGATAATACAAAAAATGGAATTTGGGCCCAGGAGCTTTCCCAATTTTTTAAAAGATATTCACAACTTTTCTAGCTCTGATATTTTGTCTTTAATTTAGCTGGGCTCTCATTTAAAACAATACTTAATCCTTCTCTTCAGTTTTCTTTGACTAAACTGGACATCAGTCACTATTAGAATAACTCTGAATTTAAAAGTTACAAATACTCTAATAGTAAAACTTTGATAATAACATGTGAATATTTGTGAAATGTAAGAATATTTTAGTTTTTAAAAATATGTACCAATAACTGACACCAAATATGTCCCACTGATATGAATGCTAGAAGTATATCAAAAGGTTTTTCTTTTTTGGTTTTGGTTAGGTTTCTGGAGGGGAAAAAAAACAACAACAAAACAAAACTGCTGAGCCAATACTCAATCTTGAATTGTATAAAATAAAATAAGAAAAGACAGCATCATTTCTCTCTTGTAGTGGGATGACATGCTATAGAGTTATATTTTTAACTAACTTCTATTAGCTCCTTTAGGACAATAGGCTAGCACTCATTTCCTTATTTAAAAAGAATTCCATTTATTAACCTAATGAACAGAATGAGATAATATTGCTTCTCAACCCAACTAGCCTAATCTTGGAGAGATATTCATACACTATAGAAGATAAATATTTTTCTGCTTGAGTTGGGAGCAAAGAGGACAGCCTAGCTTCATGATGGTATCAACAGAAAGAAAGCCATGATAGATAAAGCTATGGCTTTCTCTTTAATGATACCATTCCCTTCAACAAGTTTGGATTCTCTCTCTTGAGAAAAGTCTGAACTTTTAAAATGCCAATTCTGAGCTTCTTTGCTATAATGGAAAAACATGCTTGACATGGTAGGAGGAAACATAGCTTTCAGGCCATTTTCCCATCAGGAGATTACCATAGGGGATTTGCTCTTTAGGGAAGGAGTTCAAATTCTCAAAAGGACCAAAGGAAACTAAGGGAGCACATGGATGATAAGATGCTTCCAAATAGCTTCAAAATTCTGCTGTTCAGCATAAAATGCTACTCTGGAAAATAGTGAACTTTTACCCCTTATTCATCACTATCATAGTTCTTTTATTCTTAAATACTTTTCCTATATCTTTTGTAAATTTGTTGGTACTGTTAATATAGCATAAAATCCTTCAGTTTTATGTAGAAGTACTCTCATTGATATGGGGATATATGTATATGTATAACTGATTCACTTTGTTATAAAGAAGAAACTAACACACCATTGTAAAGCAGTTATACTCCAATAAAGATGTTAAAAAAAAGACACACTCTCATTAACTGAAAACTAAACAGTATACTTAGGGCAGAAAGATCAATCATTTTTAGCCGATACATTATACTGACAGACGACTGAATTTTCTCTTTAATATAGCATTTTAAAATTATTTGTCCCAAGCAAGGAAGTGAATCCATACAATGTTTTAAAGCTTCACAGTTATTATATATATATATATATATATATTCATATACTGATGGCCAGTGGTACTGTGGTATAAAACATTTCATAAATATTGGTTATTTGAAAATACCATCTTTAGTGTACTTCTTTTGTCCAATACTGTAATATAGAGAAGACAGATTAAGCACAGTCTATAAGTGACAAATTCTCAGAATATGACTGTTGGATCATGTTGTGATGGCAAACCTTGTGACAGTCAATGAAAACTGAGATGGAAACTCATAAAAAATCAGAAGCAAGTAAAAATAGTGAAGTTATCTGATGGTCTTATCTATATTCATTCAGGACAGCTCCTCCCCTTCTGTCATCCCAGGTAATATTGGTCATGGATTATTTTCTTCATTACAGGAAGAAAATACAGTTTTAATCCCACTGGAACATTTGCTAGCTGCATATCTCATGTTGTGAGTAGATATTCAGATACATGATGAACATATACAATTGTTGAATAAATTATAGCATTATGCAAAATCTCATATGATGAGGCACTTGAGTGTTGTGTTAGAAACTGATCTTTGGAAAGACAAGATGGAAAAAACCCTCATTTAGTAATGATGAAAATATTTTCACTTACTAACACTGAACGTCTCCACATATTAAGATGTTGGTCAAGTCAGTCATAAAAATGGTAAATGCAGTAGCTAAAAACCTCTGCCTGCTTTTGCCTGTTTGACATATAGAGTCTCTTTTTAACAGATGATGATAGAAAACTTTCACATTCAGAGTTGGTCATTTTCATTCTTTTCAACTTGTTTGGGGGAAAATGAAGAAATCTGTATAAGTGGTCACAGTATTGGCTGTCCAGCTGGACGGTACTATTCTTCAGATCCACAAGTCAACTTATTTGATAGTTGATAAATTACTAATGGCTAATGTTTTCCAGAATCATATTTTCAGTGTTCCTTCAAACTATAGTAGGATTTTGTATCTAACCCAATTCAACTGAGAAACAAAATATATGCTTACAAAGTCCAGGGTTTTAATATCTTCTGAATCTGTTGTCTTTGAAATTAGGCATTTTTGTTAGGCATTGAAAATTCATTGATGGTAATATTCAATAGCAAAAAATTAAGTAAAGGTAACAAAGGAATTGACTGAATACAAAAATGTTTGCACTGGTCTTTATTGTACATCTGGATTTTAAAATATGAGTCTGTTCTTTTATATTTTAATCAAAGTTGCAGGCATCTCTAATGTATGTGTCATAGAAAATTTGAAAGTCATAAGTAGTCAGTGAGATTTTAAAAGCATTTTAAGTGGTCCACAACATTTGAAAGTTGTTATAGCTAATTGATAACATTTGAAAATCATTTAAAGAGGTCATTTCACAGATGATATTGTATTTACTGTGATGGTTTAAGCTATAATTGATGAAAAATTGTTGGTAACTGCATAAAAATAAAAATAGAGCTTAAATTTTATGGAATTTGGAAACTTGCTTTTAAGAGGTGTTTAATTAAAGCAAAGTTTCTACTGTGTTTTTTTTTAAGCCATACCATTTGGCACATGAAAGTTTAGTGGGTGATATGGCTGAAACAATGTAGGTGGTAGTACAGATGTTACATAATATGTAGGGGACCCTCCCCAAGCAGCAAAGTATGGAGCAGGCAGATAAAAGCAAGTTACCTTGCCTGTATTAGGTAGGATATTCTGTTCTCCAAGTACTTTTAAAGCCATAAGGGTGATCATATTGAGGGTCTGTCTTCTTTTATGACCCATGGGGAAAACAGTGCTTTCATTCACAACTCCATGCAAGGTCATGAGGTAGTCATACTTGCTCTTTTCTTCACCTATGAAATGGTTGTAGAGGTATGATTCAATCTTCTTTTGCTGTTCTGCTATATCAGGAAAATCAATGAAGAATCTAGAGCACATATAACGTTCTAGGGTCTTGATTTCTGCTTCACAAACTGGCTTAAAGTTATGAACCAGCAAGTTACTGTATTTCAGAAGGCCACCACCTCTAATTTCTTCAGGTTTTCTGGTAGATATAAGCTTGTGCTGCAAGTGTGTCATTGCTTCTTTGAAGTCTCCATACATGCTTTCAGCTACCACAACAGGATATAATTCTTTGGTTAGCGTACCACTTTTGTCACTGTAGAAATCTAACATGGGATCCAAGACAATTTGAAAGGAATCTACACTAAATTCAAATTGTCGTCTGAGTGAATTCACAAATTTTAGCTCTACATTCTTCCCAGTGTTATTAGAAAGAGAGATGAGACTCCAACGATCATGCTTATTGCAAACTTTGACCATCTTCTGCACGTAAGCCCCTTTCATAGTCTTTAGGGTGATTTTTTCCTTTTTTACACCTTTTGGTAAAAAGTCGAGTAGGCAACCTAGAACTACATCCTTAACAAGCTGAAATTCCTGATCACTTGGTAGTTCAATACCCAAAATAACATCAAGATCCTTATAGCTCATGCCATTGTAGCTTGCAAGTATGTAACTTGCTGTGGAACCATTCAATCTGGTATCTTTAACAATAATTCCTTGCTCTATCAGTTGATCTTTCACAACATGAATGATATCTTTTGGTTTCAACTCCAATGTGGGGAAATTCCCCCTTCCATGAATTGGAATTACTTCATCTAACACTTGATGCAGTGTTATAACTTGATCCCAAGTGAGATTGCTGAATCTGGTTTCAGACATTATGAAGTCAGTAGGACAACTAGAAAGTAAGCAAAATATTGAGAAGAAATTTAGCATCTTGATATCAGTGTTATAGCTAAAGCATATGAAAAGTAAAAAATAGACTTACCTGCAACATAAATCAAACTAATATTAGGCAGTAACTTATCAATATATCTAATTGTGTTCAAATCTATAAGTGAAATAAAAGCACTATGATTATATCAAAATTGTTAGATTGATTGGTGCATGTAAACAGACATTCTCAGGGATTTGTTAGAGTTGGAATTATTTTTGATGTGAAACGGTGGCCTTTCTCAATCTCTCCTCATGTAAATACTACAAGTATATTTGTTTGGTGGTATAAATTTTGTTCATGAGATAATCAGAGCACATAATTGAGGTTAACTGTCATGAATTTAAAGTGAGATCAGATAGCATGTCTGTGTGTGGTAGACCCAACTGACTGAACAGCATAATGTTTAAAAGCAATATATAGCATCTTTAATCCAAAAGCATCAGAGCATTCTATTATTAAATTTTATATATATTACTCCTCTTGTTTTAAAGAATGTCACTTAAGTCCATTATTAGATTATTAATTCCTTGAATTGCTTGAGGATAAGGAGAGTACCTAATGCAACACCTCCTCTATGTTCCTGGTAGCCCTTAAAGAAATGTTGGTTAAAGGAAATAATGAATGTCATTTTAAAATAGAAAACAAATAGTATTACTAAATTTGTCTCCAAAATGAGAGCAAGAATATACAAAAGCATAAGATTCCTGATTTAAAAAAATGTTTTCTGCAGATGTGTGATATGACATGCTCAGAAAATTTTACAGTTGGGGGAATATTAGGAAGCTAAAATTATAGACACTATAAATATAATTAAATATAATTATACTATTATATAATTAGGTACAATTACAGTTATTACATGGACCTTCAAATACTCTTAAGCTAGTTATGCAATAAATCTAGTAAATAAAGTTCATTATGGATGTAGCTTTCGGTTT
>NW_006778437.1:378808-393845 GCF_000442215.2 Lipotes vexillifer | reverse complement strand
TTTCCTGAATTCCATAAATAAAAATTATACAAAGTTTACGACAGATTTGTATAGATAGTATTCATATTTTGCTTATCTAGAGAGCCATTAGAACAGAATCTAAATATTTAGAATTTGGTGTTGTATATTTCTATATTTCCCCAGTAGAACTAGAGCAAAGAGAATCATCTTATTTCACATCTGTAGAACCAAATTTGACAGCCCAAGAATTTTGCAGAAGGCCAATTAAGCAAAGGCAGATCTGTCAGTGAGAAGGCTAAACCTATTTTGTTTCTCTATATGAAATCCCCATGTATATGAATTAGAGTATTTATTTTTATTATGTGATGAAATGGTCCACATAATGTGCTGTGTGTTTCATTTTAAGCCACATTAATTGCCAATGTTCATACAGTTTTATCAGCTATGTCAATATCCAAATCAATCCTTAAAGATGAATGAACTGAACTGACTACACATCAGGTTGTTGGATTTTGGTCATTCATCCATCAAGTGAAATGATCTTTATAGTGTCTTTAGGACAATGGAAAGAACAAAATGCTACATGAAGGATAGAATATGCAATAAGAACTGGCATGCTTATTTTCTAATTAATTTTCCTGGAATTATCACTGAATTATTTGAAGCTAACAAAGTTTGTTATCCTCAAATTCTCCATCTGGAAAAGTAATAGTTAATAATATTGGCTGGCTTCATGTAAGACTTTAGGGAGTTAAATCATTTACCTAATAACTATTTTAGAAATATCACATATAAACTATGTAATTTTAATTGTTATAGAAAAGAGTTCCCAAATTCCTTTTTAATATGCAAATTTCTTTTGCAAATGGAAATTTTATTTTCCTTAACGGCAAATTTCCTGTGTCAATATTAGCTAAAAGTTAAAAATTCAATGACCTAGGGAATTCCCTGGTGGCCCAGTGGTTAGGACTCTATGCTCTCACTGCCAAGGGCACGGGTTCAACCCCTGGTTGTGGAACTAACATCCCACAAGCCACGTGGTGTGGCCAAAAAACAAAAAAAATTTCAATGGCCTAATCCCAGGCCTACAATCCCCATTTAATCTATACTTCTAATCACCAATGATCTGAAAATAAAGGAGATCATTTACATTGTCATACTGACATTACTGAAGTTACCAAATTCTTTTCCATACAGAAGTTTCCAGGACCTTTGTGTGCAAATAAAACCATCTAAAATATGAATAATTTAACTATCTAATTGCCAGAATGCAGGAGTCCTTTATCAAAAAGGTACCTTTCAGATCAATAAATCAGAAGCCTTGCTTTATATGTTGAATCTTATCATAGATATTACAGGAAAGGAAGGGACATAATTTTGTTTCCTGGATAGAATCACAGTAAGATCTTGCAAAGATGAGAAAGAGGTCCAGTTTCTCCAAAGAAGACATACAAATGGCCAAAAGGCACATGAAAAGATGCTCAGCATCACTAATTATTAAAGAAATACAAGACAAAACTACGAGGTATCACCTCATACTGGTCAGAACAGCCATAATCAAAAAGTCTACAAACAATAAATGCTGGAGAAGGTGTGGAGAAAAGGGAACCATCCTACACCATTGATGGGAATGTAAACTAGTACAACCACTATGAAGAACAGTATGGATGTTCCTTAAAAAAACTAAAAATAGAACTACCATATGATTCAGCAATCCCACTCCTGGGCATATATCTGGAGAAAACCATAATTTGAAAAGATACATGCACGCCAATGTCCACTGCAGCACTATTTACAATAGCAAGGACATGGAAGCCACCTAAACGTCCATCAACAGAAGAATGGATAAAGATGTTGTACATATATACAACGGATTTTTACTCAGCCATAAAAAAGAATCAAATAATGCCATTTGCAGCAACATGGATGGACCTAGAGATTATCATACTAAGTGAAGTAAGTCAGAGAAAGACAAATATCATATGATATCATTCGTATGTGGAATCTAATTTAAAAAGCGATACAAATGAACTTATTTACAAAAGAGAAACAGACTTACAGATATCGAAAACAAACTTATAGTTACTAAAGGGGAAATGTGGTGGAGAGGGATAAATCAGGAGCTTGGGATGAACATGGACATACTACTATATATAAGATAGATAACCAACAAGGACCTACTGTATAGCACAGGGAACTCTACTCAATACTGTGTGGTAACCTATATGAGAAAAGAATCTGAAAATGAATAAATGAATGTATATGTGTAACTGAATCACTTTGCTTACACCTGAAACTAATACAACATTGTAAATCAACTATACTCCAGTAAAATTAAAATAAAAAAAGAAAGAGGTCCAAAGTTTAACTTCACTTTATAATAGGAAAGTGGTGCAGGAAAACTGATCATAATTGTGCAACTATCTAGTTGATGCTTAATTACCTATGTTAATGATACCCAAACTTTATGGTCTTCAGAATTATCTAGAGAGCTTTAAAAAATACACATATAGAATATTTCAGGCCTAGTATTTCTTGCTAGAAAAGGTAACAGTGAAGCCAACTTGCTAGGATGTGGGAAACCTGTGTCCTAGATTGGGCAAAATATTACTTAATTGTTCAAAATCAGGGCTTTAAAAACCAGTTAGTATTTGTACCTTTCTTTATCTACAACTACATACAATTATTTTTTAAATCAAGCATAGTTTTCTATTGAATTAACACCTCATTAACAACCAAAGATTTCTGAGCTACCATCTCACTGAACACCTCTACAGCTTCATGCACAGGAAAAGCAAATTCGAATTTTTAAAAATAGACTTAGGAAAATAATTATAAAAATACATCTATTACACAAAAATAAGCTCAAAATGGATTAAAGACCTAAATGTAAGGCCAGAAACTATCAAACTCTTAGAGGAAAACATAGGCAGAACACTCTATGACATAAATCACAGCAAGATCCTTCTTGACCCATCTCCTAGAGTAATGGAGATAAGAACAAAAATAAACAAATGGGACCTAATTAAACTTCAAAGCTTTTGCACAGCAAAGGAAACCATAAACAAGACCAAAAGACAACCCTCAGAATGGGAGAAAATATTTGCAAATGAAACAACTGACAAAGGATTAATCTCCAAAATTTACAGGCAGCTCATGCAGCTCAATAACAAAAAAATAAAAAACCCAATCCAAAAATGGGCAGAAGACCTAAATAGATATTTCTCCAAAGAAGATATACAGACTGCCAACAAACGCATGAAAGAATGCTCAACATCATTAATCATTAGAGAAATGCAAATCAAAACTACAATGAGATATCATCTCACACCAGTCAGAATGACCATCATCAAAAAATCTAGAAACAATAAATGCTGGAGAGGGTGTGGAGAAAAGGGAACAATCTTGCACTGCTGGTGGGAATGTGAATTGGTTCAGCCACTATGGAGAACAGTATGGAGGTTCCTTAAAAAACTACAAATAGAACTACCATATGACACAGCAATCCCACTACTGGGCATATACGCTGAGGAAACCAAAATTCAAATAGAGTCATGTACCAAAATGTTTATTGCAGCTCTATTTACAATAGCCCGGAGATGGAAACAACCTAAGTGCCCATCGTCGGATGAATGGATAAAGAAGATGTGGCACATATATACAATGGAATATTACTCAGCCATAAAAAGAAACGAAATTGAGCTATTTGTAATGAGGTGGATAGACCTAGAGTCTGTCATACAGAGTGAAGTAAGTCAGAAAGAGAAGGACAAATACCATATGCTAACACATATATATGGAATTTAAGAAAAAAAAATGTTATGAAGAACCTAGGGGTAAAACAGGAATAAAGACACAGACCTACTGGAGAACAGACTTGAGGATAGGGGTAGGGGGAAGGGTGAGCTGTGATAGGGCGAGAGAGAGACATGGACATATATATACTAACAAACGTAAGGTAGATAGCCAGTGGGAAGCAGCCGCATGGCACAGGGAAACCGGCTCGGTTCTTTGTGGCTGCCTGGAGGGGTGGGATAGGGAGGGGGGGAGGGAGGGAGACAAAGAGGGAAGAGATATGGGAACATATGTATATGTATAACTGATTCACTCTGTTATAAAGCAGAAACTAACACACCATTGTAAAGCAATTATACCCCAATAAAGATGTTAAAAAATAATAACAATAATGTCATGCTTCAAAATAAAAGAAATGAAATCTCTTAACAGAATGAGGCTATGTAATTCAAGATGTCATCATCTAACGGAAATTCACCCCCAATTCGCTGTTTAGTTCTCTACTTTATAAATCCCTAAGTCAAAATTTGTAGAAATAATGGGTGAACTTCGAAGATGTGATCCTAAGTGCAATAAGCCAGTCACAAAAAGAAAAAAAAAAAATCTATGATACACACATTATTATCTATGATAATAAATCTGTGATACACACACACAAACACAGACACACATATACACATATATGAGCACACAAAATATAATGAAATATATGTCAGAATGGAATAAATATGTCACTTATATTGATCTGAAATCTATACACACTTCCACTAATGCTCACTTCTATTAACATGGATAATCAAGATTTGAGAGTAATGTTATGCTTCTTTGGCACATCTACTATTCATTTTCACATAATGTACAATATCAATTAATACTATAAGTACAAATTTCAAATATAACATTAAAATAATGATTTATCTTTCATGTGTAGATTATGGTTCAGCATTTAACTGTCACACCTCATATAGCAGAATCAAATACTTTATATCAAAGACAAAAAAGTAACAAAACTTGTCGGGAAATTTGATTTGATTTGATGAACCAGAAAGCATGGCTAAATATAGACTTTGGATGACTATCATATTAGAAGTCTGAAAACTCCAACAAAGCCATCAATATTGCTTATGTTTCTCTCTTGGGCACAGAACAATTCTTAGTTACAGCAAGTGTATTTATTGAGCATGAGGTATATTTTCATGGACTAATAACTCAAATTCAAGGCAGAAATTCTTCAATAATTTGCCACATAAGCCCAAACAGAAGCCCAAAATCTGAAATTCCTAATTATTTTCCAAATATGAAGATCAGCAGTAGTTCACTATTTTAACAGAGCATATAAATCTTGTTCTCTCTGCCTTCTTGCAAGTTACTTATCCTTAAAGCTACCACTTTTTACATCTAACTTAGCTAATATTAGTGTATCCAACTTTAGTAAACACTGAATTCAAAACAAAGTGGTTTCCATTATTCAGTGGGTTAAATTCACCTGGTAATGCAAGGTCAAATGAGTGAGTTGCCAAGATTTCACAAAGAACTGTGAATAGATACTCGTATAATAAAGTATAATTGTTCCCCCTACCACTACTGTATGGGAAATGAAGAAGAACTTAGCCATCGTTTTCATATTTGTATTAATATTAGAGTGTTATTTTCAAAGAGAAAAAGACTTAAGATTTACTTTGGAAGGAATAGTTTCAAGGATGCAGTATAGTTGAATTGATATGATGATTCAGTGGATCCTTCAGTGAAGATAAGAATTTTCATCTTATCACTAAATAAAGTCATGAATCAACCAGGAATGCAGGGAGAAAAAAGCAAGTAATAATAGAATCATTTAATAATGTTATATCCAAGTAATCTGATGACTGCTGGCCAGTAGTCCTACAAATTATATATATATATATATATATATATATATATATACACATACATACATATATCACACGCACACACACACTTAGGATACATCAGGATTACATGAAGGATCTGTAAACATAGAATTCTGGGTCCCGACTCCACTGTTTCTTCTTCGGGTCGGAGGTAGGGCCTGAATATTTGCATTTCTACCAACTTCCAAGGTGATGTTGATGCTGCTGGTAAGAGAACCACACTTAATAATCATTAATCTAAAAGAAACTCAGAAAGAAGAGTAAAGGAACAGTAGTCCCAATAACAATAACTAGTCCCTCATAGAATTTGGCTATTTCTATTTAATTTAAAGTATTACATTGAATAATGTAGATAATTCTGATCAAAGTGAATGTTCCTTTAAACATCTAGACTTCCTATTTTTACTTTGTAACAGTCCAATATTATTTTTTCAAATAAACATTAAAGGTAATAGAAAATCTTTATAAAGTTTGTATTACAATTCTAAAATATAAGTCTAACTTGTACCATTATCTATCGCAAATGATGATATATAGAAACGGACTCCTGTGCTTTAGGAACAGTTAAGACATATACACATATGCCTACATATAGATAAACAGACGAAGAGTTGTTTTTGTTTGTTTGTTTGTTTGTTTGTTGCTTTTTTGCCGTACGTGGGCCTCTCACTGTGGTGGCCTCTCACATTGCAAAGCACAGGCTCCGGACGCGCAGGCTCAGCGGCCATGGCTCACGGGCCCAGCCGCTCTGTGGCATGTGGGATCTTCCTGGATCGGGACACGAACCTGCGTCCCCTGCATCGGCAGGCGGACTCTCAACAAATGCGCCACCAGGGAAGCCCGACGAAGAGTTTTTGATCATATATATTTTACCAGTCCAAAGAAGTGTTATTTGCTGACTGAAAAAGGTGTTGGATATTTTATCTAGTATACTGCATTTGTTTCCAAGAAAGAATGTTAATGTCTGTGAGAAATGGTAAGAAATGACAATGCAGTATTTAATTAAGCAATGGTTTACTCACAAACAACCATTATCCCTTTAAAAATACAGATACCTAATTCAGAAAAATAGTATTTTTTTATATCAAGAAGAAAACATTATGAATACAAATGATATTACTTTGATGTTTCCATGTGGTATTCAATAAGATGGTAGAATATTGTAGCCAACATTCATAGTACAATGTGCTAAATTAAAAGAAAATCTATGAAACAAGCATTAATCATCTCACAGAAATGTCTCACATTATTTTCACCCTGCCAAAAGAAAAGAATGAAGTATTACATTAACCTAAAAGAGAACTCTTATTGATATCCGACTCATTCAAATCTGAGAGAAAATTTAATAAAATACTGACTGGGATATCAATGAACATATAAGCCATCATGGTCAATACTTTGTGTCTGGCTCTGTGATTTAAAAAATGTAAGATGTCTACTGTTTTGTACTTTTGCCTTTCACAAATATAGTGACGTCAATCGAGTTGTTGGCTACTCAAACCATATTCTTTTATTTTCTTTTCTTTTTTATGCAGTACGTGGGCCTCTTACTGCTGCAGCCTCTCCCGTTGCGGAGCACAGGCTCCGGACGCACAGGCCCAGCGGCCATGGCTCACGGGCCCAGCCGCTCCGCAGCATGTGAGATCTTCCCGGACCGGACAACAAACCCGCGTCCCCTGCATCGGCAGGCAGGCCCTCAACCACTGCGCTACCATAGAAGCCCCTGAATCATATTCTTTTGATTTAATAATTGCTGGGGAGTACAGGAGTAATTGTAGAGGGAATAAAGTATTGCAATAGCTATGTATAAATAAATTAAAAAAAAACCCTTTTAACCAAAGTATCTTAAGTCAGGTTTGATGTTTTTAAAAAAATTCACAAGACTTAAAAAAAAAAAAAAAGAATTCCCAGCAGAAAACATTTTTTCTTGCTTGTTTATGGTGCTAACCCAAAGCACATGATACCAGTCAGAGATAATAAAAGCAGTGAAAGGCAAAGTAAGTGAGTTGCTTCAAATGGGATAAAAGTGATCTCTGTAACAAGAGAGCTCCAGTGATTTTGTTGCCTGATTACAGAGAATGCAAATTAAAAGTGGAAGTCTATTTCTAATAGTCATAATATCGATAGGACTGAGATTTAAAATTAATGTACTTTTATCTCACTCTTCCTTGAAAGATGAGTATTTTGCAGTTATCACCACATACCAACAATTTATCTATATATCTCAGCTATCTTGAGTCCACAGTAATTATGCATATTACCTTTTCTGAATGTCTACAACATCTACCTATATAATCTTAAGGCAATGCTTAGAATGCCACCAAATCCAAACAGATATCCCTTCACAGAGACAGAGATAACTCCATAGAATATTTCAGATTACAGGCACTCTTCAGAGACATTGAGGGTTTGGTTCCAGACCACCAAAATAGAGCAAATATTGGGAATTCCCTGGTGGTCCAGTGGTTAGGACTCCGTGCTCTCACTGCCAAGGGCCTGGGTTCAATCCCTGGTCAGGGAACTAAGATCCCAAAAGCTAAATGGTGTGGCCAAAACAAAAGGGCGGGTGGGGGGGGCGTGAAGAAGCCACTCCTCCTTCACACTGAGGTCTTAGAGCTAGAACAGAGACAACAATGCAGGGAGAAATAACTAAAGATTTGAAGTCAAATGAGAAGCTAGGTCTGTCTTATTAAAATAAATAGATAAATAAATAAATAAATAAATAAATAAATAAGTGAATATTGCAATAAAGTGAGTCACATAATTTTTTGGTTTCCCAGTGCATGTAAAATTTGTGTTTACACCAGTCTGTAGCCTATTAAAGTGTAAAATAGCATTGTCTAAAAAAAGTGTACATACATTAATTTAAAATACTTTATTGCTAAAAAATGCTAACCACCACCTGAGCCTACAATGAATCATAATCTTTTTGCTGGTGGCGGATTTTGCCTCAGTGTTGATGGCTGCTGACTGATAAGTGTGGTGACTGCTGAAAGTTGGAGTGCTTGTGGCAATTTCTTAAGACAGTGAAGTTTGCCACATCAATGCAAACGTTCCTTTCATGAACGATTTCTCTGTAGCATGCAATGTTGATAGCATTTTGCCCACTGCAGAACTTCTTTCTAAATTGGAGTCAATCCTCTGAAACCCTGCTACTGCTTTATCAACCAAGTTTATGTAATATTCTAAATCCTTTGTTGTCATTTCAACAACCTTCACAGTATCTTCCTCAGGAGTAGATTCCATCTCAAGAAATCACGTTCTTTGTTCATCCATAAGAAGCAACTCTTTATCCACTGAAGTTTTATCATGAGATTGCAGCAATTCAGTCACATCTCTAGGATCCACTTCTAATTCAAATTCTCTTGCTATTTCCACCACATCTGCAGTTACTTCCTTCACTGAAATCTTGAATCCCTCAATGTCATCCATGAGGGTGGGTGACTCCAAACTCCTGTTAAATATTAATATTGTGACCTTTTCCCATGAATCATTAATGTCTTTAATAGCATCTAGAATGGTGAGTCCTTTCCACAAGGTTTTCTATTTACTTTGACCAGATCCATCAGAGGAACCACTGTCTATGGCAGCTACATCCTTACAACATGTATTTCTTAAATAACAAGACATGAAATTCAAAATAAGTTCATGGGCTGCAGAAAGGATGTTGTGTTAACAGGCACAAAAAGAACATTAATCTTGTTGTACATCTCCATCAGAGCTCTTTGGTGACCAGGTGCATTGTAAATGAGTAGTAATATTTTGAAAAGAAACTTTTTTTCTGAATGGTAGGTCTCAACAGTGGGCTTAAGATATTCAGTAAACCATGTTGTAAACAGATGTGCTGTCATCCAGGCTTTATTGTTCCATTTATAGAGTGCAAGCAGAATAGATTTAGCATAATTCTTAAGGGTCCAAGGATTTTCAGAATGGTAAATGAGCATTGGCTTCAACTTAAGTCACCATCTGCATTAGCCCCTAACAAGAGAGTCACCTTGTCCTTTGAACCTTTGAAGCCAGGCACTGACTTCTCTTTAGTTACCCTAGATGGCACTTTCTTCCATTAGAAAGCCTGCTTCATCTACATTGAAAATCTGTTGCTTAATGTATTCAGACCACTAAAACTTTCTCCATATCAGCAATAAGGCTGTCTTGCTTTCTTAACATTCACTTCTTCACTGGGGCAGCATTTTACATTTCAATAACTTTCCCTTTGCATTCACAAATTGGCTGTTTTGTGTAAGAAGCCTAGCTTTCAACCTATCTGGGCTTTCTACCTGCCTTCCTCACTAAGCTTACTCATTTCTAGCTTTTGATTTAAAGTCAGAGATGTGCGACTCTTTCATTTGAACATTTAGAGGCTATTGTAGGGTTATTAATTGGCCTAATTTCAATATTGTTGTGTCTCAGGAAATAGGAAGGCCCGAGGACAGGGAGAGATATGGGGAAAAGGCGGGTCTGTGGAGCAGTCAGAACACACCCAACATTTATCAATTAAGTTCACAACCTTCTATGGGCATGGTTCTTGGTGCCACAAGACAATTACAATAGTAACATCAAAAGTCAGCGATCACAGCTCACCAAAACAAATATAATAATGAAAATGTTTGAAATATTGTGAGAATTACCAAAATGTGACAGGGACCCAAAGTGAGAAACTGCTGCTGGAAAAATGATGCCAATAGACATGCTTGAAGCACGGTTGCCACAAACCTTCAATTTGTAATAAAACAAACACAGTATCTTTGAAGTGCAATAAAGCAAAGTGCAATAAAATGAGATATGCCTGTATATGACAGGTGAAATTAGTATTGGGATGTGAGAAAATATAGGTAGATATACTTAAAGTTGACCTCATGTAGTCTAATCTATATTTAAATAAAAATTCTTAGTTGCAACACCTTGAGCTGGGCACTTTCTCTATGACTGGCATACCAATTTTTATGCCTGTGATAACTGAAGTTTTTAAAATGTGATGGCCGAAGTTTTAAAAATGTGTATAAAGTAAAACTGAAGTTAAACAATTCTAAAGAACCCATTTTTCCTTTCAATGAGATTCATTAGCTATTTGTTCCACTAAAATTGGAGTAGGTTTTGCTTATAAGGAAACAGAAATAAGCTTGTGTTTTGAGTCTAAATATAGATGAATAACATTTTAAAGGAAAATCATTCTCTATAAAAACTAGTACTGACATTGAGCTCTGTGGACAACGTATGAAATTCTTTTCATAAGCACCATAATCACAATGCATTTATCAGTTCTAAATAGACAGTCATTTTATAATCTGTTCAAAATAAATATCTTAACTAAAAGTTGTTGATTATAATAAAGTATTTTTCCTCCTTGTGGACTTTTCTGTTAGCCAATTACATTAAAAAGATTAATTACAATGCAATCTTAAAACATATTTCAGGTTAAAATGTGGCAGTGGATGTATGTTTTAAGTGAAAAAGTATAAACATTTAAAAGGAAAGCTGCACATTTCCAAGTTTTTAATATAGATACAATTCCCATATTGATGATTGTTGAATTTACAATTTTAATATTGATCTGTGCTATTGTAACAGATTTGAGAAAGCATGAGGAAGTCATAGTAAGATTAAGCTATGTAAATGCCTATATGCTTTTATTATTGTGTCCACGTAATTTTTATGTGATTGACCTCAGTGCTTGAGTCTTACAACACTGTATCACTTATGCCATAATACATTATTGATGTTACAAGTTTACAGCATTTAAAGATTCAGGAGGGAGATCTCAATACCAGTTCACTTTTAGCATTAGTAATTTTCAAATTTTGTTCTGAAGAATGAGTCACATTATTCCTGATGCTAAAACAGGTATTACATTTCAGGTCCATTCACAGAACTATTACATCTGCAAAGGTTCACTTTCATTTTCCAAATTTATAACCTCTTACAAATGCACCGCAGATGATTATGAAGCTTCAGAAAAACGTTTTTATTTTTTAATTTTCTTAATTTAAAAAAAAAATAACATTTTAAATCATTTAAAAAATGTGTGTAAAAACTTATTTTTAACTACTAGAAGTGACAAAGTGCTCAGAGATGTTGTTGCATTTGTAATTAGGCTGGGCCCACGGAGGGAGAGGAAAAGAGAACATCAATTTCTCCTATACCAAAAGATGGTGGAAGAGTTCAAGGTTTCTAGCTTCCATTCAGACCCACAACAAGGTATGCATATAGTTTCCATTTTACTATTATTCATATCCTGATCTGTCATTCTCTCCATTTTATGACCATCTCTTTTCAAATATTATGCTTAGATCCATCTCCCATTCTAAAAGTCAGTGCTCTTACTGACTGAGAATTTACATGAATTCTCAGTTTCCTGCCATTGATGAATAGGGAAATAACTTGTTTGTGAAATTCTTATATATGGGTAGTACCATGCTAAAAGAATGTCTTTTGAGTGGAAAAGCTCAGGTGAAAAGTGCATTGGGACAATAAAGATAAACATGCCAGGCACCTAGAGAAAAGAACACAAAGGTCCCAAAGAGGAGCAGCTCTGAATTTAAAGGCATGATGCTCAGAAGCTTAAAATGAACTGCCTTCCTACCAACAGTGCAAGAGTGTTCCCTTTTCTCCACACCCTCTCCAGCATTTATTGTTTCTAGATTTTTTGATGATGGCCATTGATACAGCCACTATAGAGAACAGTATGGAGATTCCTTGAAAAACTAAAAATAGAACTACCATATGACACAGCAATCCCACTACTGGTCAAATACCCTGAGAAAACCATAATTCAAAAAGAGTCATGTACCAAAATGTTCAATGCAGCTCTATTTACAATATCCAGGACATGGAAGCAACCTAAGTGTCCATGATCAGATGAATGGATAAAGAAAATGTGTCACATATATACAATGGAATATTACAAAATTGAATTATTTGTAGTGAGGTGGATGAACCTAGAGTCTGTCATACAGATTGAAGTCAGAAAGAGAAAAACAAATACTATATGCTAATACATATATATGGAATCTAAGAAAAAAAAGGAAAAAAAAAAGGTCATGAAGAACCTAAGGGTAAGACGGGAATAAAGACACAGACCTACTAGAGAATGGACTTGAGGATATGGGGAGGGGGAAGGGTAAGCTGACAAAGTGAGATAGTGGCATGGACATATATACACTACCCAATGTAAAATAGATAGCTAGTGGGAAGCAGCCGCTTAGTACCGGGAGATCAGCTCCGTGGTTTGTGACCACTTAGAGGGGTGGTATAGGGAGGGTGGGAGGGAGGGAGATGCAAGAGGGAAGAGATATGGGAACATATGTATATGTATAACTGATTCATTTTGTTATAAAGCAGAAACTAGGGGCTTCCCTGGTGGCGCAGTGGTTGGGGGTACGCCTGCCGATGAAGGGGGTGCAGGTTCGTGCCCTGGTCCGGGAGGGTCCCATGTGCTGTGGAGCGGCTGGGCCTGTGAGCCGTGGCCGCTGGGCCTGTGTGTCCAGAGCCTGTGCTCCGCAGCGGGAGAGGCCGCAGTGGTGAAAGGCCTGTGCACCGCAAAAAAAAAAAAAAAAAGACGAAACTAAAACACCATTGTAAAGCAATTATACTCCAATAAAGATGTTAAAAAAAAAAAAAGGAACTGCCTTCCCTCGGTTAAACCTCTGCACCTAATCCCTGAGAAATCTTATCACTTTCTTTCCCTCTGCCCCAATCCACATACATACACTTTCTTGTGTTTGTTTCAGTTTTTTTGTGTTGTTGTGTATATTGTTTGTTGCTTTTAAGTGTTAAAAGTGTGCACTGTTCTAAGGAAATCGTCTCCCAACTCCTTTCAGTTTTAGCGCCAATCCATTACAGTGGGAAGTGTGAGAGCTTGCAGTAGCACTGCCTCCTTCCTCATTCTCCTAGTTTCTTACATGGCTGGTGGAGGTTGATAGCTATGCAAATTCAACAACCACCAAATCAGGCTTCTTTTACTTCTGATGTACCTAATGAAAAGACTTGCTTCCTCTCCAAACTGCCATTAATCTCAGTGAGGGGAGCTGACCAGAGAACTCCAGTTCCCTTTGGAGGGAGTGACTGGGTGGGGATATCACTGAGAAGACTCTAAAGTGCAACAGGCTTCTGGGCAAGCTGTGAGCTAAAACTATGTAGTGAGACCAAAGCACCATCCCTTTTGCACTGGACCCTGTTCAGCTCCTCATGACTCTCAGAATAACCCAGTAACCAGGTAAGTATTCCCTGAGTCATTCCAGATCTCTTACCCCTTTGTGGATAACCCTGCCAACACCCAAGGGATCAAGGATTCTCTGGAGACTGAAGGGGCCTTCTGAATTAGAGCCAACACCATATACACCTTCCACATGACTCAGCAACACTATCTGAAGAAACAGGAACGTAGGAACTCACCGGAATGCTCAAGGAAAAAGCCTCACCTTTTTTTTTAAATCTCTGTTAGCATCTCTCCCCCTCTCCCCTCACCGAACCCTCTGGCAGGCTGTAAGAACTCACTTCACCAACTGCTGCTCTCTTCAAATTCATCCAGGCAAGGAGCAACTAAAGGAGGGGGCAGTTATGTGGCGCTAGAGTGAAGCTTTGGAGGGGGCCTGCTGGTAAGCACATAGGAGAAGGGGAGGGGTGGCAAATAGAGAAAAATAAAAATGCAGAAATTAAAATAAAAAGGAAGAAATAAGGGTAGAAGGAAAAAAGAAAAAGAAATTAAGGAAGAAAGGAAAGAGAACGCAGAGAGCAATCACTTGCAACAGCTGCCAGGGCCGCTGAACCACTGCTGTCCAAAGGAACTGGGTGCTGAAATGACTTCCCCCAATACACTTCTCTAGTCCAACTCATCCACCCTACAGACTTCCCTTCCTCCCAGGCTTAACCCGCCCTGTAGCGGAAAACCATTTCCATGGTAACCTGTGGTCACACGATTTAAGGTGGTCTGTAGTACTGAGTCATAAATTCCACTTTCCCCAGGCTGGCGATCTCTCCACTATTTTCCTTTTTCCTTTAGTGCTGAACTTTCTCCAGTGGAATAATACTACCTTTTCTCCCTTCCTGCAATGGAAGGGAGGGAGATTTCTTCTGATTCCCACAAATAGTGTCTTGACTGTGTCTTTCCTACCTTCCACCCATCCAACTTCCCCAGCACACACAAATGAGTAACTCCTCCCCCACCTCTTCAATCATTGCCAACATAAACACAAACTTAAATTCGGAATGCAGTTTTTCTGAAACAAGTGGCTTTTTCTCTAGTGTCTTTTATCCTTAACTCGCTTTATCATGAGGAGTTCCCTCCCTTACTTTAATATATTCTGTTCTCTGTTTTGCTAGAAATATTTAGGTCCTTATGATATTTCCCATATCTATAGCCACGTCTCATAAGTGAAAACAGGTGGACGGCATTC
>NW_006778437.1:362972-378752 GCF_000442215.2 Lipotes vexillifer | reverse complement strand
GGCATTCCTTAAAAATACAATTTCAAAGTGCAGTCTTTGATAGTTTAAAATACAATTACTTTAATGAAATCTACTAAGTTTATGATTGGTAATATTAAATGTATTAATCTGATTATTATTTCTAAACTTTATTTGCATTAAATTGTTCTACTAGCATAAAACAGAGTTCACCTTTAAGGTACTCAAAGACTCTATTTAAAAAAAGATAACTAATGAGTGCTTTATAGGAAGAAAAAAAATCTCAAAAAGAAGTTCAGGATTAAAGAAAAATACACACATATATATACATATATATGTAAACATACTTGATTATCTGGTTATAACTTTCATTCACTGATAAGTAGTAGTTAAACATACTTGATATCTAAAAAAAGAGGTACAGACATTTAATACTTCATTTTAGAAATGTCTGAAGATAAATTTTGAAAATCATTCACTATCAGGCTATTTGTTGAGATGTCAATGTTTTAGTCAATTAATCTAGGAGATTTTGTATTTCCCTTACCTTGGAGTTGCAAATAAACATAATTCTTGATACTACATCAACATATCAGTTATATTACATCTCCCATTTATTACTGTTGACTCAGAACAAAAAGTAAAATATTAAAATAATTACTGATGCTTTCTTCAGCACATTAACTAAGTTCAACTTTACCACAGCCATATAGACATAATTATTAATAAAAAAGCTAATTTTCTAAGAAAGTCAGTATATACATTTTAGTCAAATAAAATCAGTTTCTGAATAAAATGTAATTTCAATGTCTATTCATAGTTAAAACTAAAAGGAAAAGTAACAAAATTCCTTTTCTATAGGATTTCTCACCATGCCTTTTGCTAGCACACTTTACTGAATTTAACACCATCTACTCTGAAGACTAATTTCCTTCTCCATGAATTCCCCATCAACTGATCTCCCCACATTCTCTGCACCTCACTTGCCACAACCACGTGGATACCGTTGCCAGGAGACCAAGAATATTACTGTTGCATCATTAATGCTCTTATAGTTAAGAGTATTTTCAAATGAACAATTTATATGGGGCAATTCTGAATCCAAAATCTCAAGTAAAACAATATTAAGGATTAAGAACATTCCTCAAGTTACTTATGTTACTAAAACATAGTAGAGGTAAATAAATAACCCATACAGATATACGCAGATAGGCAAATACTTTTGTTTGATTGTAACTATCTATATGTGAAATCAAAATTAAGCTGTAATTTTTGAAATACAGACTTTGGGGAAATATTTTCTATTTAATTTTTATCCCCCAAATGAACAGTGTTTCAAAAATCCTCAAACAGTTAAAAATTATGGTCGTTGATAAGCATTTGATAATTGTGTTGAATACCAAAGATTAATACAAAACCATTTTAAAAGACAAGGTTTTTTCCAAACATAGTGTCTTGGTACAATATGTCCAGTTTATAGAAATCATCCTATAACTGTTTTTAATAAAAATATAAAAATTGAAAAGATAGGAAAGCAAATAGATATAGGAAGCAAATCAGTTGTCAAAGCCAATGATCCATAGGATATGTTTTGGAGAGCCCATGTATGTCATTTTGCAGTATAATAGAGAGAAGAGACTAAGTACATTTTAGAAGGGCCAAGATAAAACAAGATACCTGCTTGTTTTTCTTTGCTTTTTTTTTTCTGGTACTATAATATATGTAAAAAAAAGAAGAAACAATTTTTGAATTAGATCTAAGAGTATAAACCATGTATATAAAAATAATGTTAAATCAGAGCTTAATTTGGAAAGAAAAATATATCTGTAGATTTTCTAAGGGAAAAATATAGAAATTGCATGACACTTCGTGATATGTAATAATATAGATTTTTAAACTTTAACGTATTAAGTGTATAATTTTTAAACATGTATTTAAATGGTGACAATAACTAAAAGTTATATAATGCTTATAGTGTGTCAGGTACTAAGTGCTTTAATTAACTAATTTAACTCTCACTCAAAAGAATGTAAAGAAAATCAGAAGGGCCCAAGATTCATGTGAAAAAAAAACATAGAGAACAAGTTATAAAGTAAATTAATGAGTAGAGTAATAGACAAAATAGTCCAGGATTCAGGAATAAAGATGCAGACGTAGAGAATGGGCTTGAGGACACAGGGAGGGGGAAGGGTAAGCTGGGACGAAGTGAGAGAGTAGCATTGACATATATAAACTACCAAATGTAAAATAGATAGCTAGTGGGAAGCAGCTGCATCACACAGGGATATCAGCTCAGTGCTTTGTGACCACCTAGAGGGGTGGGATAGGGAGTGTGGGAGGGAGGGAGATGCAAGAGGGAAGAGATATGGGGACATATGTATATGTATAACTGATTCACTTTGTTATAAAGCAGAAACTAACACACCATTGTAAAGCAATTATACTCCAATAAAGATGTTAAAAAACAACAACATGATATTGGCACAAAAACAGATATATAGATCAATGGAACAGAATAGAGACCCCAGAAATAAACCTGCACACATACAGTCAATCTACAACAAAGGATGCAAGAATATACAGTGGAGAAAAGACAATCTCTTCAATAAGTTGTGTTGGGGGGGGGACCTTCAAGATGGCAGAGCAGTAAGATGTGGATATCAACTTCCTCCTCACAAATACATCAGAAATCCATCTACATGTGGAACAACTCCTACAGAACGCCTGAAGAACGCAGGCAGAAGACCTCAGACTTCCCAAAAGGCAAGAAACTCCCCACGTACCTGGGTATGGCAAAAGAAAAAAAGAAAAAACAGAGACAAAAAAATAGGGATGAGATGGGCACCTCTGGGAGGGAGCTGTGAAGGAGGAAATGTTTCCACACAATAGGAAGCCCCTTCGTGGGCTGAGATTGTGGGTGGCAGAGGGAGGAAGCTTCAGAGCCATAGAGGAGAGTGCAGCAACAGGGGTGCAGAGGGCAAAGCAGAGAGACTCCTGCACAGAGGATCAGTGCCGACCAGCACTCACCAGCCTGAGAGGTTCGTCTGCTCACCTTCTGGGATGGGTGCGGGCTAGCAGCTGAGGTGTGGGCTTCAGAGGTCAGATCCCAGAGAGAGGACTGGGGTTGGATCCGTGAACACAGCCTGAAGGGGGCTAGTGCACCATAACTAGGCAGGAGGGAGGCCGGGAAAAAGTCTGGACCTGCCTAAGAGGCAAGAGACCATTGTTTCAGGGTGCATGAAGAGAGGGGATTCAGAGCACCACCTAAAGGAGCTCCAGAGATGGGCGCGAGCTGTGGCTATCAGTGCAGACACCAGAGACGGGCATGAAACGCTAAGGCTGCTGTTGCAACCACCAAGAAGCCTGTGTGCAAGCACAGGTCACTATCCATACCTCCCCTCCCAGGAGCCTATGCAGCCCACCACAGCCAGGGATAACGTCTCCAGGAGAACACATGGCGTGCCTCAGGCTGTTGCAACGTCATGCAGACCTATTCAGATACAGACCTATGCCACTGCAGGCTCACCCTGAATTCTGTACCCCACCCTCCCCTCCAGCCTAAGTGAGCCAGAGCCACCTAATTAGCTCCGACTTTAACCCTGTAATGTCTGAGTGAAGAACAGACACCCTCAGGCGACCTACATGCAGAGGTGGGGCCAAATCTAAAGCTGAACCCCAGGAGCTGTGTGAACAAAGAAGAGAAAGTGAAATTTCTCCCAGCAGCCTCAGGAGCAGTGGATTAAATCTCCACAATCAACTTGACATACGCTGCATGTGTGGAATACCTGAATAGACAACGAATCATTCCAAAATTGAGGTGGTGGACTTTGGGAACAAATGCAGCCTTGAGGTTTGCTTTCTGCATCTAATTTCTTTCTGGTTTTATGTTTATCTTAGTTTAGGATTTAGAGTTTATTATCATTGGTAGATTTGTTTATTGATTTGGTAGCTCTCTTCCTCCTTTATATATATATATATATTTTTTTTCCTTTTTCTTTTTGTTAGTGTGTATATGTATGCTTCCTTCTGTGACTTTGTCTGTATAGCTTTGCTTTTACCATTTGTCCTAGGGTTCTGCCTGCCCATTTCTTATTTGTTTGTTTGTTTTTTGTATTTAGTATCGTTTTTAGAGCTTTTTATCATTGGTGGATTTGTGTTTTGGTTTGGTTCCTGTCTGCTTTGCTTCTTCCGTTTTTTTATTACTTTTTATTTTTTTTAAGTTTAAATAGTTATTTTTTAATATTAATTTTATTTTATTTTTTCTTCCTTTCTTTCCTTTTTTCTCCCTTTTCTTCTGAGCTGTGTGGCTGAAAGGGTCTTGGTGCTTCTGCCAGATGTCAGGCCTGTGCCTCTGAGGTGTGAGAGCTTGTTCAGGGCACTGGTCCACCAGAAACCTCCCAGGTCCATGTAATATCAAATGGTGAAAGCTCTCCCAGAGATCTCCATCTCAAGGATAAGACCCAGCTCAATTCAACGACCAGCAAGCTACAGTGCTGGACACCCTGTGCCAAACAACTAGCAAGACAGGAACACAACCCCACCCATTAGCATAGAGGTGGCCTAAAGTCATAAAAAGGTCCCAGACACCCCAAAACACACCACAAGATGTGGTCGTGCCAACTAGAAAGACAAAATCAAGCCTCATCCACCAGAACACAGGCACTAGTCCCCTTCACCAGGAAGCCTTCAAAACCTACTGAACCAACCTTACCCACTGGGGGCAGACAGCAAAAACAATGGGAACTACGAACCTGCAGCCTGCAAAAGGAGACCCCAAACATATTAAGTAAAATGAGAAGACAGAGAAACACACAGCAGATGAAGAAGCAAGATAAAAACCCACCAGAACAAACAAATCAAGAGGAAATAAGCAGTCTACCTAAAAATGAATTCAGAGTAATGATAGTAAAGATATCCAAAATCTTGGAAATAGAATGGAGAAAATAGAATAAACGTTTAACAAGGACCTAGAAGAACTAAAGAGCAAACAAACAACGATGAACAACACAATAAATGAAATTAAAAATTCTCTAGAAGGACTCAATAGCAGAATAACTGAGGCAGAAGAATGGATAAGTGACCTAGAAGATAAAATAATGGAAGTAACTACTGCAGAGCAGAATAAAGAAAAAAGAATGAAAAGAATTGAGGACAGTCTTAGAGACATCTGGGACAACATTAAATGAAGCAACATTCAAATTATAAGGGTCCCAGAAGTAGAAGAGAAAAAGAAAGGATCTGAGAAAATATTTGAAGAGATTATAGTTGAAAACTTCCCTGATATGGGAAAGGAAATAGTTAATCAAGTTCAGGAAGCACAGAGAGTCCCACACAGGATAAATCAAAGGAGAAACATGCCAAGACACATATTAATCAAACTATCAAAAATTAAACACAAATAAAAAATATAAAAAGCAGCAAGGGAACAACAACAAATAATATACATGAGAATGTCCATAAGGTTAACAGCTGATCTTTCAGGAGAAACTCTGCAAGCCAAAAGGGAGTGGAAAGACAAATTTAAAGTGATGAAAGGGAAAAAACCTACAACCAAAATTACTCTACCCAGGAAGGATCTCATTCAGATTCGATAGAGAAATTAAAACCTTTACAGACCAGCAAAAGATAAGAGAATACAGCACCACCAAACCAGCTTAACAAAAAATGCTAAATGAACTTCTCTAGGCACAAAACACAACAGAAGGAAAAGACCTACAATAACAAATCCAAGACATTTAGGAAAATGCTAATAGGAACATACATACTGATAATTACCTTAAATGTAAATGGATTAATTGCTCCAACCAAAAGACATAGACTGGATGAATGGATACAAAAACAAGGCCTGTGTATATGCTATCTACAAGAGACCCACTTCAGATCTAGGGAAATGTACAGACTGAAAGTGAGGGGATGAAGAAATATACTCAATGAAAATGGAAATCAAAAGAAAGCCGGAGTAGCAAATCTCATACCAGACAAAATAGACTTTAAATTAAGATGATTACAAGAGACAAAGAAGGACACAACATAATGATCAAGGGAACAATCCAAGAAGAAGATATTACAATTTTAAATATTTATGCACCCAGCACAGGAGCACCTCAATACATAAGGCAAACGCTAACAACCATAAAAGGGGAAATCGACAGTAACACAATAATAGTGGGGGACTTTCAAACCCCATTTTCACCAATGGACAGATCATCCAAAATGAAAATAAATAAGGAAACAAAAGCTTTAAATGATACATTAAACAAGATGGACTTAATTGATATTTATAGGACATTCCATCCAAAAACAACAAAATACACTACTTTCTTCTCAAGTGTTCATGGGACACTCTCCAGGATAGATCGTATCTCGGGTTACCAATCAAGCCTTGGTGAATTTAAGAAAATTGAAATTGTATCGAGTATCTTTTCTGACCACAATGCTATGAGACAAGATATCAGTTACAGGAAATAATCTATAACAAATACAAACATATGGAGGTTAAACAATACACTAATTAATAACCAAGAGATTACTGAAGAAATCAAAGTGGAAATCAAAAAATACCTAGAGACAGATGACAATGAAATCACGACGACCCAAACCTATGGGATGCAGCAAAAGTAGTTGTAAGGGGGAAGTTTATAGCAGTAAAATCCTCCATTAAGAAACAAGAAACATCTCAAATAAACAACCTAACCTTACACATAAAGCAAACAGAAAAAGAACAAAATATTCCCAAAGTTAGCAGAAGGAAAGAAATCACAAAGATTAGATCAGAAATAAATGAAAAAGAAAAGAAGGAAACAATAGCAAAGATGAATAAAAATAAAGGCTGGTTCTTTGAGAAGATAAAGAAAATTGATAAATCATTAGCCAGACGCATCAAGAGAAAAAAGGAGAAGACTCAAATCAATAGAAATAGAAATGAAAACGGAGAAGAAACAACTGACACTGCAAACCGCAAAGGATCATGAGAGATCAATACAAGCATCTATATGGCAATAAAATGGAAAACCTAGAAGAAATGGATAAATTCTGAGAAAAGCACAACCTTCTCAGAAGAACCAGGTACCAAGAAGTCATCAAAAATATAAACATACCAAACACAAGCACTGAAATTGAGACTGTGATTAAAAATCTTCCAACAAAAAAAAGCCCAGGACAGGATGGCTTTACAAGCGAATTCTATCAAACATTTGGAGAAGACCTAACACTTTTCCTTCTCAAACTCTTACAAAATATAGCAGAGGGAGGAACACTCCCAAACTCATTCTATGAAGCCGGCATCACCCTGATACCAAAAGCAGACAAACATGTCATAAAGAAAGAAAACTACAAGCCAATATCACTGATGAACATAGATGTAAAATCCTCAACAAAATACTAGCAAACAGAATCCAGCAGCACATTAAAATGGTCATATACCATGATCAAGTGGGGTTTATCCAAGGAATGCAAGGATCCTTCAATATACACAAATTAATCAATGAGATAAACCATATTAACAAATTGAAGTAGAAAAAATATATGAGCTCCCAACAGATGCAGAAAAAGCTTCTGACAAAATTCAACACCCACTTATGATAAAAACCCTCCAGAAGGTAGGCATAGAGGGAATTTACCTAAACAAAATAAAGGCCATATATGACAAACACACAGCCAACATCATTCTCAATGGTGAAAATCTGAAACCATTTCCTCTAAGATAAGAAACAGGACAAGGTTGCCCACTCCCACCACTATTATTCAACACAGTTTTGGAAATATGAGCCACAGCAATCAGAGAAGAATAAGAAATAAAAAGAATCCAAATCAGAAAAGAAGTAAATCTGTCACTGTTTTCAGATGACATGATATTATACATAGAGGATCCTAAAGATGCTACCAGAAAACTACTAGAGCTAGTCCATGAATTTGGGAAAGTAGCAGGATACAAAATTAATGCACAGAAATCTCTTGCATTCTTATACACTAATGATGAAAAATCTGAAAGAGAAATTAAGGAAACACTCCCATTTAACACTGCAACAAAAAGAATAAAATACCTAGGAATGAACCTACCTAAGGAGAAAAAAGACCTGTATGCATAAAAGTATAAGACACTGATGAAAGAAATTAAAGATGATACAAACAGATGGAGAGATATACAATGTTCTTGGACTGGAAGAATCAACATTGTGAAAATGACTATACTACCCAAAGCAATCTACAGATTCAGTGCAATCCCTATCAAACTACCAATGGTATTTTTCACAGAACTAGAACAAAAGATGTCACAACTTGTATGGAAAAACAAAAGACCCTGAATAGACAAAGCAATATTGAGGAAGAAAAAATGAGCTGCAGGAAAAAGGCTCCTGGACTTTAGACTAAACTGCAAAGCTACAGTAATCAAGACAGTATGGTACTGGCATAAATACAGAAATATAGATCATTGGAACAGGATAGAAAGCCCAGAGATAAACCCACACACATATGGCCACCTTATTTTTGATAAAGGAGGCAAGAATATACAGTGGAGAAAAGACAGCCTCTTCACTATATGGTGCTGGGAAAACTGGACAGCTACATGTAAAAGAATGAAATTAGAACACTCCCCAACACCATACACAAAAATAAACTCAAAATGGATTAAAGACCTACATGCAAGGGCGGACATTCTAAAACTCTTAAGAGTAAAACATAAGCAGAACACTCTATGACATAAATCACAGCAGGATCATTTTTGACCCACCTCCTAGAGAAATGGACTTAAAAACAAAAATAAACAAATGGGACCTAATGAAACTTAAAAGCTTTTGCAAAGCAAAGGAAACCATAAACAAGACGAGCAAAAACCCTCATAATGTGACAAAATATTTGCAAACAAAGCAAATGACAAAGAATTAATCTCGAAAATTTACAAGCAGCTCAGGCAGGTCAATATGAAAAAGAAAAAACAAACAACCCAATCCAAAAATGGGCAGAAGACCTAAATAGACATTTCTCCAAGGAAGATATACATATTGCTAAGAAACACATGAAAAAATACTCAACATCACTAATCATTAGAGAATTGCTAATCAAAACTATAATGCGGTATCACCTCACACCAGACAGAATGGCCATCATCAAAAAATCTACAAACAATAAATGCTGGAGAGGTTGTGGAGAAAAGGGAACCTTCTTGCACTTTTGGTGGGAATGTAAATTGATAAGGCCAATATGGAGAACAGTAGGGAGCTTCCTTAAAAAACTAAAAATAGAACTACCATACGACCCAGAAATCCCACTACTGGGCATATACCCTGAGAAAACCATAATTCAAAAAGAGTCATGTAACACAATGTTCATTGCTGCTCTATTTACCATAGTCAGGACATGGAAGCAACCTAAGTGTCCATCAACAGATGAATGGATAAAGACGATGTGTACATACATACAATGGAATACTACTCAGCCATAAAAAGAAACAAAATTGAGGACATTGGGTGTGAGATGGGTAAGTTGGGACGAAGTGAGAGAGTGGCATGGACTTATATAAACTACCAAATATAAAATAGATAGCTCGTGGGAAGTAGCCATATAGCACAGAGAGATCAGCTTGGTGCTGTGTGACCACCTAGAGGGGTGGGATATGGAGGGTGAGAGGGAGATGCAAGAGGGAAGAGATATGGGGATATATGTATATGTATAGCTGATCCACCCTGTTGTAAAGCAGAAACTACCACACCATGTTAAAGCAATTTTACTCCAAAAAAATGTTAGAAAAAAACAAAAAAAGTTGTGTTGGGAATGCCAGACAGCTACATGTAAATCAATGAAATTAGAACACTTCCGCACATGATATACCAAAATAAACTCAAAGTGCTTTATAGACCTAAATATGAGACATGAAATAGACAAAACTTTCTAAAACATATATCGTAGCAATATTTTCTTAGATCAATATCCCAAGTCAAAATAAATAGAAGTAAAAATAAACAAGTGGGGCCTAATCAAACATGAAAGCTTTTGCACATCAAAGGAAACCATCAACAAAATGAAAAGACAACCTATGGTATGGGAGAAAATATTTGCAAATGATGCGACTGATGAGGGGTTAATATCCAAGATACACAAATGGCTTATACAACTCAATATCAAAAAATCAAGCAACCCAATCAAAAAAGGGGCAGAAGATCTAAATAGACATTTCTCCAAAGAAGACATACAGATGGCCAACAAGCACATGAAAAGCTGTTCAACACTTCTAATTCTTAGGGAAGTGCATATCAAAACCACAAGGAGGTATCATCTCACACACGTCACAATGGCTATCATCAAAAAGTCTGCAAACGATAAATATTGGACAGGTTGTGGAGAAAACGGAACCCCTGTGCACTTTCTGTGAGAATGTAAATTGGTGCAGCCACTATGGAAAACAGTATGGAGATTCCTTAAAAAACTAAAACTAGAGCTACCATACGATCCAGCAATCCCAATCGTGGGCATTTATCCAAAAAAGATAAAAACTTTAATTTAAAAAGCTATACGCACTCCAGTGTTCATAGTTGTACTATTTACAATAGCCAAGACATGTAAACAACCCAAGTGCACATCAACAGATGATTGGTTTAAGAAGACATGGTGTATGTATACAATGGAATATTATTCAGCCATAAAAAAATGAAAGATTGTCATTTGCAGCAACGTGGATGTACCTAGAGAATATCGTACTAAGTGAAGGAAGTCAGATAGAGAAAGACAAATATTATATATTACTTATATGTAGAATCTAAAAATAATGCAAATGAATGTATATACAAAACAGAATCACAGACATAGAAAACAAACTTGTGGTTACCAAAGGGGAAAAGGAGGGGGAAGGAATAATTTAGGAGTATGGGATTAACAGATAACAACTACTTTATATAAAATAGATAAGCAACAAAGATTCACCATATAGCACAGGGAACTACGTTCAATATCTTGTAATAACCTACAATAAAAATAATCTGAAAAATATATGTATAACTGAATCACTTTCCTGTACACCTTGAAACTAATGCAATATTGTAAATCTGAAAACAGAAATTTTTTTAATTCCAAAATTCCAATTTTCGCTTGAAAACTTACATTTTGGCATTGCTAATGAATACCATCAGTTGTCTTCTTTGAAGTGAAAGCCTCAAGTCATTCATTTTTGAAAAAAATATATGTCAAATAACCAAATCAGAATAACCATAGTTTGTCACTTGTTCTTTCAAGTAAAAATGGTATTCCACGAAAAAAGCATCTAGGAAAGTTTGACAATGCAAACCATCTTGTAAGTGCTTTATATGGAGACAACCACCATACTTGGTGTGAGGAAGAAGTGCTTTCTGCCTACTTTCCATTCTGTTGTACAATTAAAGAGATATATATTCAAGGGTCTAGATCAAATAAAATCAATAGTTTTTACTGCTTAATCAAAGACATTAAGTGAAACTGGCTTCTTTTCCCCCTCTGAGTGCATTGTGGTGAAAAATACAAATTACTACTACTATAGTTTAGTACCAGTGCTTTGATTCATGCTAAGGCAATAGTAGTTTTAGTTGTTGTTTTTGTACCATTGTGAAAATGTCAACATAGTGCATAATGAAAATAATGTTTTAGTATTATGAAAACAGTTTGACTTCATGGATCTCCAGTAAGATCTTGGGGCCTCTTAGGGGTCCTTGGACTACATTTTGAGAGCTACTCAAAAGGACAATCTAAAAGCATGAGTTTCCCATTGATTTTTATTTGCACCCAAAGCTTAATTTTGGTTACTATATGCTTTACATAATTAAATTTTAAATATTTTTATTGAACAGGAAGATTTTTGTTGTTGTTCCTATGGGAAAAGGGTAACTACAATCTAATAGCTATTTTCTCTTCCCCAGTTCATCTATATGCCAGCGCTATATAACTCTCTACTGCCACTTGGATGAGCAAACTCGCATTACAAGGGAGGGAAAAATGAACAGAAAATATTTAGTAAATATAAAATGATAGTTCACGTGTACAGTGATAATTCAAAATGAAATAAACAAACAGAAAGACAAACTGTATAAATCTCATAAATGATAACTTTAAATAACTTTTATTTTTAAGATAGAAAGTAAAGCTGCATAAGAACCCCTTTGCTTTAACATTATTCCAAACGTTCACTATACAAATAAAACTTCTAGCAAATTAATACAAATCCCTTACATAGAACACCATGATTTCTTTGATGATAAGGATGTTTTATGTCTGGCAGAAATAAAAAATAGAACATGACTTTAATCAAGAAAGATCCAATAGGTTTTATATCATAATTTCTTGCTATTTCCAAAACATACTTTTAAGCTTTTCTATCTCAGTAATTTGTTCCTCAATGCTTCCCTTAAACTATGCCTATAAAAACCCTTCTCTACCCTCTTCTCTCCATAAACCTGCCTAACAGCCATCCTTTAGGCCCATTTCAAAACCCATTTTGTCCCTGAAGCCTTTCCTGATCTCTCTTACCTTTGGCATTTGCTTGTATCTTTCTTATGGCTTTTAGCATATTCTCCTTTCTATTAATTTTTAATATATTTGTTTTAGTTCTGTTCCTAATATGCTTCTTGAAGGAGCAGACTAGGCTTTCCCATATTTGTATGCTCTTCAAGGCCTAGCACAATGCTTGTCTCAATAAGAATAGGTTGATTTAAAGCTATAAGCATTTACTGAAGTCATATAATGCATAAGGTACAAGGCTAGGTTATGTATATATGAAGTAGATGACCATTCTTGACTTCTGAGATCTTATAATCTACTGGGGGAAAATAAAGCATGAAAACAGCAAAATATATGATGGTAAATTAAAAGTATAATGATTCATACAATAAGGTCAGAGGAAGATTTGGGGCAAGAGCTTATTAATTATTTAAGGCTGATTGGAATCAGTGAGATAAAATCCCATAACTTTTCTTCAATTATTAAAGCTGTGGAAAAAATGAATAGTTCCTCTAAAGTGTTGGTATTACATGGTCCTCAACGAGGAGTAATTTTGCCCCCTAGAGTATATCTGGCAACGTCTGGAGATATATTTTGTTGTCACAATAGTGGACAGGGGATTGTTACTGGCACATAGTGGGTAGAGGCTAGGGATGTTCTAAACATCCTACAAAGCAGAGGGCAGCTTCCCACAATAAAGAATTATGCAGCCTAAATTTTAGTAGTGCCAAGGTTGAGAACACTGTGCTATTAGGAAGTACACAGACATTTACTTAAATTCAATGAGAAGTACTGCTAGTAAAGGATACTAAGGTCTCTGAAACATAAGACTCCATTTTGTAAAACTGTCAGAAATTCCTGGTTTAAGAAAGGAAAATAATAGCACATTAGTAGGTAATTAACAGTATATTAAACGTATTTCACATTGTTATCTTGCTGATTTTTGTGGCAGATTCAATTTTTAAACTCTAAGAAGTAATCAGACAGTTTAATTTTTACTCAAAATGCATTTAATTGATTTTTTAAAGCATATTGACTTCATTTTAGTAAAAATGATACATGTTCACTTAAAAATATTTAAGCAACAGTAAAAATTGCAAATAGGATAGAAACAAATTATCTTGAATCCTACCAGTGCTAAAATTTGAGAAAACACAATCTGAAGTACTTTGTTCTCTCTGTGCATATGTCATATGGAAAGTTAGAAATAAATGATTTTACTACAAAAGGATATTATAATATTATTTATAATAAAATATTAAATCAATTTTAATTTAGTAGACAGCAATGTAGACTAGCTTTTAAGATTCTTCTAAAGTAAAACAACTCTACTACATTGACATTAAAATATTTTTGTATTTTTAACTACTTATTTTAACTTTATTGGAATTTATTGATTCCATGCTATGAAAGATAATGAAATTAGCATACTGACATTTCATCTCACTCATGATTGTTATTAGCTATGCCATCACTTTTAAATCACTAAGCTTTAAAGCATTTACACTTTATAACAAAAACTGTCTTAATTTCTCTATCTTCTTTTCCTTTTAATTTCCTAATAACTGTCCAAATGTGCTCTATTATAACTATGTTTGCTCTACTTTCTGTGATTTTTACATTATTTCCACAACTTTTACATATTGCTAGATCTTATTATTCTAACAAAAACATTGTAGGGGTTATTTTGCCTTCCACTTGGTATGCAGAAAATTGGAAAGAGAATCATTCCCACTGTTACAATAAGATAAACTGGATAATATACACAATTGTAAATTTCCATGAACCTATCAGAGAGTCAAGGTCACAAGGCAACAAGCAGGCCTGAAATCTAAGGAAAGACAGGTGCTTCCAAGAATGGAACATGAGTACTGGCTAATTTTCAGAAGTACATGGGAGGGTAATAGGCTGCCATACAAGCAGGAAAAAGTTCAGATATATATTTTTTAACAAATTGCTGAAGGCTGTATGTGAGCTAGCATGAAAATATAGAACCCTTGAGATCTATAGACTATGGAGAGTTCTAACCCAACTTGCAGGCTTTTCTCCACAAACCTCTATGGCTTCCCAGAAAAAACAACAGCAATAAACAAGAACAAAACAAAACATTGAGGGCAGGGCAGGAGACCAGAGAAAGCCTACCTCATGGTATAGACCTGGGGGAAAGGAGTGGTTACCAATGTGGGAAAAACATGAATCTCTGCCCAGAACACTCTACCTTCTGGAACAAAAGCCTAAGTTGCTAGGGGACGGACAGCAAACTTTGTCATCCCTAGGGCACAGTTGAAGACCCACTGTGGCTTGAGGAAAGTAATAGAAAACAAGACAAAACAAAAACAACCTCTACCACTGGGAAAAGGGCTAGATCACTGAGAAAGCCCTCTTCAGGAGAACCAGGGGCACAGGGCCTATGGAGGACAGAACCTAAAACAAGACAATAGAGAATATACTCACCTGCCCCCATCAGCAGAGTCATGTTTCAAGTAAAAATGTGGAGAAATAACTTCTCTGAAGCACAGGACCACAAAGAAAGGCTAAAGCTGAAGGTGTGATATGAACACTGGAGAAATCCTCCAGCAATATAGCACTCACCTAAGCACAAGGGAGCTAGAGGAATTTGAAGAAGGTGGCACACTGAGAATAATCACAGCAAGACCAAATTTCACACCCACTTCAATTCCTGATTAGATTATCTCAAATTCCCAACACTAAAGGCCTAACCAAAGAGACATGCTCATTTCCAGGCATAAATATGATTTACACTAGTCTGTTCTGTCCTATACATTCTGTTCAATTATAAAGCAAATAATTATGAGTTACAAAAAAGGAAAGGGAAAACAATAGAACAGAAAGAGATTCAAATATAAGTAATATATATTTATGAAAAGAATCAGTGAATTTGGAGACAGATGAATAGAAATTATCTAAACTAAAACACAGTGGGGTGGAGGGAAGGGAGGACAAAACGAGGAGAAGAGGGATGAGGAGAGGGAGAAAGAATATGATAGAGAATGGTGCATTCAAAAGCTGTGGGACAGACATTCAGTTGAATGGTTGGCTGCAGAGGCAGTTGAGGGCTTCCCAGCATAGGTAGAGTAGGCAGGGCTCAGCAAGCAGCCTCGCCTGGAATTCCAATCAGAACTTGGACCAGAGCTTCTCCTGGGGATGCTGAAGTAACACTTTCTTTGGACTGTGAATTTCTTCAAAAGCAGAACCAAGAAGAGGACTAATAAATATGCTGAATTCCAAAAAGAAGGCATGGCCATTTAAGATGATGGAATAGGAGGATGTGGAATTCATCTCTCCTCACAAGTACATTAAGAATACATCTACAAATGGAACAGTTCTCACAGACCACCTGCT
>NW_006778437.1:339677-362883 GCF_000442215.2 Lipotes vexillifer | reverse complement strand
TGCTGAACATTAGCAGAAGACTTCGGACACATAAAAGGACAAGAAAAATCCCCTCACAACTGGGTAAGATGAAAGAAAGAAAAAAAGAAAAGAGGAATCAAAAAAGGGACCAGTAACTCTGGCAGGAAGCTGAAGGTGAGGAGAGGTTCCTGCACTCATAAAACCCCCCACATGGTGGAGAAAGTAGCTGGGACAGAGAGACCTTCAGGGGATCAAAGGGGAATGCAGCAGACAGTCTGTGGAAGGCAGGTCAAGGTAAGAACTGCGCTCATGGTCTGTGTCGCAGCCCTGCGCACCCCAGCAGGAGTCATGTGTCTCCTGTTGCAGAGGGGGGATGGGTGTTGGAAAGTGGGGTTTGGAGCATGGACCCAGGGAGGGGACAGCTGTTGGCTGTGAAAAGGCAGCCCAAAGGGACAGGAGTAAGGTGCTCCATGACTGGGAAAGTTGGTGGAGGAAGCCTGGGACACCATAGAAACAAGGCGCCATTTTTGAGTGGCATGCAAGGGGTGGAGCCATCACTGCAACCCCCTTCACCACCCGCTGGCTTCAGCCTCCGTGGGTACTGGGAGGGACACCCATCTGAGCAGGCTCACCCACCCCTCAAGCCAAGGCCGCCTCTGCCCGTGTAGGCTCCAAGGTCCTGAGTGCTGCCCATCACAAAGCCTCCTCCAGAATCAGCCCTGGGTGCCCCTGTTTGAGATGGGAATCTGCCAGTGTTGGCAGGGGCTGAGTGCTAAAGTGTGGGGTTAAGAGAGTGGAAGCAACCAAAATGTCCATTGACAGATGAATGGATAAAGAAGATGTGGCACATATATACAATGGAATATTACTCAGCTGTGAAAATGAATGAAATTGAGTTATTTGTAGTGAGGTGGATGGACCTAGAGTCTGTCAAACAGAGTGAAGTACGTTAGAAAGAGAAAAACAAATACCTTATGCTAACACATATATATGGAATCTAATAACAAATGGTTCTGATGAACCTAGTGGCAGGACAGGAATAAAGAAGCAGATGTAGAGAATGGACTTGAGGACATGCGGGTGGTGGGGAAGGGGAAGCTGGGATGAAATGAGAGTAGCATTGACATATATACACTATCAAGTGTAAAATAGATAGCTAGTGGGAAGCAGCTGCATAGCACAGAGAGATCAGCTCAGTGGTTTGTGTCCACCTAGATGGGTGGGATAGGGAGGGTGGGAGGGAGGGGATATGGGGATATATGTATACATATAGCTGATTCACTTTGTTATACAGCAGAAACTAACACAACATTGTAAAGCAATTATACTCCAATAAAGATGTAAAAAAAAGAGAGAGAGAGCAGATCTAGGGAGAGGACCACTGTTGGCTGCACAGATACAACAGAGGGAACAGGAGTGAGGGGCTCCATGGCCTGGAATGCCCTAGAGGAAACATGGTCTGCCTAGGAAACGAGGTGTCATTGTTGAGTGGTGCGTAAGAGGTGGGGCCACTACAGCCCCCACACACCAGTCCATGCCTCCGTGAGCACTGGGAGGGACTCCCACCAGAGTGAGCATGCCCCAGTCTGTTGCAACTGTCTGCTGGTCACTGCTGCCGCAGGCACTTTGTGCACACCCCAGTTGTGGCCAACGTACCCCTCCCTGGCCTGAGTAAGTGTGCCCCAATCAGCCACTGCTTTCACTCACTCTTGCCTGGGCAGGGAACTGATACCTAAGAGTGGCAAACATGCAGACTTGGAGCCAAAACCAAAGCTGAGCCCCAGGGGTGGTGCAACTAAGGAAGAGGAACTGAAATATCTCTGTGCAGCTGCATAGCCACAGATTAAATCAACATGATTGGCTTGGTAAATCCTACATCTCTGAAATACCTGAATAGACAACAAGTGTTCCTAAAACTGAGACCAGTCTAGCATTAAAAGCAGTGGACTTTGGGGGCAAGTACACGCGAGAGTTGGGCCAGGTCAGATTATGAGCTGGCCCCACAGTGCCCACAGCAGGTCCAAAGACCTACCTAGAGGTATTACAGGGCTCCCTGGGGAGGTGGAGAATGGCTGTGGCTCACTGTTGGAGCAAGGATGCTGACAGATGAGGCCCCAGGAAAACATTCTTATTACTATTATTCCTCTGTTGCTTGTTTCATTTTGTTCAGTTGATGTTTTTATTATTATTATTTTTAATATTATTTTTTAATATATTTTTTCTATTTTTATTTACTTTTTTGTTGTTCTGTGTTTTTTCTTGTCTTTGTTCTTTTTTTGATTGTTTCTATGTGTTTTATTTATTTTTTTAAAAAATAAATTTATTTATTTATTTTTAAAATTTTTGGCTGTCTAGAGTCTTTGTTGCTGCATGTGAGCTTTTTTCTCTAGTTGTGAGTGAGGGCTACTCTTCATTGCAGTGCGTGGGTTGTTCATTGGGCAGCTTCTCTTGTTGCAGAGCACAGGCTCTAGGTGCACGGGCTTCAGTAGTTGTGGCACTCAGGCTCAGTAGTTGTGGCTCATGGGCTCTAGAGCGCAGGCTTAGTAGTTGTGGCGCATGGGCTTAGTTGCCCCATGGCATGTGGGATCTTCCAGGAGCAGGGCTTCAACCCGTGTCCCCTGCATTGGCAGGCAGATTCTTAACCACTGTGCCACTAGGGAAGCCCTGTTTTATGGGGTTTTTTGCCTTTATAGTCCATTTCTTTGTTTCTGTTTGTTTGGTTTTCTTTTTATCACTTACCTTGGGTTTGGTTTGTCTGTTTTCTTTCTTCCTTTTTATTGTTTTGTTGCTGCTGTTTGTTTTTGATTTTGCTATTTGTCTTGGGTTTTTGTTGTTTCATTTCTTTTCCTTTGTTTTCCTTTCTTCTATGGATGCACCATGCAGCTTGCAGGTTCTTTGTTCCCCAGCCAGGGGTCAACCCTGGGCCTCCAGGGTGGAAATGCTGAATCCAGGATGCTGTACAACCAGAGAATTCCCAGGCCCAGGGAATATTAATTGGCATGTGCTCTCCTGGAGTATCCATCTCAACACCAAGACCCGGCTCCACCCAAATGCCTGCAGGCACCAGTGCTGGACACCTCATGCCAAACTACCAGCAAGACAGGAATACAGCCCCACCCATAAGCAGACAGTCTGCCTAAAGTCGTACTAAGCTCACAGACAGCCCAAAACACACCACATGACGAGATACTGCCCATCAGAGGGAAAAGACTAAGCTCCACCCACAGGAGTGCAGGAACCAGTCCCTCCTCCCAGGAAGCCTACAAAACACCCTGGACCAGCCTCATCCACCAGGGACCAGAAAACAGAAGCAAGAGGAACTATGACCCTGCAGCCTGAAGAAAGGAGACCACAAATGCAGAAACTTAGACAAAATGAGACAACAGAGAAATACATTGTAGATGAAGGGGCAAGGTAAAAACCCACAAGACCAAATAAATGAAGAGTAAATAGGTAATCTATCTGAAAAAGAATTCACAGAAATGATAGTAAAGATGATTCAAGATCTCAGGAACAGAATAGAGGCATGGATCAAAAAGATATAAGAAATGTTTAAAAAGGACCTAGAAGAATCAAGAACAAGCAATCAGTGATGAACAGCACATTAAATGAAATGAAAAATATACTAGAAGGAATCCATAGCAGAATAACTGAGGGAGAAAAACAGATAAGTGACCTGGAAGATAGAAGGGTGGAAATAACTGCCATGGAGAAGAATAAGGAAAATAATGAGACAAAAAGAGGACAGTCTCAGAGACCTCTGGGACAACATTAAATGCACCAACATTCGAATAACAGGGATCACAGAAGAAGAAAAAGGGTCTGAGAAAATATTTGAAGAGATTATAGTTGAAATCTTCCCTAACAGGGGAAAGGAAATAGTCACCCAAGTCCAGGAAGCACAGGGAGTCCCATACAGATTAAACCCAAGAAGAAACATGCTGAGACATATATTAACCAAACTAACAAAAGTTAAATTCAAAGAAAAAATATTAAAAGCATCAAGGGAAAAGCCAAAAATAATATACAAAGGAATCCGCATAAGGATATCAGCTGATTTTTCAACAGAAGCTCTGCAGGTCAGAAGGGAATAGCAGGATATATTTAAAGTGATGAAAGGGAAAAACCTACAGCCAAAATTACTCTACCCAGCAAGGCACTCATATGGATTTGATGGAGAAATCAAAAGTTATACAGACAAGCCAAAGCTTAGAGAATTCGGCACCACCAACCCAGGCTTACAACAAATGCTCAAAGAACTTCTCTAGGCGGGAAACACAAGAAAAGAAAAAGACCTACAGAAACAAACCCAAAACAATTAAGAAAATGGCAAAAGTAACATATGTATCGATAATTCCCTTAAATGTAAATGGATTAAACGCACCAACCAAAAGACATAGACTGGCTGAATGGATACAAAAACAAGACCCATATACATGCTGTCTACAAGAGACGTGCTTCAGACCTAGGGACACATACACACTGAAAGTGAGAGGGTGGAAAAAGATATACCATGCAAATGGAAATCAAAAGAAATCTGGAGTAGCAATACTCATATCAGACAAACTAGACTTTAAAATAAAGACTGATACAAGAGACAAGGAAGGGCAATACACAATGATCAAGGGATCATTCCAAGAAGATATAAAAATTGTAAATATTTGGGCTTCACTGGTGGCACAGTGGTTGAGAGTCTGCCTGACGATGCAGGGGACATGGGTTCATGTCCTGGTCCAGGAAGATCCCACATGCCACGGAGTGGCTAGGCCCGTGAGCCATGGCCACTGAGCCTGTGCGTCCGGACCCTGTGCTCCACAACGGAAAAGGCCACAACAGTGAGAGGCCTGCGTACCACAGAAAAAAATAAATAAATAAATAAATAAATAAATATTTATGCACCCAACATAGGAGCACCTTAATTCACAAGGCAAACACTAACAGCCATAAAAGGGAAATCGACAGTAACACAGTTAGAGTAGGAGAATTTAACACTCTGCTTACACCAATGGATAGATCATCAAGACAGAAAATTAATAAGGAAACACAAGCCTTAAATGACACAATAGACCAGATAGACTTAATTGATATTTATTGGACATTCCATCTGAAAACAGCGGAATACACTTTCTTTTGAGGCACATACGGAACGTTCTCCAGGATAGATCACATTTTGGGTTACAAATCAATCCTCTGTAAATTAAAGAAAATTGAAATAGTATCAAGCATTTTTTCCAACCACAATGTTATGAGATTGGAAATCAATTACAGGGAAAACAAACTGTAAAAAACACAAATACAAGGAAGCTAAACAATATGCTACTAAATAACCAAGAGATCACTGAAGAAATCAAAGAGGAAATAAAAAAATATCTATAAACAAATGACAATGAAAAAACAACAACCCAAAACCTATGGGATGCAGCAAAAGCAGTTCTAAGAGGGGAGTTTAAAGCAATACAATCTTACCTCAAAACACAAGAAAATCTCAAATAAACAACCTAACCTTACATGTAAAGCAACTAGAGAAAGAAGAACAAACAAAATCCAAAGTTAGTAGAAGGAAAGAAACATAAAGATCAGAGCAGAAACAGATGAAATAGAAGTGAAGAAAACAATAGCAAAGATCAATGAAACTAAAAGCTGTTTCTTTGAAGAGATAAACAAAATTCATAAACCTTTAGCCAGACCCATCAAGAAAAAAAAGGAAGATAACTCAAATCAGTAAAATTAGAAATAAAAAAGAACAACTGACACCACAGAAATACAAAGGATCATAAGAGATTACTACGAGCAACTATATACCAATAAAATGGACAACCTGGAATAAATGGAAAAATTCTAAGAACAGGACAACCTTCCAAGACTGAAAAAGGAAGAAATAGAAAATTTGAACAGACCAATCACAAGTAATGAAATTGAAAATGTGATTTAAAATCTTCCAACAAACAGAAGTCCAGGACCAGATGGCTTCACAGGTGAATTCTATCAAACATTTAGAGAAGAGCTAACACCCTTCCTTCTCAAACTCTTCTGAAAAATTGCAGAGGGAGGAACACTCCCATGCTCATTCTACAAGGCCACCATCACCCTGATACCAAAACCAGACAAAGTTATCACAAAAACAGAAAATTACTGGCCAACATTTCTGATGAACATAAACACAAAAGTCCTCAATAAAATACTAGCAAACAGAATCCAACAGCACATTTAAAGGATCATACACTATGATAAAGTGGGATTTATCCCAGGGATGCAAGGATTCTTCAACATACGCAAATCAAACAATGTGATACACAATAGTAATGAACTGAAGAATCAAAACCATATGATCATCTCAATATATGCAGAAAATGCTTTAAACAAAATTCAACACCCATTTATGATAAAAACTCTCCAGAAAGTGGGCACAGAGGGAACCTACCTCAAAATAATAAAGGCCATATATGATAAACCCACAGGAAACATGATTATTCTTTTTTTTTTTTTTTTTTTTTTTCTGGTATGTGGGCCTCTCACTGTTGTGGCCTCTCCTGTTGCGGAGCACAGGCTCTGGATGCGCAGGCTCAATGGCCATGGCTCACAGGCCTAGCCGCTCTGCGGCATGTAGGATCTTCCCGGACCGGGGCACAAACCTGTGTCCTCTGCATTGGCAGGCAGACTCTCAACCACTGCACCACCAGGGAAGCCCGGAAACATTATTCTTAATGGTGAAAAACTGAAAGCATCTCCTCTAAGATCAGGGACAAGACAAGGGTGTCTGCTCTCACCACTATTCACTATTATTCAATATAGTTTAGGAGTCCTAGCCACGGTTATCAAAGAAGAAAAAGTAATATAAGGAATCCAAGTTGGAAAAGATGAAGTAAAACTGTCACTTTTGCAGATGACATGATACTATACATAGAAAATCCTAATGATGCCACCAGAAAACTACTAGAGCTAATCAATGAATTTGGTAAAGTTTCAGGATATAAAATTAATACACTGAAATTTCTTGCATTCCTATACACTAACAATGAAAGATCAGAAAGAGAAATTGAGGAAACAATCCCATTTACTATTGCAACAAAATGAATAAAATACCTAGGAATAAACCTACCTAAGGAGGCAAAAGACCTGTACATGGAAAACTATAAGATACTGATGAAAGAAATCAAAGATGACACAGAGGGACAGATATACCATGTTCTTGGACTGGAAGAATCAACACTGTGAAAATGACTATACTACCCAAAGCAATCTACAGATTCAATACAATCCCTAGTAAATAACCAATGGCATTTTTCACAGAATTAGAACAAAGGTTTTACAATTTGTACAGAAACACAAAAGACCCTGCATAGCCAAAGTAAGCTTAAGAAAGAAAAATGGAGCTAGAGGTATCAGGCTCCCTGACTTCAGACTATACTACAAAGCTACAGTCATCAAGACACTATGGTACCAGCACAAAAACAGACATATAGGTCAATGGAACAGGATTGAAAGCCCAAAGATAAACCTATGGTCAACTAATATATGACAAAGGAGGCCAGAATATACAATAGAGGAAAGACAGTCTCTTCAATAAGTGGTGCTGGGGAAAATGGACAGCTGCATGCAAAGGAATGAAATTAGAACACTCCCTAACACCATACACAAAAAAAACCTCCAAGTGATTTAAAGATATAAATGTAAGTCCAGATACTATAACACATAGACAGATAACTCTTTGACATAAACTGCAGCAAGATCTTTTTTGACCCACCTCCAAGAGTAATGAAAATAAAAACAAAAATAAACAAATGGGACCTAATTAAACTCAAAACTGTTTGCACAGGAAAGGAAACCTAAACAAGACGAAAAGACGCCCCTCAGAATTGGTGAAAATATTTGCAAATGAAGCAGCTGACAAAGAATTAATCTCCAAAATCTATAAACAGCTCATGCAGCTCAATGTCAACAAAACAAACAATCCAATCAAAAAATGGGTGGAAGATCTCAATAGACGTTTCTCCAAAGAAGACATACACATGGCCAACAAACACATGGAAAGATGCTCAACATCACTAATTATTAGAGAAATGCAGTTCAAAACTACAATAAGGTATCACCTAACACCAATCAGAATGGATATCAACAAAAAAATCTACAAACAGTAAATGCTGGAGAGGGTGTGGAGAAAGGGAACCCTCTTACACTGTCAGTGGGAATGTAAATTGATACAGCCACTATGGAGAACAGTATGGAGGTTCCTTAAAAAACTAAAAATAATAATACCATATGACCCAGCAATCCTACTACTGGGCATATACCTTGAGAAAACCATAATTCAAAGAGTCATGTACCACAATGTTCATTGCAGCACTATTTACAATAGCCAGGACATGAAAGCAACCTAACTGTCCATCAACAAATGAATAGATAAAGAAGATATGGCACATATATACAATGGAATATTAGCCATAAAAATAAATGAAGCTGAGTTATTTGTAGTGCGGTGGATGGACCTAGAGTCTGTCATACAGAGTGAAGTAAGTCAGAAAGAGAAAAACAAATATTGCATGCTAACACATATATATGGAATCTAAAAAAAAAAAAAAAAGGTTCTGAAGAACCTATGGGCAGGACAGGAATAAAGATGCAGACGTAGAGAATGGACCTGAGGACACGGGGAGGGGGAAGGGTAAGCTGGGACGAAGTGAAAGAATGTCATTGACATATATACACTACCAAATGTAAAATAGATAGCTATTGGGAAGCAGCTGCATAGCACAGGGAGATCAGCTCAGTGATTTTTGAACACCTAGAGGGGTGGGATAGGATTTTTTTTTAAAGCTACTTTTACTGCTTGAGAAACTATCAGTTTCATGGCTTTAAATACCATCTATATGATGACTGCTCCTCAATATAAATCTCCAGGCTCAACCTCTACCCTGAACTCTAGACTTGTATATCTAACTGCCTCCTTGGCATAATTACTTTGATGTTGAATATGCTTCTCATATTTAACAATTTCAAAATTGAGTTTATGATAGAGTTCAAGACCCCAAAACATATCCTCATGCAAGTTGCCCACATCTCAGTTAGCTGTGCTATTATGGGCTCATCTCTTTCACTCACACCTACATTTATCAACAAGTGCTGTGAGCTCTACCTTCAAAATAAAACCAGATGTCAAACCACTTCTGCATTCCCACTTTGGTCCAAGCTATCATTATCTTTTTTTTTTTTTTTTTCGGGTACGCGGCCCTCTCCCCGCTGCGGCCCCTCCCGCCGCGGAGCACAGGCTCCGGACGCGCAGGCCCAGCGGCCATGGCTCAGGGGCCCAGCCGCTCCGTGGCATGTGGGATCCTCCCAGACTGGGGCACGAACCCACATCCCCCGTATCGGCAGGAGGACTTCCAACCACTGTGCCACCAGGGAAGCCCAAACTATCATTATCTTTTACCTGGATTATCAAAATAGCCTCCTAACTTATCTCCCACCTTCTACCCTTAATATTCTTGCAAATTTTTAAAAATACAGAAACCAGAGTAATCCTTAAAAAATGGAAGTCTGTTTATGCACTTCTCTGCTCAAAACCTTCTAGTGGTTTCCTGCTTCACACCATAAAAAGCAGAGTATTGACTATGACCTACAAGGACCTATATGATTTGGCCCCCCATTACTTCTCTGATCTCATCAACTACTCTCCCTTTTTATATACACTCTAGTTACACTGGCTTTTTTGTTGTTCTGTGAACATTCCTGGCACACTAACACCTCAGAATGTTCTCTGGTCTGGAATGTGCTTTAACCATATATCCACATGGTTGCTCCCCTGCTTCCTTCAGGTTTTAACTTGAAAGTCACCTTCTCAGTAAGACCTTCCCTAACTATCCTTTGTAAATTTTAATTATCCTGACTCCACATACCTCTCATCCTTTTTCCCTTACCTTCCATTTCCTTCTTAGCATGTATTACTTTCTAATATTCTATATTTTTCATTCACCTAATTTATTACCTACCACCATACTGTTAAAATAAGGGCAAACTTTTTGTTCACTGCTGTATCCCAAGCAAATAAAATACTGACCTGAACATAGTAGAGGCTCAAGAAATATATGCTGATTGAAAGCATAAATTTACTATAGTCCAGACACTCTAAAATTGAGAATATATAAGGACCAGTCCCTGCCCTCAAGTACCTCATGGTCCAGTAGAGGATTCATACCGTCAAAGCCTGTGTTCCAGTTATTTGCATTTAATATGAATCATAGACATCTTTTGATTGGAAAAGAGTGAAATATACCCAGTACTGCTTAATGGCAGGAGTCTTAGCTTATTCATCTTTGATAGTAAAGCATATAATAATAGTAATTATAGTAAATATAATAAAAATATATAATAGATTTTGTTAAGGAGGTAAATTAGGGGATGGAAAAAATAGAAGTGTGACTATAACAGAGAACAATTTGGTTTATATTAAATAGCCGTCTTCACTGGATCCTGTAAAATGTTTTCCAGAAAATTTCTGGAAATGGCATTTTTCCTAATATTAGCTTAAGTTAAATGCTGAAAATGGGGCTGGATATTCTATACTTCACTGAAGTTTAGGGGGAAATGTGTTTGAAACTTAAAGTAACATTCCAACCTTCAAAAATACCATGCTGGTAAATTAATAAAAAATCTGACCATTGTAATCCCTTTATATTTATCTCTGCATATAGGTACACAATGAATCATACATTTACAACATCTAAATCATTTACCTTCAGATTCAGAGCTATCATGTTTTTACTATTTTGATTTCTAGTTTCATAGTTCCTGGTGGATTATCCTCTTTTACTGGACTGTACATTGACATTTGCATATACAAATTTCTTAGGTTAGGAATTGTAGGAGGAGAAGACTCCAATTCCCTTTTCCCATGCTAAGCCTGGTTTGGGTTACCCTCTTACTCAGAATGTTCAGAGTGTAGGCCCCAGATTGTGCTAGGTACTAATGGGTGAATGGTCAATAAGTTTGAAAAAGATCAGTTTTGCAAATGTCCACATATTGCTTAACTCTAAAGGACACCATTCTCGTAGATTAGGGTGTGAATTGCGCCCTCTAATGTTAATGCAATGCAGAATCCCTGAATGTGGGATCTCTATCTCCAGTTTCCTGCCTCAAATCTAGATCAGGTCACCTTCCCTAAGAGAGGATGAGCAGATTTTTTCTCTCTTCCTTTCTATTTCCCCTATACTACCTCAATTTAGTTAAAACGTGATCTGCTTCACACACTCTATCATCTATTTTATTTTTCTATTTTTTTTGCTTCTGCCCAGACCTAGAAATGGGGTGCTGGTTCAAATATTTCCATTTGAGATTGCTAATCCAAATATTTTAATTCCAAGGGTAAAGAGGAGTCACTATCCCCACTGGTCCTAAAATCTTAATCCTAAACCACATGCTGTAGCGCAGAATGCAGCATAGACCTATAGTAGGGTATCAGGTGCTAGACCAGCTAATAATAAAGAGAAACTTTGATTCTCATTCTGCTTTGTGGTTGGTTGCAGAGAAACTCGATAAGGAGAAGGGGAGGGCTTCCCTGGTGGCGCAGTGGTTGAGAGTCCGCCTGCCGATGCAGGGGACACAGGTTTGTGTCCCGGTCCGGGAAGATCCCACATGCTGTGGAGTGGCTAGGCCCGTGAGCCATGGCCACTGAGCCTGCGCTCTGCAATGGGAGAGGCCACAACAGTGAGAGGCCCGCATACCACAAAAAAACAAAAAGAGAAGGGGCAATTGGCAAAGCAGGATCTAGAAATTTCTGGGTTTCTGTCTATTATACCATCCAGCAGAAATTGAAACCTTTACTTCTAGCAGAAACTATCATTTAGCTTCTCTACAATACAGGATTCATTGTTAATAATCTAAAAAGATTAGAATTCTAAAAATAATGAAATTCCAGTATTTTTGGATTATTTCTGCACAGTATTGCAAATAAAATGTAAACAAATTTCCTCATGTTTTTCATTAAAGCACACACACACACACACACACACACACACACACACACAAAACAACCACAAGAGCAAAACACTTCTTGAAGCAGTAAGGATAATGACTGCCACTTGAACGCTTCCTCATACCAAACTTTGTACATGATGGGTACTTTTAGTCTCTGACTATCCTCTGTTAAAAAAAAGAAATTAATAAAGAGAATTTTTGATTTGATAAAATAATAGCCAAGACATGGAAAGAACCCAAGTGCCCATCAACAGGAGATTGGCTTAAGAAGTTGTGATATATATATATATAATGTAATATTACTGAGCTATAAAAAAGAATGAAATAATGCCATTTGCAGCAACATGGATGGACCTAGAGATTATCATACTAAGTGAAGTCAGACAGAGAAAGGCAAATATCATATGATATCATTTATATGTGGAATCTAGAAAAATGATACAAATGAACTTGTTTACAAAACAGAAACAGACTCACAGACTTCAAAAACAAACTTATGGTTACCAAAGGGGAAAGGTGGGAGGGAGGGATAAATTAGGAGTTTGTGATGAACATATACACATTACTATATATAAAATAGATAATCAATGAGGACCTACTGTATAGCACAGGGCCTACCTCACTTGTTCCACTTGTCCCAAGTACAATCCAGGGAAGCCTGTTCATAGTACTCCTGGATATTTAAAACTGCCTAATGGACCATTGACGCTCTGGCAAATGGATTTCATAATACAACTTCCTCCATATAATGGATATAAATATGTTTTAGATATGGTCTGTATGTTTTTACACTAGTCTGAAGCCTTTCCTTGCAGACAGGCTATGCCACTACTGTGGTTAAAGTCCTTTTGGTAAAGATCATCCCTACCTGGAAAACTCCTCTCAAACTTCATCGTGATGGAAGAACCCATTTTACTAGCCAGGTACTTTGAAAAGTCTTACACTGTTTTTCTGGTTTTACAACACTTTAACTATGTTTAACTCCCTTAATTATGGCATTATTAGACTCAAATGACAAAATTTGTAGAGGCCCTCCAAATACTTTTGCCACAAGCAGTGCTGTATGTCCTTCTAAAAATCTCAGATTCACCTCTTTTGGAACTAATATAATCTCACCCTTTGAAATAGTCACAGGATGCCCAATGCACTTGACTCCTCCTTTTGACCCACAGCTGGTTAAAGGAGAGATACTCCAATATTGCAAAGGCCTAATAGCTTCTATTAAAAACAACCACAATTGGGTAGAGCAATCTTTTCACAGTGTGGGAGATGAAGACCTTAAGCATCATACCTTGCAACTTAGAGATTCTGTCTATTGGAAAAGACACCTCCAGAAGAACTCTCTTCAACATCCCAGGAAACGCCCTATCAAGTACTACTAACCAAGCCTTGTGCCACCAAACTCCAAAGAAGAGACTCTGGGATTCATGTGACACCATAAGGAAAGCACTGAACCCTGACCGGACCTGCATATCATCTGTGGCCTGAAAGTAAAGATTTCCCAGTATTGACACAGATGGCATCTGATTAGACAGCTTTCCCAAGATATCTAGACCTGTTGGAAGTTTGTCATCAAACCTTTGATGATGGCATAACACTTCAGATGACCTCCAGTGTCTATGATCTTACTAACATATGGACTTTAGATTAAAAGTACCTGAGAGTTCTCCCTCCTACTCCTCCTTGTTACTATGTGACCTTACTAGGTTTCCAATCTGTGTACTTTCCCTCCTACATGAGACACTACATCCAGGAAAAGTCCTTCCAGACACTGAAGGAAAAAAGCTGCTGAAACTAGAAAACCTGACTCTTGATCAGTGATGTTTTCCAAGAAAGATCTTGATCAAAAGGAGGAAATGTAAAAAATGAATGAACAGAAACCTCAGTTAAATTGAATTGGGAGACCAGAAGGGAAACCTCTCATGCCTGTGACAACAGCAGAGCCCAGGAGGAAGAAGGCTCCTTTTCTTTCCTGGAAAGAACTAGGTCAATGAAAAGCCATGGACTCTTTGTTTACTATAGCCCTCCCTTTTCCTTTTCCTCTCTATAAAAGTGTTCTCCTTCCCTTGCCATGAGGGAACTTGCACATGGCTTACCATTGTTGCAGACCCCAAACTGCAATTCTCTGCTGATCCCAAATAAGCCCATCTTTGCTGGAGAAATATCTTACAGTCCATTTGTTTTAGGTCAACATCTCCAGCATCCAATAATGCCATTTTTTAAAAAAAAGAGTGAACCAAAATAGAAATAAAGAAGATAGAAATTCAGAGAATAAAGTGAGAAAAAGTCCCGCAAAGAAAGGGTAACGTAATGTTGTGAGTAAAATAAGATGAATAATAGAAGGTATTTAGGAAGAGAAAAGACAATAAATTCTGAATAGCCCTGTTCATTGAGATCTTTAAAAACAACTGGAATTACTATGTTTTGTACATTCTTTTTCACGAAAGGTTAATGACAGAAAGGGAATGTGATATCAGGGACTTATTGAGAAAAGTAACCATCTGTCATAGGGTTAGTATAGCTTCAGCTATACCTTATACATCTATGGTATCATATATATCAGTTAACGTTAATTATGATCCTGAGATCATATTAAATTCTCAAATGTCTTCTGAATTACACACCATTAAGTTTAAAACAGTTATTGTGATAATTATGTTACTATAACTGATTTCTCTGAGAAATAATAAGCCAGAAGTGGCATGTGTGGTAACTTAAAGTTAACCACAGTATTTCATTAACCAAAATAACTCATTGCCCAGCATTCTAACTATACGGGATTTACTGCATACTAATTAAATATAGTCAACCAGTCCTCAGGTTTCAAATTTCCACTTACAATACATTTGGCTGGGACCAAAATATGTATTTTCCTCATTTGCTTAAGTGATATATGGCCATTGCCATGTCACTATCAGAGAAGGAAAAGAAAACCAAAAATCAGACCCATTTGCTAGAAAATATCTCCCACTGAAAATTTGCAGCACTAGCTGATTTGATATGAGAACAAATAGAGATCAATATGTTTGACAGGTGTGTCATTGTGTTGCTCACTCTGACTTTGAAGCTCACATGCTGGTTCTTGCTGTGACATAAGCAGATTATGATTCAGTTATATAAGACAAGAACACAGTAGATACCACTTTTATAAACAGAAGAAGTACAGGATAGTTAACCAGCTTGAAGTGTTCTTCCCTCAAAGAAACAGCCTGGATTTTTTAAAAAAGAAATGTTTGCATTTATCTTAATAACTGTGAGGAAAGAATTTTAGCTCTCACTAAACAATTAATATATGTAGAGTTTTTCCAGTTTTTTTTTTTTTTTTGCAGGGCTCTACAAAGTCTATAGCCTAAAATGAAGACACCAAGATAATAAGATATTGCACACCCAAACACTGAAAACACACAAATATCATGAACTAGTTTTATAAAGTATTAAAAAAAGAGACTTGCCTTGGATTTCATTAAATATTTTTTATTTTAGAAACAGCAATGAATTTAGCCTGTGTGTAAAAGATTGTATATTGGAAAATGTGTTAAAGAAAATCTTTTATCAACCAAACAGTTATAGCATGGTAATTCAATGATACACGGACAGCTATTATCCAACCATGACCTAAGGAGGCATCCTATCCTTAGATTATACCCAGCTTCTATTTTGTAACACATCAAAATGATGATACTGATGGCAGCATTGTGACAGTACCAACCTCATTGTTTTTTACTTTTTTTTAACATCTTTATTGGAGTATAATTGCTTTACAATGGTGTGTTAGTTTCTGCTTTAAAACAAAGTGAATCAGTTATACATATACATATGTGCCCATATCTCTTCCCTCTTGAGTCTCCCTCCCTCCCACCCTCCCTATCCCACCCTACTAGGTGGTCACAAAGCACCAAGCTGATCTCCCTGTGCTATGTGGCTGCTTCCCACTAGCTATCTATCTTATGTTTGGTAGTGTATATATGTCCATGCCACTCTCTCACTTTGTTCCAGCTTACCCTTTACCCTCCCTGTATCCTCAAGTCCATTCTCTACTAGGTCTGTGTCTTTATTCCCATCTTGCCCCTAGGTTCTTCATGACCATTTTTTTTTAGATTCCATATATATGTGTTAGCATATGGGATTTGTTTTTCTCTTTCTGACTTACTTCACTCTGTATGACAGACTCTAGGTCCATCCACCTCACTACAAATAACTCAGTTTCGTTTCTTTTTATGGCTGAGTAATATTCCATTGTATATGTGTGCCACATCTTCTTTATCCATTCATCTGTTGATGGACACTTAGGTTGCTTCCATGTCCTGGCTATTGTAAATAGAGCTGCAATGAACATTTTGGTACATGACTCTTTTTGAATTATGGTTTTCTCAGGGTATATGCCCAGTAGTGGGATTGTTGGGTCATATGGTAGTTCTATTTGTAGTTTTTTAAGGAACCTCCATACTGTTCTCCATAGTGGCTGTATCAATTTACATTCCCACCAACAGTGCAAGAGGGTTCCCTTTTCTCCACACCCTCTCCAGCATTTATTGTTTGTAGATTTTTTTTTGATGGCCATTCTGACTGGTGTGAGATGACATCTCATTGTAGTTTTGATTTGCCTTTCTCTAATGATTAATGACCAACCTAATTTTTAACAGGAAGTAAACATCTATGAATTAAGAGGAAGCTAGTATTGAGCAATTATTACTCAAGGGCACGATTCTCAGTGTTTTACATATATTGTCCCATTTATCTCACAGCAACCCCATGAGATATATACTACTACTATTTCCATTTTACAGTGCACAAACCAAGACTCAGAAGAGTAACTTGACTAAAATAAGTTAGTTAATGAGCTACCAGGGATTTAACGTAGGTACTTGGGAGCAAAAATACCAATACTTTTCATTATAATTATCTATTCGTTTTATCCAAGTTATCTTTGTTAGCAGCTTTCACTGAGCACCTGCTGCAACAAGCACCTGCAGAGCTTTAAAATATACTGATGCTTGGGTCCCCTAGAAAAGATTCTGATGGAATTGGCCTGGCCACTGAGAATGCTAAAGGCTCCCAGATGATTCTAATGTGCAGCATAGAGTGAGAACAACTACTCTATGTGCTCATACCATTTTCTAGGCCCAATGATTTGTGAGAAAAATAGACCATTTCTTGCCCTTAAAAAAGATATGAAACAGAAATCAACTATACTTCCATTTTTAAAAAAGATGAAACATATAAAATCCAACTAAAAGTACAACCTATAGTACATTCTAAGAAATTTCCATAGATTAATGTCAAATGCTGTTTATATATCTGTTTTCACAAAATATGGTGCAAACAAATATATAGTTTGGTTCTTCCTTAAGCAAACAAAATATTTACAAAATAGATGAATTACTGGGTGATTATATTAGAAAATATTTTCCCATGTGTTTCTTTAGTGAGTTCCCCCATGAAGTTAAATTATAATTCTACTAATTTTTTTTTCACATTTTTGAAAACAAAGTACATGAATTATAGATGAGGCAAAACTATACCTGGGTATGATGTAAATCCAATTAAAAACAACAACAACAAAAATAAGCCAAGTAATAAAGTACTAAAACATTATATAAATATCCATGAAGGAGTGTTTAGAATAAGGTGGTGTTTACCAAGGAATATGTCCTAGAAAATGAGAATTTTGAACCAATTTTGTATAGAGTGAGAAATCCAAACCAAAGAAGAAGAAAGGGGATAACATTACAGATATAAGACAAAAGCAAGACCTGAGGAGGAGAGGGGAGTAGAAAAAATAAGGAACGAGGAGTGGGGAAGGAAGAGGGGAGGGGGAGGGAGGGAGAAATTCATGGCAAATGGAAAGTTAAAAATGCTTTGAAGAGGTAGTATAACACAGTAGTAGAAGTGGGTGCGAGGTTCTGAAGTCTAACTGGATTTACTTCCGGGTTCTAGCACTTATAGCTGCTTTGCCTTAAGATACTTATTTTGCGTCCCTCTGAATAAGTTTCAATATCTGTAAAATGAGAATAATCTGCACTTCATGGGTTATTTTGAAGATTATATGAGCTACATATAAAGTACTTAGAACAGTACCTTAAATACTGTTAGTTAGCTGTGTGCGTGTGTGTGTGTGTGTGCGTGTGTGTGTGTCGGTGTGTGTGTGGGTGTAAAGCAGGCATGTATATATGTACAAAAATAGGCAATCCTTTCAATTTACATCAGAAAAAAAAGAGTTTCAGAAAGGTTAAATGACTTGTTTAAAGTCAAACAGCTGGTATGGATTGTAATGAAGGTATTAAGACTAATTTTCAGAATTTGACATAAATGTAAATATTTGTGCTTGAAAAAGAAGCAGCTAAAGAGGAAAACATTTTACACTATTTAGAGACATGAGTGATAAGATTGCAGAGAGAGTCAGGCTCTCTACTAAAATAGACAGTGGAACAAACTGAATTATTGACAAGAAACAATTTCTTAGTTATGATGGACACGCAATGGTTAATTTATTCAGTACCTTTGTAGATCTATTATATTCTTCTTAAAATCCTTGCTAATACCTAGTCTTGACCCTTGGAAAAAATGGGAAAATAAGCAGAATGGCCCCAGCAGCCCCTATGATAGTCTTCAGCCCTACTGATGGTGCCTTCTCCTAAACTCAGTTGCTCACTATATTCTTAACTTGTCTTGAATTTCCCACTATGATTAAATATGTGTCATGATATAGGAAGTTAATTGTTTACTATTGATTATGAGTGCTAGTGTGAGAGTAAAAAGAAACAGATAATTAAAAACAATGGATAATCCTAATAACTACTATGTTTGACTTTATATTGCCGATTTTTGATAGCAGATTTACCTTTTTAAGGAAATTTCTGATTAGGTGAAATAATAAAATTAAATTATATTCCTTGAATATGCATCCATTGGCTACCTAGCAAAGGAAATCTACATGATAACATGATGACAGATGGAGAAAGCTAAAATCAAGAAAGGAGTTTATCCACAAAATAATCAACACATGAAAAATTGAGGCCTGACTACAACGATAATAGCCAATTTCAAAATAGGTTTTTAAAGACACATTTACCTAATGCACATTCTATTAAGTCTGAAAAGAATGTTTGACTTAAAGATGGGCAAGACAGGAGTAATTGGAAGGAGAGGATGAAAAGTTACTAAAATACACAAAGAAGAGTGGTATGTTCAACAAAAAGATAAATTTCAGCCATCAATGTTTACATAAAAGAAATAACTCTCTGATTGTACCCATTTCTAGAAGATATTTTTGTTGCATATACTATTTTCTAATTATGATAGGGAAAACTGCAACACTCTAAAGATACAAGAAACTTCTCAGCACGTTATTAATTTTATAAATTGAGATTAACAAAAAAGAAAAAAAAAGGATTTGTAATACAGTGAGTAGATTATTTACCTCTTGTTCTTTCAAGAGAGGAATTAAAGTCCAGTGGAATAAGCAATTAGGCCATAAACTTTAATCATTACAAGTAGCAAAATATCAAACTGTCTTAGAGATCTATCATACACCACCCTCCAAAAAATCAACATTGAAATTTCTTCTCTAGCCCAACAGTGTGAACATTTCAGAAAATGGTTGTTATTCAATTTAATATATAGAGGCATAAAAACCTATTTCTATCAAATAAGAAGTGAACAACATATGACACATAATATTTGTTGCCTTCTTTATTACAATCTGGTATTCCATTTCACTAGAAACATGAGTAAACACAAAGCTAACTTCTTAAGAGAATAAAAATACCAGTACTCTAAAAACAGGGCTATGTTTTTTTAGAACTCTGTAGGCTAAAGATTTGAGTTTCAACATTATTTGTCATTAAAAGTTTCTATTATTTTTTTCCAGAAATACTATGCTTGAATTACCACATCAACTTTCACTAAAAATTAGCATAGAAACACTTTTTCACAGAAAGTTTTCTTGTCTTCCAGAAATGTGCACAGAAAAGAGGTAGAAAACAAATGTAATCACAGAACAAATGGGTGAAAAGGTCACTTGAATTAACCTGACTGAAAATATACATATACAAACTGTACAAAATATAGCTATACACTGGTACACAATTAGGATTTTTCATTGCAGCAAAACTTATAAATTTATCAAGTTATCATTTCTGCAATATTACAAATCACCAGCTTATTGAGCACCTGTTACATTAAGCACTTCAGGGACCATAAGAAAACATAAGGCGCTATTCTTGCCTACAAAAAATTTACAAGTTAGCTAGCAAAATAAGTTTATATACACCTGAAAAGTCAACTAGCAATGCAAGTAGTATATATAATTAAGTACCCAATGAACTGCACAGAAAATGAATATAAGAGTTCAGTGAAGGAAGAGACTGGATGTGATGAGAAAAGGCTTCTAGGTGTGGACCTTAGGTTTTAATTTGAAAGAAAGGTAGAATTCTGATAAACAGGTAATGGGGATGGAGTGAATGTTCCAGGAAGGGAAAATTATAAACATACAAGTGAAAATAGAATGTAAAAGACGATAGTAACAAAGGGAAAGAAATGGAATACACAGGCAGGCACATGGGAGGCAAAGAGTAAACCAGACTGGTTTATATAAAGTAGAAGAACTGTAGCAGATAGATTTAAAATATAATTGTTAGGCTACAATGAGACACTAAATTTTCTGAGTATGAAATTGACTGTTAACAATTATGCTTGTTGTGAAGATTAATCTAGAAACAGTACATAAAGTGAATTAGATGGGGTAAGAGGTAAAAGCCAGGAAGCATGATGACAGTAATGGGAAAACAGAAGAATGGGAGATACCAAATATAACTTTAGAATCAGTCACAGTTGGTGATGAATATATACAGGAGATCAGGAAAGAATGGTTAACCAAGAGGACTAGATATATGGCTTGGGTCAAATTATTTAACTTCCTGTGCCTCAGTTTCCTTATCTATATAATGAGAAGATTCTATAGAGTTCACCCAAATCCAAAGATTCCATGATTTGATAGCTTCAAGATTTCAAGACTGGGTGACTAGAAGAATGATGGTACTAATGGCAGAAATTGTTTTATTTAGAATACTGTTTCTCAAATTTAGCTTGAGTCAGAATCACATGGAAGGTTTCTTAAAACACAGATTGCTGACCCCACCCCCAGAATTTCTGATTGGGAAGGTTGAAGCAGCATCAGAGAATGCACATTTCCAACTTTCCAGGTGATGCTGATACTGCTAGTACAGGGGCCCTACCTTGAGAATCCCTGGTTTAGAAAAAGAGGAGAAATCCATCAAAATGGAATAAAGACACAGACGTAGAGAATGGACTTGAGAACACGGGGAGGGGGAAGGGTAAGCTGGGACGAAGTGAGGGAGTGAGATAGGCATATATCCACTACCAAATGTAACAAAGAGAGGGTCATTTGCAGAGATGTGGATGGACCTAGAGAGGAAATTCGGTCCTTTTTATGGCTGAGTAATATTCCATTGTATATATGTACCACATCTTCTTTATCCATTCATCTGTCGATGAGCATTTAGGTTGCTTCCATGACCTGGCTATTGTAAATAGTGCTTCAATGAACATTGGGGTGCATGTGTCCTTTTGAATTATGGTTTTCTCTGGGTATATGGTCAGTAGTAGGATTGCTGAGTCATATGGTAACTCTATTTTTAGTTTTTTAAGGAACCTTCATACTGTTCTCCATAGTGGCTGTATCAATTTACATTCCCACCAACAGTGCAAGAGGATTCCCTTTCCTCCACACCCTCTCCAGCATTTGCTGTTTGTAGATTTTCTGATCATGCCCATTCTAACTGGTGTGAGGTGATACCTCATTGTAGTTTTGATTTGCATTTCTCTAATAATTAGTGATGCTGAGCAGCTTTTCATGTGCCTCTTGGCCATCTGTATGCCTCCTTTGGAGAAATGTCTATTTAGGTCTTCTGCCCATTTTTTTATTGGGTTGTTTGTTTTTTGGATATTGAGCTGCATGAGCTGTTTGTAGATTTTGGAGATTAATCTTTTGTGTTTTGATTCATTTGCAAATATTTTCTCCCTTTCTGAGGGCTGTCTTTTCATCTTGTTTATAGTTTCCTTTGCTGTGCAAAAGCTTTTAAGTTTCATTAGGTCCCATAAGGAGGCAAGGATATACAACGGAGAAAAGACAGTCTCTTCAATAAGTGGTGCTGGGAAAAGTGGACAGCCACAGGTAAAAGAATGAAGTTAGAACACTCCCTAACACCATACACAAAAAAACACTCAAAATGGATTTAAGACCTAAATATAGGACCAGACATTATAAAACTCTTAGAGGAAAACATAGGAAGAACACTCTTTGACATAAATCACAAGATCTTTTTTGATCCACCCCTAGAGTAATGGAAATAAAAACAAACATAAACAAATGAGAACATCTGTATTTGTTGTGAAACATTTCTTTCCTTTTAGTCATAACATAGAATGAATCATGTTCATACCATGAAAAACTTCCCTTTTAAGCTTCCTCAAACAGCATTCAAATAAAATAGGACACTACTTTAAAAGTCCAAGCCCTCCAAATCACTCATATCTGATATTATGAGATAACTGGAGCGGAATCATCACTGTGTATACAGAAGGGGAAGTCCATATACCTTTTATATCTCTGGGTTCCCTCAATAGCACCTAGTGAAAGTTCTGGCAAAAAATAAGAGCTCAAGTAATACTGACTGAAATAGCATAGCTATAATAAATATTTAATTATTACCATTCACTGGTGCCAGTAACTGGTCTTTTAAGAAAAAAGAGGTTAATATAAAGAGTAAGTTCTGAAACTGAGTTATTTGTAGTGAGGTGGATGGACCTAGAGTCTGTCATACAGAGTGAAGTAAGTCAGAAAGAGAAAGACAAATACCGTATGCTAACACATATATATGGAATCTAAGGAAAAAAATGTCATGAAGAACCTAGGGGCAAGACAGGAATAAAGACACAGACCTACTAGAGAATGGACTTGAGCATATGGGGAGGGGGAAGGGTAAGCTGTGACAAAGCGAGAGAGAGTCATGGACATATATACACTACCCAACGTAAGGTAGATAGCTAGTGCGAAGCAGCCGCATAGCACAGGGAGATCAGCTCGGTGCTTTGTGACCACCTAGAGGGGTGGGATAGGGAGGGTGGGAGGGAGAGAGACGCAAGAGGGAAGAGATAGGGGAACATATGTATATGTATAGCTGATTCACTTTGTTATAAAGCAGAAACTAACACACCATTGTAAAGCAATTATACTCCAATAAAGATGTAAAAA
>NW_006778437.1:251467-335701 GCF_000442215.2 Lipotes vexillifer | reverse complement strand
AAATACCCAAAAAAAAAAAAAAAAAAAGAATAAAGAAAAAGCAGTGCCAAAAAACAAAGTGATTTTGACAATCTGGCAGAAAGGTTCTGATTATTCAAGACTGCTTTTGACTTACTTTACAACATGGACCCTTCTATGATACTGATACAGGCACTGAAACTAAAGCAAATGGTGGAAGAAGGACTGGTACCAAATAGAAACATTTTTAGAGAAATGGAAGAATGTCAGACAGAAATTACGATGTATTTCCATAGCTACACCACTAAGTGTGCCTGCCTCTCCTGCCTCCCTTTCCACCTTCTCCATCTTTTTCCCCTCTGCCATCCGTGAGACAGCAAGACCAACCTTTCCTCTACCTCCTCCTCAGCCTACTCAACATGAAGACTATGAGAATGAAGACCTTTGTGATGATATACTTCCACTTAATAAATAGTAATCATCATTTCATACAGATAATAAATTTATCTGTTGTGTATGTGTGTCTGTGAAAATCTAATAACTGTATGGCAAGAACTGTATGAGATATCTTTGTGTCACCATCAACATCATCATTGCCTAAGCATTCAGCATGTGGAACATCATGTGCATGATGTGTATTGAAGTAGATAGCCTATCATTACATAGGCATAAAGTGAGTGATATTTAATATAACATTAATAATGTGTTAGTTCCCTTACTGATTTTTAACTTAGCCTAAGGCTACAGTATGCCTCTCTCTCTCAATTGTAGAAACTGCATATCAGCCTATAATCATGGTTAAGTGGTTCTTAAAAAAATGTAACAATGTTCCTAATACTGTATTATGAATATGTCTGTAATACTGTATGCCATAAAAATTTTATAATGAGTCATTCCTTAGTGTACAGGCTAGCCTACTGTAAATCAATTGTACTATTTATTAAGCTAACCATAAATCAATCATATTGCTGCTTCTTCATTATTAATGCATGAACTGTTATACGTATAAATAAATATGAATTTCTGTTTCACATTATCTTTTCACTTTTGATGCCTTGTGTTAGTAATACGTATAACATCTACAGTGTTTTCTATCATATAAGACAACATTGATGTGGGTACTAACAAACAGATGATTCATCTTGTAAATAGACAACTTAAACTTTGGTATTGATAAATACAGTACAGTACTGTAAATGTATTTTCTTTATGATTTTCTTAATATTTTCTCTCCTCTAACTTACTTTAAGAATACGGTATATAATACATATAATATACAAAATATGTGTTAATTGACTGTTTATATTATAGGTAAGTCTTCCGGTCAACAGTAGACTATTAGTAATTAAGTTTGGGGGAGTCAAAAGTTATATGCAGATTTTCAACGGCACGGGGGTTTGGAATCTCTAACCCCCACACTGTTCAGAGGTCTACTGTGTCTTTAAGATCGCTTCAAGTTTGGAGACTCTGAGTATTCTTTCTCCTTTTATTCTGAATGCCATGTATTACCATAATGTGTAACTTGAAATGGTGCTGTTCAACTAAATAAAGCAAGCCCCACAGCAGCTACATACATGAGCTGATTCCTACAAAAACGACTTTCCAAAGCTGCATTAGATTATACTGAGAGTTAGAAAATACTTAACTTATACTTACAAAATACTTATTGATTCATTTGACTTTTTAGTCTTACATGACATCAGTAATTTTAGATCTAATTTCTCTGGTTATGAGATGAACCAAACTATGTAGTTATGATTATTATCCTGCCCAATTTTTATGTGCTCAGACCTCAATATGAAGTTCCACCAGCATTTATTGACCAGTTAGTCCATATAATTCTAGCAAATGTTAAGGCATTATTTCATGTTTCATACCTGTTTTCTTGCTTCCTCAATTTGGAAATGTTCTTTCCTGAGCCTATCTAGAAAATCAAGTCTCAGTTTCAGCATATCATATGCATTTATATCCATATAACTTTTGGACTTTTTCACCAATAACCTGGGTTTTCCATTGTTCATTCTAAATGTAAGACTTTCCATATTTTCCAATCATATTTTTGTTTTTCAGCCTGGGCACTTCTAACTTGTAGTCCAGTTTAATTCCTATCCTGCTCTTTATGGGTAAATTTGAATAAAAGCTGATAGCTACTTGTGAATACTTCTTTGTTTTCCTATTGATACCCTATTTTTTTTGTTATTCTAGTACCAAGTGGATTCTCTGATATCAATTTGATATTTTACAATCTTTTAATCTCTCTAGACATTATCAATTTTTACCACTTTGAAAATATTGTTAGGTGCCTGTACTTGCCACAAAATGTGAATAAAATACTCCTCTCATTACTTTTTTTTTAAGGGAAGTCTTATTTTAGCAGGTGTATTCTTCAAATCCTTGTTATCCTCAACCTTTCACTGTCATTCTTTATACAAAATCCATAGTAAATGATAATTATAGCCAACAAAAATACAATTATAGAAGCTTACATTTAGCCTGGGAATCCCTTTTTAGCTATTATTATCAGCTGTTATAGTCATGCTTGTAAAAGAGTATATTGTACTATCAAGCAGAATAATTTTCCTCAATCAGAAAATGCAGAATATCAGAAAATTAGCATATACCTCAATGACCATCTGACCTTGAGCAATTTTTTATATGTCAAAATTAAATTACTGGTTGGGGAAATGTCAGTGTGATGCAACAATAGCAAGTATATCAGAAAGCCAGAAAGCATGAAAACATGACAGACCAAATGTGTATCAGAGCACTAGACATACTTTGGCATTTAAATAGATAGTCTAGAAAATTCTACTGACTTTTAAAATGCACAGTAATCTATATCCATGCCACTCTCTCACTTTGTCACAGCTTACCCTTCCCCCTCCCCATATCCTCAAGTCCATTCTCTAGTAGGTCTGTGTCTTTATTCCCGTCTTACCCCTAGGTTCTTCATGACATTTTTTTTTCTTAGATTTCATATATATGTGTTAGCATACGGTATTTGTCTTTCTCTTTCTGACTTACTTCACTCTGTATGACAGACTCTAGGTCCATCCACCTCACTACAAATACCAAACGTAAAATACATAGCTAGTGGGAAGCAGCCGCATAGCACAGGGAGATCAGCTCCGTGCTTTGTAACCACCTAGAGGGGTGGGATAGGGAGGGTGGGAGGGAGGGATATGCAAGAGGGAAGAGATATGAGAACATATGTATATGTATAACTGATTCACTTTGTTATAAAGCAGAAACTAACACACCATTGTAAAGCAATTATACTCCAATAAAGATGTTAAAAAATTCCACAGTAATCAAAAGAAAAGCAGGTTAAAAGAGTTTATATTTTTCTTGGGTATGCTTTTAGCTTTGTTTACTTTGTGATTCCAAATTTCAAGGCCAAGAAGGATAGAGGGTATTAGGAATTCATTCATTCATTCTCTATCTCCTGTATTTTTTGTACTTTTTTGTACTTTTATACTGGATTTGCTTAACAGGTGTTTCATGATTGTGCATAAGACATTTCGACTACTATGCACAACACATTTAACAACATTGGAAAATACTGAATGGGTTTTAAAATAATCAAAACATGTTGTAAATCAAAAGAACCTCTTGATATATTTGAGAATCCTTCTGGAATCAGTTTTCTTAAGGTATTATTAATCTCTATACTATGTCAAATGAACTAAGGGATATAAAATCAGGATTCTACCCAGAATTGAACTGTTAATGTGAGATAAACATTAACATTCACAATAAAGAGTATCATGTTACATTATTATGAGCAATACAAAGAATTACTGGATTGTGATGACTTCTCATCAGCTATCTGGGTTAAAAAATATGATATATTTTAGGCTCTGGAATTACTAAACTGATATAAATTCAAATTCAAGCTCTGCCATTTAATAGCTATGGAACCATGAGTAAATTAGTTTAATTCTTATCTTAAAGTCTTTCATCTTTTATTTATAAACTGTATATAATTTCAATCCACATCAATGCTATGAAACTTAAGATGAAAGAATGTACTATGTAAAGTGCCTAGCATGGTACTTAAAACATCATAGAGTCTTCGATAAACATTGAAACCAGCATGATATAGCAGATAAAGATTATGATAGTCTCAGAATCCTAACACACCGGGGCTTAAATCTGTATCTATAACTTATAAACTACATTATGATGAATAAGTTACTTAATATTTGTACCTTAGTTTTCTTATCTGTGAAATGGGGGTAATAATACACTTCATATGTCTATTTGATGATTAAATGAGAAAATACACAGTGAGCATTCAATCAGACATCCATTCTCTTAACCTTTCCTAAAAATCAAATGGAATATATATACCTTTTAGAAAAATGCATATGCGGTATGCCACTATAAAAATATTTAGCTCTTGTGTCTTCTATGAGACAAAGAATAACTGAGAAATTCCTTATTCAAAAAAAATGAAATAATAAACTCTAGACAAAAATACTGTGTTTTACTTTTTCTGGAAAGTATTACTACTTTAAGTTCATTATAATAAATGGGCAAAATCCTAAAGTTAATTTATACAGTAAACAATATAAGATCTATGTTAAAGCCGAAGTGCTAGAAAAATAAAACATTTGTACTATTTTCCCAGTAATAACACTTTTTCCATTATTAAGGTTGTGGAATAAATTCCATAAAGAATACATGCACACACACTCTCTCTCTCTCACTCTCACCCACCACTAGAGAAACCCATTTAGCTTTATAAATAATGAAAGTCACAATACTTTCAACTTTTCTTAAAATCTCATGGGAAACTATCAAACAGCAAAAATGAGACTTATGAATTAATCAGTGAACTAAGTGTTAACATTTGCTATGACACAACATATTGCTATGACAAAACAAAGTACAGCAATAAGAACAATTACTACTGTTAAAATTATTCTACTACTGCTGCTGCTCGACAATAAAATATTAACTTTTTATTGAACATTAGCTGTGTCTCTTGTGGTCTGCTAAATACTGCAAAGTATATTATCTCATTTAATCTTTACAACAGCTGTATGAAGAAAATAAAACTATCTTAATTTTATAGATGAGGAAATTAACTTTCTAGAAGTCAAAGGTGACAGAGTCATGATATAAAAAACAAGTCTTACTCTAGAAACTCTGGAGTGATACCTACATACCAGAAAGAAATTTTGAGGAATTTTTGTTTGATAGAGTAAATGAGACCAGGCTGAAGGAAGGCACTAAAGACTTTCTGATAAAGATAAGTAGCATCCAATCAAAGAGCATGGTATATTTCTCCAACTGTTTATGTGGGTCATATGGTAGTTCTATTTTTAGATTTTTAAGGAACCTCCATACTGTTCTCCATAGTGGCTGTACCAATTTACATTCCCACCAACAGTGCAAAAGGGTTCCCTTTTCTCCACACCCTCTCCAGCATTTATTGTTTGTAGATTTTTTGATGATGGCCATTCTGACTGGTGTGAGGTGATACCTCATTGTAGTTTTGATTTGCCTTTCTCTAATAATTAGTGATGTTGAGCATCTTTTCATGTGCCTCTTGGCCATCTGTATGTCTTCTTTGGTGAAATGTCTATTTAGGTCTTCTGCCCATTTTTTTTTTTTTTTTTAATGGTACGCAGGCCTCTCACTGCCGTGGCCTCTCCCGCTGCGGAGCACAGGCTCTGGACGCGCAGGCTCAGCGGCCATGGCTCACGGGCCCAGCCGCTCCGCGGCATGTGGGATCCTCCAGGACTGGGGCACAAACCCGCGCCCCCTGCATCGGCAGGCGGACCCTCAACCACTGCGCCACCAGGGAAGCCCTGCCCATTTTTTGATTGGGTTGTTTGTTTTGATGATATTAAGCTACATGGGCTGTTTGTAGATTAATCCTTTGTCCGTTGCTTCATTTGCAAATATTTTCTCCTGTTCTGAGGGCTGCCTTTTCGTCTTGTTTATGGTTTCCTTTGCTGTGCAAAAGCTTTTAAATTTAATTAGGTCCCATTTGTTTATTTTTGTTCTTATTTCCATTACTCTAGGAAGTGGGTCAAAAAGATTGTGCTGTGGTTTATGTCAAAGAGTGTTTTTCCAATGTTTTCCTCTAAGAGTTTTATAGTGTCTGGTCTTACATTTAGGTCTTTAATCCATTTGGAGTTTACTTTTGTGTATGGTGTTAGGTAGTGTTCTAATTTCATTCTTTTACATGTAGCTGTCCAGTTTTCCCAGCACCACTTATTGAAGAGACTGTCTTTTCCCCATTGTGTGTTCTTGCTGCCTTAAAAAAACTAGAAATAGAGTTACCATATAACCCAGAAATCCCACTACTGGGCATATACCATGAGAAAAGCATAATTCAAAAGGAAACATGTACCCCAATGTTCATTGCAGCACTATTTACAATAGCCAGGACATGGAAACAACCTAAATGTCCAGATGGATGAATGGATAGAAGATGTGGTACATATATACAATGGAATATTACTCAGCCATAAAAAGGAACGAAACTGGGCCATTTTGAGAGATGTGGATGGACCTAGAGTCTGTCATACAGAGTGAAGTAAGCCAGAAGGAGAAAAACAAATATCATATATTAATGCATATATGTGGAATCTAGAAAAATGGTACAGATGAACCTATTTGTAAGGCAGGAATAGAGACATAGACATAGAGAAGAGACATGTGGACACACGGGGGGAAGGAGAGGGTGGGATGAATTGGGAGATTAGGTTTGACATGAATACACTACCATATGTGAAATAGATAGCTAATGGGAACTTGCTGTATAGCACACGGAACACAGCTCGGTGCTCTGTGATGACCTAGATGAGTGGGATGTGGGGGTGGGAGGAAGGTCCAAGAGGGAGGGAATATAGGTATACATGTAGCTGATTCACTTCATTGTACAGCAGAAACTAACACAACATTGTAAAGCAATTTTACTCCAAGAAAGAAAGAAAGAAAGGGAGAAAGAAAGAAAGGGAGAAAGAAAGAGAAAGAAACAAACTCTGGCTATCATGCTCCATTTTGTGTTAAGGATGTTAATGTAATAAGAAACTTTGGTTTTATATTCAAGGCCTTCTAAGTTCATGCCAGAAGTTAGGAATGCACAGCATTATGAAGTCAATAATTATGTATTAAAATGTCATAGTATTTTAAGATATTCAATTAACAAATTACCTATTGTAAGCTTGTCAAGAACAGAAAAGCAATGCTAAAGCTGGTTAAAATAAATATGATCCAGCAATCTCACTGCTGGGCATATATCCAGAGAAAACAATAATTTGAAAAGATACATGCACCCCAATGTTCACTGCAGCACTGTATACAATAGCCAAGACACAAAGCAACCTGAATGTCCATTGACAGAGGAATGGATAAAGAAGACGTAGTACCTATATACAATGGAATGTTACTCAGCCATTAAAAAGAATGAAATAATGCCATTTACAGCAACATGGATGGACCTAAGTGAAGTAAATCAGAGAAAGACAAATAGCATATGATATCACTTATATGTGGAATCTAAAAAAATGATACCAATGAACTTATTTACAAAACAGAAACAGATTCACAGACTCTGAAAACAAACTTATGGTTACCAAAGGAGAAATGCGGTGTCTGGGAGGGATAAATCAGAAGTTTGGGATTAACATACACACACTATTATATATAAGATAGATAACCAACAAGCACTTACTGTATAGCACAGGGAACTCTAATACTCTGTAATACCTATATGGGAAAACAATCTGGAAAAGAATGAATACATTTGTACGTGTATAGTTGAATCACTATGCTGTACACCTGAAAGTAACACAACATTGTAAATCAACTATACTCCAATAAATTTTTTCAAAAAGTTAAACAAGAATCTTAAAGACCCATGTTTTCCTTCACATTGCCAATGGTTTAATACTTTTTAACACCTCCAAAATTCCTGATCATAATTACCTGGCTTTTATTAAATAACAGCTGAAGCAAAATGAAAATCTTACTGCATAACTAAACTGGTTCACATAGCAATATATGTTTATCCATATGTTATCCATCTTGAGACAGGTTTGGAATTTTCATTCAGTCTTACCTTTTTGCATTTACCTTTACCTATAAATGCTGTTATTCTTTTTTCTGACAATGAAGATAATATATGAGGGTACTGACACTGATTAACTGCATATTAAGGATTGTCTAAGGCATTTGGCTGATTCATGTTTTACTTCATAATCCCATAACAAATGCTGTGGTAATTTCCTGAATGAAAGGAAGAGAAAAGGAGCTCTTGGACCAGAAATAGCTGTATTATTATTTTTAGTCTTTTAAGGTAGAGGTTCTAAGAAGGACAGGCTCAGTTGACAAAGAGCTAGTTAGATGTAGAAAACTGGCACAAGAGAGCTAAAGTGAGGGAATCAAGAAGGCCAAGGGCAAAACTCTTGGAATGCTGAAAGTCCACAACTAGGAAGGGAGTAGAAGAGAACAAAAATGTTTACTTAAAAAATATGATTGACCTTTTTTACTGCTTTAGACACATGCTCAAAGGTGTATTTATACTATATGACACTGAAATATTTAAAACATCTGACACGTCAGCTTACTTACATGGTCACATAACATTATAAATTTAAATCTTTTTGGATAATTTGTATTTAATTCCATGACAAAGACATACTGAATAAAATGATCTTCAAAAAAAATTTTTTATCCTGAGAAGACAAAAGATAAAATGAAGAAATAACTCCACAGATGTACTAAAGATTCAGAGAAACTATACGTCATCAATTGGCCAGAAGAAGATAAGTAAAAAGCATACAGAAGACCCATTTCCCATTGAAAGCACTACAAACACAGTAAGAATACATACAGAATCAACTGTATATTGATTCTGTATGTATTCTTACTGTATTTTGTATGTATTCGAAAGCACTACAAAGTAAGAATACATATAGTTGATTCTCATTATTTGCAGTAATTATGTTACATAAAGTCACCACAAATACTTAATTATCAAATAATGAACCATTATTCCTAGGGAAAATAAAGGATTAGATTCCTGCAAGCCTCTGGTCACTATATTTTGTTCAACCAATTAATACATAATCTTGTTTGCATGTTTTTCTGTCTCACCAAACCTTTATATATGTATGTGTATATATATACACATACATATATGGTTGATTAATTAGTATTGACTCACAGCCAACAGCACCATAACTCTTGCCTGAATGAAGCTTATTTAATGAATGTATTCTCTCTATAACATATATCAGTTTTCTTGTGCTTAGAAACACTAGATGACACTTTAGCACTACACTTGGGGGCATTTTAAACAACAAATCTCAAAAAAAAAAATGTGGCACTAAATAGATGATGAAAAGAACACTTGAGAGCTGAAATAAGGTCTTATTTGACCTCATCTGCAAACCTGCATTTCGGGAAAATCAAACTTTTCACTGCTTTATTCATGTCAGCAATGTATGAAAACAAACAAACAAAACACTGCAAGCATTGATATGAGGTTGCAAATAGATTTTAATGAGTAGGCGAATCTTCAAATATGGAATCCATTGAATAAGGAAGATCTACTATACCTGGAAGTCATCACTCTATTTCACTAAGGACATGTGGGGTCATATGCTATACCTAAACCTGGGATCTCAGGATAGTAGCAGGTTTATGAAAAAAATTCTGGCTTAGGACCTATACCCAGTTAATTAGTCCACATAAGTAATGCCTAGCGTCATATTTAAGGCCTTCTACAGAGGGCACACACTATAAATACAGCCACTTACCAATAACTCCATCAATTAAAAAATAGCAGACAAGACTGAGTTTTTTTCATTTTTCAATTATTACAGAAATCAACACTGTAATTAAAAGTAGATAGAGCTTCCCTGGTGGCACAGTGGTTGAGAGTCCGCCTGCCGATGCAGGGGACATGGTTTCGTTCCCCGGTCCGGGAAGACCCCACATGCTGTGGAGCGGCTGGGACCGTGAGCCATGGCCGCTGAGCCTGTCCGGAGCCTGTGCTCCGCAACGGGAGAGGCCACAACAGTGAGAGGCCCGCGTACCGCAAAAAAAAAAAAAAAGTAGATAACTTGATTTTGTAAAACGAAATAAATTTTTGATTATATATAGCATGGCTTGACAACAACTCATTGTACTTATGTCAGAGCCAAGGGAAAAGAATAGGAGAACCAAACTATTTCTTTTTTGCTCAGTCATTCATTTAGCTAATACCATTCAGTTATATACCATGCCATAAGATTTTATTTTCAAATTATATTATTCTATAAAAACTATATATGAAGACCCACAAGGTTAAAATATAAGGCAATCTATTCTAGCCAGGAAATGGATTTCTTAAACTTAGATAGACCACATATTCTCTTTAAAAAAAAGGAAACAAAGGCAGCATATCTGAGACCTATTTTGCTAGAGAGAACTGAAATTCAGTATCCTTAGTCATTTCTATGAAACTCTGTTGTAGAAAACACTTTCTTTCATTACTTTGCTTATGCCATTAGTTTTCTCCTTCACTTTTAGGAGTACAATAACAGATATTATTTTTTCCCTTTTTGGAAACAAACTTTTAATTTTTTTATAAGAAAAGGGTTTATGTAACTTAATATCATGGTGAGTAGAAGGGGAGTTAGGTAAAAAAAAAAAAAAAGTTCAGTTGTTCATTCCTTTGTAACATCCAAGTAAAAAAATATGTATAAAAATACAAAATACAACTACGGGCTCTTTAATAACAAGCACCCATTCCAAATATACATTCAATCTAAAATTTGGAACTTGCCCTTTTTGCTGTTTGGGTAGTTCTTTTTTTTCCATTAAGCCCTGTATAGTTGTCTCATTCACTTCTATTAATTGAAAAAAAGTCATTCATATATTGTTATATAATTCTATGTATAGCATCCCTGTCCTTTTCCCTAAACCTACTGCCACACAGCTTGTCCAAAACAACAGGCTATTTTTGAGAGAGTGCTTGTAATAAAAACTTTTGTTGTGCAAATGGTTTTGCTTTTTTTAATTTTTATTTTTCTCTTAAACTCTTACTTATCTCCTCTCTCATTTGTGAAGGAAATGAACTTTGTGTTAAGCACAATACCACTCCCACTTCCCATTTCCACATACTACACTCTTTTAATGCTCCACTCCTATCCTACTCCTAGGGAGATACCAAGGTGTATTTTCCCACCCAGGCCTGCCCTTTCTGGACACCATTACATCTTCCAGACCTTTTTCCTTTCTGTACTGAAACTTACCTGTGCTCTATCTCCTCTAGATTTTGAAGCGCTTAGCCCTTAATAAACTAATCCATGCTAAATAGTTGCTGGATATAATGTGTTATTCTCTTTAGGGAATATTAAAACAGGATTCCATAAGAATCACTGATATTGAAAATTTCTGGTGTATGAGTGGATAGTGATAAGATTTACTTTAACAACAACCTTCCAATCATACTATGTCTCATATAGGCAATATGTTATAGAAAAACAAAAAGGACTAGATTAGAAGGGAGGATATCTATATTTTAATATTGATTCTAATATTGTGTGTGGGACGTGGCAGTCACCTCACCACTTTGCACCTCAGTTTTCTCCTCTGTAAAATGAAAGGGTTGGACTAGATCACCACAAGCCTTAGAATCTCTAACTTTATATAATTCTATTCTACATCTACAGAAGGTTAGCTATACCAAAGACACTGCATAAAACTACTCTGCTTAATTTGGATCTATTAAAATTTTCAAATATTTTTCAATATGTAGGATTATCAATGGTTCTTCTAATGTACATATCTTTGTCTCAAATATCCAGAGAAGTTGAGCTACTGCTCTGTAACCTCTCTGAACACAAACTATCAAATGTCACACACCATTCTCCCATGTCATGAGCAAACAACAATCTGCAATCTTCCTAGGTAACTTCCAAAGACCAAGAAATGGTGTTGAACTTTATTCTGTACTTAAAGGAAAACAATCATGATTTACTAAAACCTGTTTTCTAGTTCTAGTTTATACCAAATCTAAAATTAATTTTGTTTACACCAAAATTCTGCTTTAAATCACATACAGTTAACCAGCCTGAACAGGAACAAATGCTATCAATTTCTAAAATGAAAGATTCAAACAATCAAAATATTCTCCAAATATACCTGAACGAAAATGGTATTTCTTTTGGTTCAAATGCCTAAATTGGGTTCACCTTCACTCTTCTATTAGAATTGTGTGGTAGTTGATATCCCATCTAATAAGATGGTATTAGTTTAAAATTTATTCAAGAGAACAAATGAAAAGAATACACCTTTCAATACTAACAACCTCAGTTTTATTCACAACTTGCAAATTGTCTCATTATTCATATGCCATTGAGTTCTTTAGTAATAATGAGCCGTTACTGTGGCATCATTGTTTTTGTGTTATATTAAGTGCAAAGTGATAAAAATGTTGATATAACTATACATAATACAGTAAAATACCTAATGATTTATGTTTGCTTATGTGTAAAATAGTGTAATGATGCCATAAATGTCAACTGATAAACAAGGGACAACTGATTTCCCAGCCTCACTCATCTGGTTCTGAAAACTGTAAAACTATTTTAATATCATATAGGTCTGAACTATACTTTAAAGACTGCCATCTTTAACCTCTACTACTTAGGACAGAGTTAACTGGGGAAGTGGTACTAAGATATTATCCTTGATATGCTTCTTTGATTGGTAGTATTTTCAGTCAGTGAATATATGCCATGGAATAAACAAGAAATACAGTACTTAATTATATGAAAACTAGAGTTTTATAGTGTCCCAGTTAGGATTTAAGGTGGAGTTATTGATTAAACCAGCACAGGCATACCCCTGAAGTGGAAATAGGTATTAATCCTTATCCCTGTATCTTCAATACTGTCATTCTACAAATCTGGAATTACTTTCCTTTTCCCCTTGGCCTATCCTAATTTTTAAGTTTAATGTCTTCCATAAAAGCTTGAGCATTCTAATCAACACTAATCTCTTCTACACCAGTGCTGCAAAGTTAACACTTAATGTTATCTAATTGTTTAATATATGCTGGTTTGATTCCTACAACTGAGTTGTAACTTCCTTGAGGACAGGATTCACGTCTTACATTTCTTTTTCATACAGAGTGTGGGGAAATAGAAGGAATCAATAAATGTGTGATAACTGATTAATTAGATTCAACAAAGATATCCCCTATTATGCCATTAGTACAAAGACATTATGGGGAGAACCTATCTACAAAGAAAAATTCTCCAAAAGTAATTAAAACCATAGGTCTGCTTCATGAAGAAAAGGAAACTGTTGGTTGCAATAAAATTGGTGTGTTCTCTCTGGTAACTGACTATACTGCTGAACTGAATGAATAAGCATTTTCAGAACTCTAATGGAAAACTGATGAATTTATAAAAGTGATAACAAAAGATCAAGATGAAAAAAATTAATTACATGTGACTGAGCAAACTGATGAGGATAATTATAATTTTTGTGACTTTCTGTTTGAATAATAAAAAAAAATTGGTGTGCTCTCTGTGAAGTTTCTGATCGCAACTTTTCCTATGATTACAAGCTTGAAGATAGTTCTTTGTCTATTCCATTTTATAGAGGGCCAGTATTTAAAAGTTCTTACTATATTTCTTTCTATCACTAAAATGCTTCATATATAGTTAAAAAAATAATAAAACAGGACTTGCTTGCCATAACACTTAATAACATGGTATTTTGACATGGTCTTCTTTTTAGCAATTCATAATGAAAATAGTCTTGTGTTGTGGGGGAGGACACACTTCTCTTGAAAGGTATTCTAACCAGAAGGGCACTTTACTTTTTCTAATTAATTAATTAATTTATTTATTTTTGGCTGTGTTGGGTCTTCGTTGTTGTGTGGGGGCTTTCTCTAGTTGCCATAAGCAGGGGCTACTCTCTGTTGTGGTGTATGGGCTTCTCATTGTGGTGGCTTCCGTTGTTGCGGAGCACAGGCTCTAGGCACGTGGGCTTCAGTAGTTGTGGTATGTGTGCTCAGTAGTTGTGGCTCGTGGGCTCTAGAGCACAGGCTCAGTAATTGTGGCACAAGGGCTTAGTTGCTCCACGGCATGTGGGACCTTCCCAGACCAGGGCTCAAACCCGTGTCCCCTGCATTGGCAGGCAGATTCTTAACCACTGTGCCACCCAGGAAATCCTAGAAGGGAACTTTAATATATGATATTTAATAACTGCAGAATTGCAGGATCATCAGTCAGTTAAGTTGTAATTATATCATTCATAAAATCAGGAACAACCTTGCTAGCACCAAAATTGATAATTTTTTTTATCACTATCAGCCCAAAGACACCTAAAGTTCATAAGAGAGTATTTTCCATTGCTAATTCTGTGGGATATTGATTCAAGCTCAGTTTCTGACTGGTATCAAAAGTATCTAATATGTTAAGATCTAAAGAATCTGATATTTGTATTAAACAGGCAGTACTCAACTTTAGATATACTATTCACTTAAGGAGGAACATGATTTTAACAGACATTTTTGGCTATTGAAAATAGCGTAAGAGTTTCTCTTTTCTTTTCAGCCATTAATCTGTTCTTAATTTCTTACTCCTCAAACATTTGCATATTTCTTTCAATAAAAGATATGTAGGGTGAGCGGGCACCGCTGAGAAACTGTGAGGGCGCGGAAGTGGCTGACGTGTGGTGGCTTGAGGACTGGAAGATGAGGGCCAAAAAGAGCCTGAAACTGCTTCTGACAGAGGAACCAAGATGGCGGAGTAGAAGGACGTGCTCTCACTCCCTCTTGCGAGAACAACAGAATCACAACTAGCTGGTGGACAATTATCGACAGGAGGACACTGGAACCCACCAAAACAGAAAGCCCACATCCAAAGACAAAGGAGAAGCCACAATGAGACAGTAGGAGGGGTGCAATCACAGTAAAATCAAATCCCTTAACTGCTGGGTGTGTGACTCACAGACTGGAGAACACTTACACCACAGAAGTCCACCCACTGGAATGAAGGTTCTGAGCCCCACGTCAGGCTTCCCAACCTGGAGGTCCAGCAACGGGAGGAGGAATTCCTAGAGAAACAGACATTGAAGCCTAGTGGGAATTGATTGCAGGACTTCTAGAGGACTGGGGGAAACAGAGACTCTACTCCTTGAGGGCACACACAAAGCAGTGTGTGCATTGGGACACAGGGGAAGGAGCAGTGACCCCAGGGGAGACTGAACCAGACCTACGTGCTAGTGTTGGAGGATCTCCTGCAGAGGCGGGGGCTGGCTGTGGCTCACAGTGGGGAAAAAGACACTGGCAGCAGAAGTTCTGGGAAGTTCTCCTTGGCGTGAGCCCTCCCAGAGTTTGTCATTATCCCCACCAAAGAGCCTAGGTAGGCTCCAGTGTCGGGGTGCCTCAGGCAAAACAACCAACAGGGAGGGAACCCAGCCACACCCACTAACAGTCAAGCAGATTAAAGTTTTACTGAGCTCTGTCAACCAGAGCAACAGTCAGCTCTACCCACCACCAGTCCCTCCCATCAAGAAACTTACACAGGCCTCTTAGATAGCCTCATCCACCAGAGGGCAGACAGCAGAAGCAAGAAGAACTACAATGCTGCAGCCTGTGGAACAAAAACCACATTCACAGAAAGACAGACAAGATGAAAAGGCAGAGGGCTATGTACCAGATGAAGGAACAAGATAAAACCCCAGAAAAACAACTAAATGAAGTGGAGATAGGCAACCTTCCAGAAAAAGAATTCATAATAATGATAGTGAAGGTGATCCAGGACCTCAGAAAATGAATGGAGGCAAAGATCAAGAAGATGCAAGAAATGTTTAACAAAGACCTAGAAGAATTAAAGAACAAACAAACAGAGATGAACAATACAATAACTGAAAGGAAAACTACACTAGAGGGAATCAATAGCAGAATAACTGAGGCAGAAGAACAGATAAGTGACCTGGAAGACAGAATGATGGAACTCACCGCTGTGGAACAGAATAAAGAAAAAAGAATGAAAAGAAATGAAGACAGCCTAAAAGACCTCTGGACATTAAACACAACAACATTTGCATTACAGGGGTCCCAGAAGGAGAAGCAAGAGAGAAAGGACCAGAGAAAATATTTGAAGAGATTATAGTCGAAAACTTCCCTAACATGGGAAAGGAAATAGCCACCCAAGTCCAGGAAGTGCAGCGAGTCCCATACAGGATAAATCTTTTTTTTTTTTTCTTTTTTTTTTGCCTATAAGATACCCATTTTATTTTATTTTAATTTTTTTTAACATCTTTATTGGGGTATAATTGCTTTACAATGCTGTGTTTCTGCTTTATAACAGAGTGAATCAGTTATACATATACATATGTTCCCATATCTCTTCCCTCTTTGTCTCCCTCCCTCCCACCCTCCCTATCCCACCCCTCCAGACAGCCACAAAGAACCGAGCTGGTTTCCCTGTGCCATGCGGCTGCTTCCCACTGGCTATCTACCTTACGTTTGTTAGTATATATATGTCCATGTCTCTCTCTCGCCCTATCACACCTCACCCTTCCCCCTCCCCATATCCTCAAGTCTGTTCTCCAGTAGGTCTGTGCCTTTATTCCTGTTTTACCCCTAGGTTCTTCATAACATTTTTTTTTCTTAAATTCCATATATATGTGTTAGCATACGGTATTTGTCCTTCTCTTTCTGACTTACTTCACTCTGTATGACAGACTCTAGATCTATCCACCTCATTACAAATAGCTCAATTTCGTTTCTTTTTATGGCTGAGTAATATTCCATTGTATATATGTGCCACATCTTCTTTATCCATTCATCCGACGATGGGCACTTAGGTTGTTTCCATCTCCGGGAAACACGCCGAGACACATAGTAATCAAATTAGCAAAAATTAAAGACAAAGAAAAATTATTGAAAGCAACAAGGGAAAAATGACAAATAATATACAAGGGAACTCCCATAAGGTTAACAGCTGATTTCTCAGCAGAAACTCTACAAGCCAGAAGGGAGTGGCATGATATACTTAAAGTGATGAAAGGGAAGAAACTACAAGCAAAATTACTCTACACAGCAAGGATCTCATTCAGATTCGATGGAGAAATCAAAAGCATTACAGACAAGCAAAAGCTAAGAGAACTTAGCACCACCAAACCAGCTCTACAACAAATGCTAAAGGAACTTCTCTAAGTGGGAAACACAAGAGAAGAAAAGAACCTACAAAAACTAACCCAAAAAATTAAGAAAATGGCCATAGGAACATACATATCGATAATTACCTTCAACATGAATGGATTAAATGCTCCAACCAAAAGACATAGGTTTGCTGAATGGATATAAAAACAAGGCCCATATACATGCTGTCTACAAGAGACCCACTTCAGACTTAGGGACACATACAGACTGAAAGTGAGGGGATGGAAAAAGATATTCCATGCAAATGGAAATCAAAAGACAGCTGGAGTAGCTATACTCGTATCAGATGAAATAGACTTTAAAATAAAGAATGTTACAAGAGACAAGGAAGGACACTACATAATGATAAAGGGATCAATCCAAGAAGAAGATATAACAATTATAAATATATATGCACCCAACATAGGAGCACCTCAATACATAAGGCAACTGCTAACAGCTCTAAAAGAGGAAATCCACAGTAATACAATAATAGTGGGGGACTTTAGCAACTCACTTACACCAATGGACAGATCATTCAAAACGAAAATAAATAAGGAACAGAAGCTTTAAATGACACAATAGACCAGATAGATTTAATTGACATTTATATGACATTCCATCCAGAAACAGCAGATTACATTTTCTTCTCAAATGCACATGGAACATTCTCCAGGATAGATCACATCTTTGGTCACAAATAAAGCCTCAGTAAATTTAATAAAATTGAAATCATATCAAGCATCTTTTCTGACCACAACGTTATGAGATTAGAAATGAATTACAGGGAAAAAAACGTAAAAAATACAAACACATGGAGGAAAAAAAAACGTTAAAAATACAAATGTAACCAATACGTTACTAAACAACCAAGAGATCACTGAGGAAATCAAAGAGGAAATCAAAAAATACCTAGAGACAAATGACAATGAAAACACGATGATCCAAATCCTATAGGATGCAGCAAAAGCAGTTCTAAGAGGGAAGATTATAGCTATACAAGCCTACCTCAAGAAACAAGAAATATTTCAAGTAAAAAATCTAACCTTATAGCTAAAGGAACTAGAGAAAGAAGAACAAACAAAACCCAAATTTAGCAGAAGGAAAGAAATCATAAAGATAAGAGCAGGAATAAATGAAACAGAAACAAAGAAAACAACAGCAAAGATCAGTAAAACTAAAAGCTGGTTCTTTGAGAAGATAGACAAAATTGATAAACCATTAGCCAGACTCATCAAGAAAAAGACAGAGAGGACTCAAATCAATAAAATTAGAAATGAAAAAGGAGAAGTTACAACAGACACTGCAGAAATACATAGCATCCTAAGAGACTACTGCAAGCAACTCTATGCCAATAAAATGGACAACCTGGAAGAAATGGACAAATTCTTAGAAAGGTATAACCTTCCAAGGCTGAACCAGGAAGAAATAAAATATATGAACAGACCAATCACAAGTAATGAAATGGAAACTGTGATTAAAAATCTTCCAACAAACAAAAGCCCAGGACCAGATGGCTTCACAGGTGAATTCTATCAAACATTTAGAGAAGAGTTAACACCCATCCTTCTCAAACTCTTCCAAAAAATTGCAGAGCAAGGAACACTCCCAAACTCATTCTATGAGGCCACCACCATCCTGATACCAAAACAAGACAACGATACTACAAAAAAAGGAAATTACAGACCAATATCATTGATGAATATAGATGCAAAAATCCTCAACAAAATACTAACAAAAACAGAATGCAACAACACATTAAAAGGATCATACACCATGATCAAGTGGGATTTATCCCAGGGATGCAAGGATTCTTTAATATATGCAAATCAATCAATTTGATACACCATATTAAAAAATTGAAAAATAAAACAATATGATCATCTCAATAGATGCAGGAAAAGCTTTTGACAAAATTCAACACCCATTTATGATAAAAACTCTCCAGAAAGTGGGCATAGAGGGAACCTACCTCAACATAATAAAGGCCATATATGACAAACCCACAGCAAACATCATTCTCAATGGTGAAAAACTGAAAGCATTTCCTCTAAGATCAGGAACAAGACAAGGATGTCCACTCTCACCACTATTATTCAAGATAGTCTTGGAAGTCCTAGCCATGTCAATCAGAGAAGAAAAAGATATAAAAAGAATACAAATTAGAAAAGAAGTAAAACTGTTACTGTTTGCAGATGACATGATACTATACATAGAGAATCCTAAAAATGCCACCAGAAAACTACTAGAGCTAATCAATGCATTTGGTAAAGTTGCAGGATACAAAATTAATACACAGAAATCTCTTGCATTCCTATACACTAGTGATGAAAAATCTGAAAGAGAAATTAAGGAAACAATCCCATTTAGCATTGCAGCAAAAAGAATAAAATACCCAGGAATAAACCTAGCTAGGGAGACAAAAGGCCTGTATGCAGAAAACTATAAGACAGTGATGAAAGAAATTAAACATGATACCAAGAGATAGAGAGATATACCATGTTCTTGGATTGGAATAATCAATACTGTGAAAATGACTATACTACCCAAGCAACGTACAGATTCAATGCAATCCCTATTAAATTACCAATCACATTTTTTATGGAACTAGGACAAATAATCTTAAAATTTGTATGGAGACACAAAAGACGCCAAAGAGTCAAAGCAGTCTTGAGGGAAATAAACTGAGCTGGAGGAATCAGACTCCCTGACTTCAGACTACACTACAAAGCTACAGTAATCATGCCAATATGGTACTGGCACAAAAACAGAAACATAGATCAATGGAACAAGGTAGAAAGCCCAGAGATAAACCCACGTATGCTAAAGGAGGCAAAGATATATAATGGAGAAAAGACAGTCTCTTCAATAAGTGGTGCTGGGAAAACTAGACAGCTACATGTAAAAGAATGAAATTAGAACACTCCCTAACACCATACACAAAAATAAACTCAAAATGGATTTGAGTCCTAAATGTAAGACCAGACACTATAAAACTCTTAGAGGAAAACACAGGAAGAACACTCTTTGACATAAATCACAGCAAGATCTTTTTTGATCCACCTCCTAGTGTACTGGAAATAAAAACAAAAATAAACAAATGGGACATAATGAAACTTAAAAGCTTTTGCACAGCAAAGGAAACCATAAACAAGACGAAAAGACAACTGTCAGAGTGGGAGAAATATTTGCAAACAAATCAACGGACAAAGTATTAATCTCCAAAATATATAAACAGCTCATGCAGCTCAATATTAAAGAAACAAACAACCCAATCCAAAAATGGGCAGAAGCCCTAAATAGACATTTCTCCAAAGAAGATATACAGATGGCCAAGAAGCACATGAAAAGCTGCTCAATATCACTAATTATTAGAGAAATGCAAGTCAAAACTACAATGAGGTATCACCTCACACCAGTTAGAATGGGCATCATCAGAAAATCTACAAACAACAAATGCTGGAGAGGGTGTGGAGAAAAGGGAACACTCTTGCACTGTTGGTGGGAATGCAAATTGATACAGCCACTATGGAGAACAGTATGGAAGTTCCTTAAAAAACTAGAAATAGAACTACCATATGACCCAGCAATCCCACTACTGGGCATATACCCAGGGAAAACCATAATTCAAAAAGATACATGCTCCCCACTGTTCATTTCAGCACTATTTTCAATAGCCACGTCATGGAAACAACCTAAATGCCCATCGACAGACGAATGGATAAAGAAGTTGTAGTACATATATTCAATGGGATATTATTCAGTCATAAAGAGGAATGAAACTGACTGATTTTTTGAGATGTGGATGGATCTAGAGACTGTCATACAGAGTGAAGTAAGTCAGAAAGAGAAAAACAAATATCATATATTAATGCATGTATGTGGAACCTAGAAAAATGGTACAGATGATCCGGTTTGCAGGGCAGAAGTTGAGACACAGATATAGAGAACAAACTTATGGACACCAAGCGGGGAAAACCGCGGGGTGGGGTGGGGATGGTGGTGTGCTGAATTGGGTGATTGGGACTGACATGTATACACTGATATGTATAAAATTGATGACTAATAAGAACCTGCTGTCTAAAAAATAATAATAAGGAAAGAAAGAAAGAAAGAAAGAAAGAAATGTAACTGGATATGAAGACAGCTCTCTGAATGAAACGAATAATTCTATTTTTAAAAGTAATAATAAAACCTCATCAACATTAAAAGTATACTAAGTTTCAAATATATGCAAGTAAATCAGTTGGTTCCAGGGGTAAAAATCATATAAGGAATAAAATAACCTGGTCGTAAAGAAGATTATAAATTAATAGAAGAGGTAAGGCATACATAAAAGAAGATAATAACAATTTATGTAAGTAACCAAAGTTGTTTACCAGTGTGATTACCACATTGATTGTATCACTCTGAATATTTGATACCAAATTTTTAAGGGGCATCTTTTTAGAAGTTGCTGGGCTTCTAGGACACTTATACACTCATGCACCTGGCATAAGACTATTAACTAAATCTTCATCTTCACTGCAATGCATCCTATGAATTCCAGTAGACCTCTTTGGATCAGAAGTATAGAAATCTGGTTTCCTCAGGGTATATGCAGAAAGAGTCATGTACCAAAATGTTAATTGCAGCTCTATTTACAATAGCCCAGAGATGGAAACAACCTAAGTGCCCATCGTCGGATGAATGGATAAAGAAGATGTGGCACATTTTTACAATGGAATATTACTCAGCCATAAAAAGAAACGAAATTGAGCTATTTGTAATGAGGTGGATAGATCTAGAGTCTGTCATACAGAGTGAAGTAAGTCAGAAAGAGAAGGACAAATACCATATGCTAACACATATATATGGAATTTAAGAAAAAAAAATGTTATGAAGAACCTAGGGGTAAAACAGGAATAAAGACAGAGACCTACTGGAGAGCAGACTTGAGGATATGGGGAGGGGGAAGGGTGAGGTGTGTTAGGGCGGGAGGGAGACATGGACATATATATATACTTCAAACGTAAGGTAGATAGCCAGTGGGAAGCAGCCGCATGGCACAGGGAGACCGGCTCGGTTCTTTGTGGCTGTCTGGAGGGGTGGGATAGGGAGGGTGGGAGGGAGGGAGACAAAGAGGGAAGAGATATGGGAACATATATATATATGTATAACTGACTCACTCTGTTATAAAGCAGAAACTGACACACCATTGTAAAGCAAGTATACCCCAATAAAGATGTTAAAAAAAAAAAAAAAAAGAAGTATAGAAATCTAGGATGAGCTTGAGATTCCTTGGTCAAGCATAATTTTTAAATTATCCAAAAGAGTTGTACTGAGGATGAATATGAGAATTAGTAAAAAAAAAAAAAACAAAAAAAACAAAAAACAAAATTAGAGAAAGGTTAATAACAAAGGAGAGAGGAACACTAATAGAGTAATACAACTTTAAACAAACAAACAAAAGAAATGTAAAAGAATAATATATTGGAGCATAGGCTTGTCAAATGTATATCTATAATCTTTTTTCTTTTATCCAAAGCTGAACAACTATTTATGCAAATCATACTTTATTTATTAATATAATTATCAAAGGGAATTTTCAAGATGATCCTTTCTACCCTGTTCATAAGTGCACCCTAAATGATGGGTTATCTGAAGGCTGAAATAAAGAATTAAAGACATAATTCACACCAAACTGATAAATGGTCTTTATCAAGTTATATAACCCCTCTTTTTTCCTCTAATTTATAAACTTGTGTCTCTTTAAACTTTATCTCTTACCTCCAAATAGTGAACTTCAGTTAGATAGATGTGAAATATTGGATGATTTCTTTTTGACAAAGAATTAAATCTGAAAAAGAGAAATAGAAGGTTATTACTTTTTCTGTCTGGATAATTGCCTAGTTCTGATTAAGCTTCAGCTTAGGACCTGACTTAAAAATAAATTCTTATTTTTCTTTACATTCTTATCAGAATTTGTCTTTTAACTGGTTGCCTCTTTCATTCTAGTTTTATCATGTATCAAGTGATACATAAGTATATTTTCCTCTATATCTTCACATGCCTTACCCAATACCCATTTTAGGAAAGTACTATACACATGGAAATGTTAAGTTTTAGTATATCTCAGCTACAACTGACTAACAATTGTCTTTAAAACCGTGAGGTTCAGAGAGGATGGAAGTATATGACAAACCTTCTAGACCAGAGCTATGCAAATAAAATAGGCACTTAACCTGATATACTTATCCTTTGTAGACTTTTGCCTGATACATTCATCTTGTCCTGTAGATCGTCTTTCCTTCTGACTGAATAAGAGCATAATAAAAGCCATTCTGGATCAGACTCAGAGTCCATCCAGCTCAGTATTCTGCTACTGATAATGTCAGCTGTGCAGTGCTGAGCACACAGGAAGCAATCTATTTCATTGAATTGTTCTTGAAATAAGCAGGCATGTCTGGCTTCTAAGGCACCAGTTCCCAAATAAAAGCCAGCTCTTCCACAAAATGCATGCAAATTTAACTCCTTTTTGAATCTTCATTTCTCAGTACATAAAACCTTTTAACATATAAAATAGTACTTCTTTTATTTTAAAATAGCTATTTCTATCCTATGTCCCAGTAATTCCACTTCCAGTATATACCTTAGAGAACTCTTGCAAATGTGTACAGTGAGACACAGTGAGTCACAGCAGCATTGCCTATAATTGAAAAAAAAATGAAAGCAGTCTATTAATGTCCATCAAGAGGGGAACATATAAATAAAATGTGGCATATTAATATGATGGGTTATTATATATACAAATGTAGATACATCAACACAGATCGATCTCAAAAACAATGTTGAGTAAAAAGTATGGAACCTGGGGGCTACCCTGGTGGTGCAGTGGTTGAGAGTCTGCCTGTCGATGCAGGGGTCACGGGTTCGTGCCCCGGTCTGGGAAGATCCCACATGCTGCGGAGTGGCTAGGCCTGTGAGCCATGGCCGCTGGGCCTGCGCGTGCGGAGCCTGTGCTCCGCAATGGGAGAGGCCACAGCAGTGAGAGGCCCGTGTACCACAAAAAAAAAAAAAGTATGGAACCTGGGCATATACTATATGTAATATTTATGTAAATTTTAAAAACATATACAAAATATTGTATATTATACATGAATGTATATTTATGCATGTAAAAGGATAAACAATACCTCATAAAATAGTTGTCTTCAAGAGGAAGTATAAAGTATAAGATTAGTAAGTGTGGTAAAGGGAGAATTCAAGTTCATCTATATTGTTTATTTTATTTTAAAAAGGACTTGAAAGAATTGTGACAAAATCTTGACTGCTGTACATTCTTGGAGGAGGTGGAAACATAAGTGTTTACTATATTATTCTTTATATTTTTTAATTAAAAAAATTTCTCATAAAAATAAAATTTCTAAAACTATAAAAAGAATCATTTAATATTAGAAGCATGTTTACTGTTATTTAACTTATTAAAAATAAAAAACAATGACTACTTCCTCCTAACATTGAGTTGGATGAGTCATAGAAAGATCACCTCTTCTTAGTTGCTCAAGATTCTAGAAGCAAATTCATATTTACTCTACCCATACACTCTATGATTGTACACACTGACTCAATCAACATTTACCCATTGTTTCTATACAGAAGAATATTAAAAAGTATATTCTGATCAAAGCCCCTCTGGCACTTGTAACTCTCTTTCTCTAGCCCTTCTCTTGACATTAATTCTTTCTCAAGGAATGGTTAACATAAATGCCTAAATGTTTCCAAGCACCAAAGGCATGCTTTTAAATCAATCAGTATGGTTTTCTCTTTTGTTTCAGATACTTTTCTTGATGATGTTTACCTCTTTGTTGAGGGGGGGGTTGGTTTGTTTTGCTTTTGTTTCTGGTTTTTGTTTGTTTGTTGGCTAGAGAGGACATTACTTAGCTACTATGTCTAACTGTCTGAGAGCCTCTATTCTAACTATTCCAACATTCAAGATAATCTCACAATAAACCTAGGAAATAAATACTATTATCCCTGTTTTTGCAACTGAGAAAATTGACACATAAAGAGGTTAAATAACTTGTCCAAGATAAGCAGCTATTCAGTATAAGATCCAGAAAGTCAAACCCAGCTCTGAATGATTCCAAATGCCTTGCTCTTTCTGCTGCCTCCAAAGTGAAAAATTTTGCAATGATTTAAAAATCCTTTCCTGGGTATAAATTTTACTAATTATAGTAAAATGGTTTGAAACTTAGAGATGTTATGTTGCTTTGATCTTGCTATGGTTATTCCTGAAAGAGTAAGCTTAAAGATGTTTTTGTTGCTGTCATTGTGTGTCTATCAGTTTAATATAAAGGCAGTGCTAGATCATTCTAGAGCTAGAGCAGTGGTTCTTAACTGGAGGTGATTTTTATCCTCTAGAGGATATTTGGCAATCTCTGGAGACATTTTTGGTTGTCACAAGTTGAGGGGCAGGGACTTACTGGTATCTAAGGGGTAGAGGCCAGGGATACTACTAAACATCCTACAACATGTAGGACAGCCCCTAAAACCAAATAATTGACCAGACCAAAATGTTTATAGTGCAGGCTGAGAAACCTTGATCTAGAGGTAAGAACAGTGGACCACACTATAGCTGATTTTGAAGAAAATAAAATTCAAAAAATCAAAGAATATAAGTACTAAAATATAGAGGACTTGAAAAATGTACAAAGCATGCTAACTCTGTTTTAAACAATCACTAGGTAAATTTCTAAAACCAGGGGAAGGACTTTGACAGAATTTTGACTTGAGATTCCAAAATTGATCTGGGATGAAAAGTAGTAAGAAAGTAATACTAAATAAAAGTAGTATCTAGAGCTAAGTGTATAGGTTCTGTGGCCAGTAAAATGGGGTACAGGAGTAGAGGACAGTCTTTTAAGAGAGCTGGTATTTTGTTTGTTTGCTTTTTACCTTGCATTCACCTGCTCTTCTGATAAAAGTCTCTTATTTTTGCTTTCTCTTCTTTTAAGAGTTTTTTTCAAACAGCTCCTGGATGGTAAAATAACAGAGATAAGGAAAAGCTTTATTAAAAATGAGTTTCTAAGCTTTTTTTCTAAAATCAGGAACAAGACAGGGATGCCCACTCTCTCCCCTTCTAGTTAACATAGCACTGGAAGTCCTAGTCATAGCAATCAGAAAAGAAAAAGAAATGAAAGGCATCCAAAATGGAAGGGAATAAGTAAAACTGTCACTATTTGCAGATGACATAACACTATATATAGAAAACCCTAAAATCTCCACCAAGAAACTACTAGAACTAATAAGTGAATTCAGTAAAGTTGCAGGATACAAGATTATTATACAGAAATCTGTTGCTTTTGTATACACTAATAATGAACTATCAGAAAGAGGAAGCAAGAAAACAATCCCATTTAAAATTGCATCAAAAAGAAAAAAAAAAAACCTAGGAATAAACTTAACCAAGGAGGTGAAAGACCTACACTCTAAACACTATAAGACATTGAAGGAACTTGAAGATGATACAAAGAAATGGAAAGATATCCTGTGTTCATGGACTGGAAGAATTATTATTATTAAAATGTCCATACTACCCAAAGCGATTTACAGATTTAAGGCAAGTCCTTTCAAAATACCCATGACATTTTTTCACAGAATTAGAACAGATAATCCTAAAATTCATATAGAACCACAAAGGACCCTGAATAGCCAAAGCAATCTTGAGAAAAAAGCACAAAACTGGAAGTATTACACCCCTGAATTCATTCTATACAACAAATCTACAGTAGTCAAAACAGCCTGGTACTGGCACAAAAGCAAACACATAGATCAATCGAACAAAATAGCCCAGAAATAAACCCAGGTACTTTTGGTCAATTATTTACAACAAAGGAGGCAAGAATATACAATGGAGAAAAGACAGTCTCTTCAATAAGTGGTGCTGGGAGAAGTGGACAGCTATATGTAAAACAATGAAATTAGAAAATTTTCTCAAACCATATAAAAATAAACTCAAAATGAATTTAAGACCTAAACGTAAGACCAGAAACCATAAAATTCCTAGAAGAAAACATAGGCAGTACACTCTTTGACATAATTCTTGGGAATATTTTTTTGGATCTGTCACCTAAGGAAAGGGACACAAAAGCAAAAATAAACAAATGGGACCTAATTAAACTTAAAAGCTATTGCACAGCAAAGGAAACCATCAAGAAAATGAAATGACAGCTTACTGAATGGGAGAAAATATTTGCAATTGATATGTCTGATAAAGGATTTATATCCAAAATATATAAACAGCTCATACAACTCAACATCAAAAAATAATTAAAAATAGGCAGAAGAACTAAATAGACATTTTTCCCAAAAAACTCATACAGATGTCCAATAGGCACAAGAAAAGATATTCAACAACTCTAATCATCAGGGAGATGCAAATCAAAAAAACCAATGAAATACCACCTCACACCTGTCAGAATAACTGTCATCAAAAAGACAACAAATAACAAACGTTTGAGAGGATGTGGAGAAAAGAAAACATTAGTACACTGTTGATGGGAATGTAAATTGCTTATAGCCACTATGGAAAACAGTATGGATGCTCCTCAAACAACTAAAAATAGAACTACCATATGATCCAGCAACTCCACTCCAGAGTAAATATTTGAAGAAAAGGAAAACAGTAATTCAAAAAGGTGTATGTACACCAGTGTTCATAGCAGCATTATTTACAATAGCCAAAAAGATATGTGTACACCAATGTTCACAGCAGCATTATTTACAATAGCCATGATATGGAAGCAACCTAAGTGTCCATCAACAAATGGATGAAGAAGATATATATATGCAGTGGAATCTTCAAAACATAAAGACTCACAGATACACAGAACAAAGTAGTGGTTAACACTGGGTAGAGGGATGGAGGAAGGGGATTAAGAGGTACAAAGTACTATGTATGAAATAAATAAGCTACAAGGGTGTTATGTATAGAACAGGGAATATAGCCAATATTTTATAGTAACATTAATGGAGTATAATATATAAAATGTTGAATCACTTATGTTGTATTTCTGAAACTAATATAAATCAACTATACTTCAATTAAAAAAGAAAAATAAAAAGTTAATTTCTCTGTGAACACTTACACCTACATTAAAGAATTTCTGAATCATTCAACTCTCAAAACTATTTTGGAATCATCTTAAGTGGAAAGATCTCTAGTAACAGCAAATGCTTTGTTCTTTCTCACAATATCACCCTTTAAGAATCAACTCACTGATTATTCAAGTTTAAAAAGATTTCCTGGCAAAGAGAAATTTTAATGTTGAGTGCTCTGTTACAATAAAAGTTTCTATAGAAATGTTCTTTCTGATAACTATACATTGCAATCACCAAATATTACCATTTCTTATTAAAATAACAATGAAATAGAAATTATCACATATAGAAAAGGTAAATATGTGGAGGGATTATTCCTAATTACCCAAGACTATTTTTTCATTATTTTTCTGTTCACTTAAACCTTACATTCAGATTCTCATCTTGTCTCCTTTTGCTCATCTCTCACTTCCTAATTATAAACTGGATAATTTTTCAGGTCACCTATGGCAGCCACTCAAACCAATTCCTCTTGTCTTTAAACTTCTATTCCCACCTCGTCTTCTATTTGCCTCAGCTAAAAGAGCTTTACCTCGTCTATAGCTCTAATCTCTTTCACCTGACACTTAAAGAGTGCTAGACCATGGAATTTTGAAAATCAAATAAAACACAGGAGAACAATGAAACCAGCAAGGTGTTCTTTGTCTGCCTAGGAAAATAGTTTTTCCATTATGAACAGGAATAACCCTCGTTTATACCTTGCTAGGATTTCCAAGAAACTGAATACTCTGCTTATAGAAATTAGAAAGACTGTCAGCCAGCTGGAATAATTCTTCATTTTACGCTTATGCTTATGCTAAATAGGTACTTGAGCTATAGAAAGCAAGGAGAAGTGGTCTTATTCATGATTCTTCCTTGCCAATCTGCTACGTACATTCAAAAGTACTGGATTAGGAATCAAAGGGTCCTGAATTGAATACAGACTCCATTTGCTCAAAACTTGCTTAGACTGGGGCTTCCCTGGTGGCGCAGTGGTTGGGGGTCCGCCTGCTGATGCAGGAGACGCGGGTTCGTGCCCCGGTCCGGGGAGATCCCGCGTGCCACGGAGCGGCTGCACCCGTGAGTCATGGCCGCTGAGCCTACGCGTCTGGAGCCTGCGCTTACGGAACCTGTGCTCCGCGGCGGGAAAGGCCGCAGTGGTGAGAGGCCCGTGTACAGAAAAAACAAACAAACAATTGCTTAGGCAAATCATATAATCTCTCTGAGCTTTGTTTTTCTTTTTTTTTTAATTGGTAAAAAGGATAATAATGCCTGCCAGTTTGCCTCAGGTTACTTTAAGTATCAAACGAAATGATGTATAAGAAGCACTTTGTAAACCATGAAGTTCCATCCAAATTGAGTTATTTTAGGCAGAATAATAAGATTTATATTTCTCTATATTAGAATTTTCATTTCCAGTACACAAACAGACGCAAAATATAGACTTCTGAGCCCTGCTCCAAACTTATTCTATCAGAATCTATAGAGGTGAGGCCCAACCATCTGTATTTTTAACAAGAACACTAAAGTTTGAGAGGTACTATATAATGCACCATTCTCTTTTCTGATGTATTCCTTTCTTTCTAGGAAACTTTCTTTCAAGGAAAGTTTAACTGTCATGTACCATTTAATTTTCTAATCATCTTGAAATTGTTTGCTAAAATATAACAAAAACGTTGTTGTGTTGTCACAAAACAACCTAAATTAAATTTTTAAAATTAAGTAATTTAGATTTCAACTGCAATTGTTTTATAAATGTTTTTAACTTTAAAAAGGAAAGCTTGTTCTTTGTAATACAATGGATTGCAAAATATTTAGAGAACTAAGAATGAAGAATCATGAAAATAACTCAATTTCCTGGGGGAATTATAATTACCACATTAGCTTTATTCATGCTGAAGTTTAACACATTCAATAGCTGCTGAGTTAAGACACTATATTGGTTCTTTACATCTCAATTATCCCAGTAAAAATTCAAGATCTCTTAAAACACACCTAAGTTTCAATAGGTGAATTTTACCATATGTGAGTTTATCAATATGTGACTTATTCTGTTTCAGTTAAATCTTCTTATTTAGAGTTAACTAAGTCCCAAAAGAACAGTTTGGGAGGTCCTATACCTATCATCTTTATCACTATAGCCCTGTTCTAAGAGTGAAAGAAGAAAAAGGTAGTTACCTATCTAGGTGAGACAGGGTAGGTGGTATTACTAAATCTGGTAGATTGGAAGAAACAAAGCCAATATCTAAAATAACCCAAAACAACAGGAAATATGACTAAATGCAATGAACAATGAATGAATAATTATGCCTAGGGTGAGAGAGTAAAATTATAGTTTTAAAGACTACATCTGGCTTTAAAAACACTAACCTTAATCATCACTATGATAAACTAAACATTTCCATATTTCATACTAACATGTTTAGGAGACTAAAATAAGTTATTGATCTTAGTGTTCAATCAGAGTATGTGTTAATATAACACCAATATATTCTTAGAGGCTATATTAATGTGGAAACAACCCAAATAACCATCTACAGGAGAATAGATGAATAAATTATGATATACTCATACAGTAGAACACTCTATTTCAGTGAAAATTAATTAACTATGGTTACATGTAGCAACACAAATAAGGAACATTATGATGAGTTACAAAAGTAAGTCAAAGAAGAAAGAAAAAGTTATGATTTCATTTACACAAAGTTCAAAAACATGCAACACTAAAGAACATATTGTTTAGGGATGCAAATACTATTGGTAAAACTATTAAAAAAAAAACCAGAGAAATTATATATAAATTCGAGACAGTAGTTGCCTCGAAAGAGGGAAGGAAAGGAATGTGATTAGGAAAGGAGTACATAAGGGAATTTATAGGGAATGGTAATTTTCTTTTCTCATAATGGGTGATAAGTCACAGGAGGTTGTTGTATTGCTTTTGTTTATTCTGTACTCATGTTTTACAAATATTGTTTTATAGGCATTCAATGTTTAATAAAAACAATTAAAATTTGATGTATTTCCTTTCTCTGTAATATATTTGCTCTGCCATAAAACAAGTTTATGATTTTAACAGATTTCAATTCTTTGCTTTCAACAGCAGCAGTTACAACTGAATATGCATATACATTCAATAGTTCTATTACTGTGCCTAAGATCAAAAGAATTACTAAATCTAACTTTAAGAAATAAGATGTCCAAGGAATAATATGAGGGCAATTTTTGGAGTAAAAATTAGTTTAGAACACATAAAAATAAAAACAACTTCTTAATCTTCTAAGTGGTTAGTAAATCAAAGATATAGGCTATGTATTTTTTTCTTTACTTTAGATGGACAGCAATAACAAATTCCTACCTGGACAAATCTCTTCAGATTTTAACTTTACTAAAAACCTGATCCCAACCTAAGAAGTTCTACAATATATATATATTTAATATAAAATAATATATATTTTATATATAAAAACACTTTAAAAAAGGCTTATTCTTTTAAAAAAGAATATAACTAAAATACATAAAACTTGGAAATGCTTAAGCTTTAGTGGATTGTTCTGTCAACATTTGGATTTATTGAAAGAGCTGTGTTAACACATATTAAAAACCTAGGGATGAACTTTTTAAAACATTTTTTTAACCTTTTTACCAAAAAAAGAATTCTCAAACTGTGAAATACAGTTAGTTGTTTACCTAGTATGGAAAGTGATGAAACAATAATAAAATCTGTCAACTTTTGTCTGTCTCCATAAAAGTAAATCTTGCATTCCAAATATATACATATGGAGAGATATAAATAAAAATCTTTATACAGTTTCATCTATGGATGTGGTCTACAGATTGTTCTTCCCCAGAACTATACTCAAAAAGGTTTTTCCAGCATTAAGGGTTTTATAATTCTATAAGTCTGAAGCCTACCAATAGTCAACACAAAAGAGTAAAACACTAGCTTTTTGAACCATTTTAGTTTTCAACAGGAAATGATCCTAAAGGCAAAAAGAGGCTTAGCCAATTATTTACTCATTATTTTCCCCACATATTTAAATATTAATGATAAGAAAAATTTAAACGCCAAGGTTATAAAATTCCTCCATAAGGGTATAATTATTCTAGCTATTTTTCCCCCCAAAGTAGTATCTCTTAGCTCTTTCTTGGAATGTCTAAGAGTTTTTAATTGAAATGCAGTGACACCAAAGCCAAAAATCCCCTTCCTTCCCATAAATCTAGAGATTCAGCGTCTAATAAATTACCTTTGGATATATTAATAACTCACATATAAATGCTAACCGCTATTTAGCATTTCTATTAACCTCCCATCCATTAAAGATTTGGTAGTAATTTTCATATTTTACACCATCTATTATAAAATAATAATAAACTATTTATTATGAATATATATTTCACAGCAACTTCACCTCTTAAACCTAGGCTTAACTTTTTTCGTCCTCCCCATCTAACCAAAAACTTTAGGATCATGATCCTTTTTAACACTTTAATTGAACCTCACAACTCAAAACTACCAGCCCCGTTAATCCCTTATTTCATACGATTATAACTTTTTTTTAAAGTGCTTTAAAAGCCCTATACCTTTTTCCTTCATCCGTAAGACAAGCTCTGAGAACAAAAGTGAGGGGTCAAGGATAGTCTGAAATCTGAGGGAAGAGGTGGGGCAGAAGGTTAAAGAGAGTTTGGAGTAGGACAAAAGAAAGAACTACAAAAGTCAGCTGGGTGACGAAAACCGTTAGGCGCTGGTTAGGCTAGGGTGCAGCTAAGGACACGAAGGGGCGGGGCTTAACCTCGCGCTCTAACCCCCAACGCACGGAAGCGACTGCCACACCCACTATCCGCCTCTCAGAGAAGCAGCCATTTTGGCTTTGCCCCAGCCCCGCCCCTCGGACGCGGACGGCTCCATCCCCCCACGCACACCCCACCCCCGCCTTCTTCGCGCAGAAACAGGAAGTAGGATTGCGGACCTAGGAGCCCGGCCGGCAGCAGCTCAGAACTAGAGTCGCGCTCCGAGCGCACTGCCGTCAAATCCTTGCCGCTGCCCCTGGCTGTCGCCTCCCAAGACAAGTCGTGGGACCATGTCGAATATGGAGAGTATCCTTTACTTTCTGAAAAGCTGCTGCTAGGGCTTAAAGAGGTGGGGGAGAGGAGGGCCTGGGGCCCTGGAAAGTGCCTGGTAGTGACCTTTTAGGTCTAGTTGAGGAGGGGTGAGGGTTCTGACTCCGATTGGTAGACTTTGGCAGCTTATTTTGTTTTGTTTGTTGTTGTTTTCCTGGTAGCCGCAACCATCCTGAATCAGGGGACGTGGGGCTGCTTTGAGAAGATTACTGAACACGAACCCTCCCTTGTTGAAGGCTACTGTCACCTGTGCTTTCAGTGAATTTATCCACTTCTGAAAAATCGAAGGAGAGTGGTGTGGAAGCAGGCGACTGTTTGCCAGAGGTTTGGGGCAGAGGTATAGGTTTTGAATGGTAACGAGGGCAAATAGTTTTTGTGGAACTTCTTCCTTTTTCTGGATGGAGGTGACTGGTAATGAGTTCTTAATACCAGCCCTCCGAACTAAGTTGATTGCTTGCTTGTTAATAATCTGATTTAGCACGTGAGGAAACTCATAGTTAACTAAAGCCACACAAAAAAATCCATCAGTTGCACCTGTGTTACCACTTAAGCAATGTGTTCAAGGTTAGGAACCAAGCTGTGCGAAGCTCTGAATTGAAGAACGATGAGGTTGTTTTTCGCAAGTGAAATGCCATCACAGAATTTCCATGTCGCTGTCCTTCTTCCAGAAATTGGCATTACAGAAATAGAGTAGTTTGATATCTTGCTATTGAATGAAACTTGGCAAAATAACAAAATTGGGTCATAGAAATTCTCTGATAGCTCATACTGAAACTATTTTCATTCATTAATTTGTAAGTCTGAAATATAGAAAGACATTTGGTGAGAGGATTAAATTATGTAAACTGTACTGAGCATATTGGTAACATTTGGTGCTGAACTAGCCAAGATAAACCAAGAATAAAATGTGAACCTTTGTGGAGGTGCAGAAATAGGTCATTTCATGAACAGAGTAGATGACTAAAAGGCCCAGTTTAAAGGATATAATTTATAGAAGTGTAGTTGTGTTAGATGATTTTTACTAAAGCACCATCATAAAAGAGCACTGGATTATGAGTCAGAAGATCAATTTCCAATCCCAGTTCTGCCTTTTAAGAAACAAGTGAGTTAGAACAACTCATATAGCCTCTGTTATGCAATGTTTACTCATCTGTAAACATACTAACTGACCTGTCAGCCTTATAAAGCTCTTGTGAAGGTAAAATGATATGTAAGGGCTTACTAAATTACGAAGTTTTGAACATGTTAAGTATTAAGAAGTGGAGTACAATTTGCTATCTTTTTCGCCAGATCTTTTGGAAGGGTTTGAGGTAATAGCTCTAAAACTGCTTTTATTTCCTACTTTAATAATGCACATTACTTTTGCTCACCTAAAAACCTACTTTATGTGATTTCCAATAATAAGATAGTTACTAATTTTCTTTCACTGAAAAGTATGTATGGCTGACTATAATTAAAATTAATGGTACTATTATCAGTAGTTTAATACATAACAAAAATGAACTATAACTACTCTTAAGTCCGTCAAAGGAAGTGAGGACTTCATTCATACCGTGTGGCAGTGGTTAGTTCTCTTGGTCCTTTTTTTAGAATACAGACCTTTTACTTTGAGTATAGAAAAAGAAAATGACATATGGACTCAGACCTGTCTTTCATAAATAAATAACTTGAACTGAAACTTGAGTAACATTTATTTGTCACCTATTTGAAATGCAGAAATCTCATTGTTACAGTATGTAAGAAGAATAAATGTGCTAACACAATTGAATTAGCATGGTAATTGTGACTTCTGTCTTTGGGCAGTTAGATACACTGAAGTTATGTTGGATTAGATCCAATATCATTTTAAACAACTTGATGGAATAGCCAAATTTATTTAATTTTTAAAATTTTTATTACAGTATGTTTGCTTTACAATATCATTGTTAGTTTATGCTGTATGGCAATGTGCCTTTTCCTAGGGAAAATATTTGTTGCTGACATCTCTTTCTCTAGGGGATTCTAACCTGAAAAAGGTTGAGAAGCAACGAAGTAGATAATAGGTACTGTAGACATAAGAGTAAAGAAAGGGATGTTGTGAACTGATCTGGTATCATTGTCTCCTTTTGTAGTCACCTAGACAGATGAGATTGTGTTGTAGGAAAAATTGCCAGCTACCTTAAAAATGCTCTCCATTGTGAGTGCCTTTACATCCTAAAGCAGAATTACAGATCAGAGTCTCTGAGGCTTTGCTAGTGTTGACAAATGTATTGTGATTTTTTAACCAAGATATTAATAATAGTTCAAATTTTGTTTTTTAAATATCACCTGACAGTAGTCTTACAAAGTATGTCCTGGCTTGCTAATAGAATGTTGTCTTACAAGAAGTATTTTATGTAAGGAATGCTTATTGTTCATCATTTGATGCTATTTGAGGATCAGTTCTGAACAATTCACTATGAAAGTTAAAATGCAAAGAGAGAAATAAGAGTTGAGCTGGCTTTGAATTCCTTCTTGTTCTTCTATTTACAGTTAATTACCCATCTCTAGGCTTCAGTTTTCACATTTGTAAAATGAGGGAAGTTGACAAGTGATCTCTAAGGTTTCTTTCACTTCTGAAGATCTCCCTGAGTTTCTGTGTTCCCAAACTCTACCTCCCAGACATACACAAGGGATGATGAAGATGCTGGGAGCTGAAAAAGAGGAAAGTTGGGTACATAATGCCACTTTTTCTCATCAAATGTATGAATAACCATCGATGGTTTGGCACCACTGCTTTATTCTGGAGCAGGCAGGTGCTAGTAGAACATTCTTATTCCTTCCTCTTACCTCCTTTGTTTTCAACCTTTACTTCTATGTAAAGGATTGTAAAATCCTACTGTTGGCACTTGGAATCAAATAGCTTTCTGCCCTGCTATGTTGGGATAACTTACTTTCCCTTGGTGTTGCTCCACCCACTTCAGAGAGGTAGGCAGGATGTAAGAGTTCTACTATGAATTTCTGCTAGTAAACTGACTATAACCATTTTTCTTGAGGAAGCAGATTGAAATCTTAGAGCAAGGTTTCCTTCTGTATGCATATTAAATATGTGGAACCCTAATGATTGTTACTTATTTAAATTTTAAAACAATAATCTATTAAGGCATAGGTGATTTCTACCCTTTGCCTGTCAGCAGTGTGATTGCTATTAAATGAAATCACACAGAATGTTTTTTTTTTTCTTTTTAAATTTATTTATTTTTGGCTGTGTTGGGTCTTCGTTGCTGCACGTGGGCTTTCCCTAGTTGTGGAGAGAGGAGGCTACTCTTTGTTGCGGTGCGTGGGCTTCTCATTGCAGTGGCTTCTCTTGTTGTGGAGCACAGGCTCTAGGCGTGTGGGCTTCAGTAGTTGTGATGTGTGGGCTTCAGTAGTTGTGATGTGTGGGCTCAGTAGTTGTGGCTCGCGGGCTCTAGAGCACAGGCTCAGTAGTTGTGGTGCACTGCCTTAGTTGCTCTGCAGCATGTGGGATATTCCTAGACCAGGGCTCAAACCCGTGTCCCGTGCATTGGCAGGCAGATTCTTAACCACTGCACCACCAGGGAAGCCCAACATAGAATGTTTTAAAGACACATTGGGATTTTTTTATTCCCTGACTAGCCGTATTGCCCAGTTAAGATAGGTGACTTACCTAAATCATGAGGTGGTAATGACAATTTATTGAACATCTACTATGTACCAAACTTTGTGCTGGGGATTTTATATATCATCTCAAAACCTCAAAACAACCCTGGAAGATGGGTGGTAGTGTCCTCATTTTATAGAACAGGCAATTAAAGCTAAGAAAGCTACAGAACTTGTAAGTGTAAAGGATCTCAGCTCGGCTCCAATGTCTCTGGTGTGTTCACGTTTCCATAGTGCCTCCAGAACTTACAGTGCACTTCAGTTATATTTGATCAAGTCCTAGGGTTATGCAGAGCTACTCTTTCTATATATTGACATTCCATTTGAGATTTTTGCTTTAAAAAGAGTTTGGAAAACAATGAATCAACACAATCACTTTAGGGAGGACCTAGCTTAGATTTTCTCAAAGACAAGTCTATTCATAGATATATTTCCTATGAAGAGGTACACCTGGGCTTCCCTGGTGGCGCAGTGGTTGAGAGTCCGCCTGCCGATGCAGGGGACACGGGTTCATGCCCCGGTCCGGGAAGATCCTACATGCTGCAGAGCGGCTAGGCCCGTGAGCCATGGCCGCTGAGCCTGCGCATCCGGAGCCTGTGCTCTGCAATGGGAGAGGCCACAGCAGTGAGAGGCCTGCGTTCTGCCAAAAAAAAAAAAAAAAAAAAAAAGAGGTACACCTGTATGATGTAATGTTTTAAATTTTAATTTTATAAAGTTAGGAGGTAGGGAATACTACTTTCTGAAAATTTGAAATAATTGTTCAGATGATTCATTGATTTTCTTGTTTATCAGTCCCAAGGGCTAAGTGAGTTAGTGTTTTCCTTTTGCATGGATTTTGGCAGGAGGAGGGAAACCTACTGCCATTAATGGAGATCTTTGAGACCAATTTTTCAGAGTCAGTGTTTGTGTTAGCAAAAAATCAAGCATGGTGGTATGTGAAAAACCTCATAGTGGTTAAGAGGAAGATGGTAGGGAGGGGAGGAAGAAGGGTACACTGGGCAAAGGAGCTGTATGTGAAGACACAGAGTGAGGTAACTGGTGGAGGTCATCATCACTGAAGCACAAGTTGCTGGAGCCTGGGATTACCCAAGATCTAGTTTAGGGCCTTATGCATTATTCTATACATGCTAATATGTATTACTGTTCAGCCTTTCTAAACCTTCAATCCATCAAAAATAAAGTATTTCAGTCATTGTCTTTTCAGTTGGCAAAGAAAAATAAATACTGTCTTAATAGCAGCCACTTTGCCAAATTGAATTTATGATTAGTCAGTGAAGGAGATTATTCTGCCAGTGTTATTTTTGCCAAATAGAAAAATACTCCAAGGTTTTACAGCTAACTAAAATATCTAAAATATTTCACAGTATATCAACTCTGGTTCATAGTTCAATTTAGTGGTTGAATCAACGCCATTATTTTCCACATTAGCAATAGAGGATATTCACTTATTGTAGTGTATATAGAGGGTGATTATTTGAATAGCAGGCACCTGAATTTAAGAATCGCCTACCCTGGTTGTAGAAGGTACCCGTTAGAGTTAGAGGCAAGGTTTTAGACCGAGGAGTGTTTTGATTTCTGGCCTAGGACAAAAGATACATCATCAGAAAAACACTGGTTTTACAGGTTGCCTGGGATACATAGACACATATGAATATATTTGGCAGGGGTGGTAGTCTAAGATATGTAGTCCACCTCTATGGAATCATGTGCTTTACACTATATTTATGAGTCAAAATGGGAAAAATAAGAAGAGACCATGTAAAAAGTATTTTCCAAAACCAAATGTCTTCAATTTTAAAAGCTGTCCTTTATTGTGAGACTCTCCTTCCTACATTTTTGGTGCTGCTCTATTCTTTCTGTTAATTATACCAGTCCAAGGATTTTTTAAAAAGTCTGGGATCTGCTATGACATTGGTTTTCTGACTCTTAGCCACAGAGCCCTATTTTTTCCTGAATGGAATCATGTAGAATCCTAATATACAACAGAAATAAACATCATTGTATTAGTGTAAACTTATTCATAAGCTTATATGTGTAATTGAGTCCTCTTGCCCAACATCAGTGATGCTTTTTCCCCAGTATATCAGGTACCATTGCAAAACATTTTTCTACTATTCATTTACTTAAAACTATTGAGTACTTCTGTTAATCACTGCACTAAGCTGATGGTATAAGGAAAATTAGGGTTCATCCATATTCTCAGGGTGTCCATAGTCTAGTTAAAGAAGTAGACATGTAAACAAAGAATTATAATGAAATACAGAAAAGTACGTCATATATAAAGTAACATGGGAATACAGAGTAAGTAGCTACTGACACTGTAAATTTCAAATTAGTGTTTCCACAGAGTATACTTAAAATTTAGGACCAGAATGTTTGAAAACAGCCTCAGAGAAAAGCTATTTTATATTAAATTTATATCAATCACAAACAGGTTCAGCATATCCAAGTTATAATACTACTACACATTCCTAACAGTGTTGTCCATATACCAGTATTATTTAATACATGCTTTGGGGTTTTTTTCTTTTAATTTTCCAGCAACCCTCTATTTTAAATTGCAAAGATACCGTCTCATGGAACAGGACTATAAAATCTTAATCTAACCTTTTATTTGAAATGAATTTTTTACAAAAATCATGTAACTTTAATCCTCACCTCCCCAAGAGCAAGTACACAAAAGAATAAAAGACCAGTTACCTGCCACTGGGCTTAAGAAATAAAACATTACCAACTCATCTCCCTTATTTCCCCACCAAAGGCAACCACTGTCTAAAAGTTGTTATTTATCATTTCCATGCATTTGTTTATATTTGACCACATACGTGTACATTCTTAGGATATAATTAATGCCTTGCATATTTTCCAATTTTATGTGTGTGGTATAATGTTTTCTTTTTTATTCAAGATGATTCTTCAGATTCATTCATTATGTCATTTACACTTTCACCTCTTTGTAGTGTTTTTTTTTTAACATCTGTACTTTTCTTTTTTAAACATCTTTATTGGAGTATAATTGCTTTATTGTAGAAATATCATACAATTTATCCTTTCTATTTAGTGATGAACATTTAGGTTGTTTCCATGGTTTTCTGTCATTATAAACAATACTGCTATGATCACTTGTACATATTTCCTGTGTCAGCTGGGGACAGTTTCTCTATGGTATATACCTAGGAGTGGGATTGCTGGGTTGGAGACTATGAGTATTTTCAAGTAATGATTCTTTGATGATTTCCATTGTAATCTATATACCTTTTATTTTTCTTATCATGCTTGGTAGGACTCCAGAACAATGCTTAATTAAAAAAAAAAATATATATATATATCTCATGATCATTTTCTTGTTACAGTCATCCCTGGGTATCTGCAGGGGATTGGTTCCAACACCCCCTCCCCCCACAGATACTCAGATATGCAGATATGCAGATCTCTTAGTTGGGCCTCTATTTGCAGATGCAAACCCATGGATACCGAGAGATGACTGTACTGATTTTAAAAGGAATTCTAATTATTCACTTAAGGATGACGATTGCTCCAGCTTTTGTTTTTGTTTTTGTTTTCATGTGGAATTTTTTTTAACATCTTTATTGGAGTATAATTGCTTTACAATGGTGTGTTAGTTTCCGCTTTATAACAAAGTGAATCAGTTATACATATACATATGTTCCCATATCTCTTCCCTCTTGCATCTCCCTCCCTCCCACCCTCCCTATCCCACCCCTCTAGGTGGTCACAAACCACCTAGCTAATCTCCCTGTGCTATGCGGCTGCTTCCCACTAGCTATCTATTTTACATTTGGTAGTGTATATATGTCCATGCCACTCTCTCACTTTGTCACAGCTTACCCTTCCCCCTCCCCATATCCTCAAGTCCATGCTCTAGTAGGTCTGTGTCTTTATTCCTGTCTGACCCCTAGGTTCTTCATGACATATTTTTTTCTTAGATTCTATATATATGTGTTAGCATACGGTATTTATTTTTCTCTTTCTGACTTACTTCACTCTGTATGACAGACTCTAGGTCCATCAACCTCACCACAAATAACTCAATTTTGTTTCTTTTTATGGCTAAGTAATATTCCATTGTATATATGTGCCACATCTTTATCCATTCATTTGTTGATGGACACTTAGGTTGCTTCCATGTCCTGGCTATTGTAGATAGAGCTGCAATGAACATTTTGGTACATGACTCTTTTTGAATTATGGTTTGCTCAGGGTATATGCCCAGTAGTGGGATTGCTGGGTCGTATGGTAGTTCTATTTGTAATTTTTTAAGGAACCTCCATACTGTTCTCCATAGTGGCTGTATCAATTTACATTCCCACCAACAGTGCAAGAGTGTTCCTTTTTCTCCACAGCCTCTCCAGCATTTATTGTTTGTAGATTTTTTGATGGTGGCCATTCTGACCAGTGTGAGATGATATTTCATTGTAGTTTTGATTTGCATTTCTCTAATGATTAATGATGTTGAGCATTCTTTCATGTGTTTATTGGCAATCTGTATATCTTCTTTGGAGAAATGTCTATTTAGGTCTTCTGCCCATTTTTGGATTGGGTTGATTCTTTTTTTGATATTGAGCTACATGAGCTGCTTGTAAAGTTTGAAGATTAATCCTTTGTCAGTTGATTCATTTGCAAATATTTTCTCCCATTCTGAAGGTTGTCTTTTGATCTTGTTTATGGTTTCCTTTGCTGTGCAAGAGCTCTTAAGTTTCATTAGTTTATTTTTGTTTTTATTTCCATTTCTCTAGGAGGTGGGTCAAAAAGTATCTTGCTGTTATTTATGTCATAGTGTTCTGCCTATGTTTTCCTCTAAGAGTTTGATAGTGTCTGGCCTTACATTTAGGTCTTTAATCCATTTTGAGTTTATTTTTATGTATGGTGTTAGGGAGTGTTCTAATTTCATTCTTTTACATATAGCTGTCCTGTTTTCCCAGCACCACTTATTGAAGAGGCTGTCTTTTCTCCTTTGTATATTCTTGCCTCCTTTATCAAAGATAAGGTGACCATATGTGCGTGGGTTAATCTCTGGGCTTTCTATCCTGTTCCATTGATCTATATTTCTGTTTTTGTGCCAGTACCATACTCTCTTGATTACTGTAGCTTTGTAGTATAGTCAGAAGTCCGGGAGCGTGATTCCTCTGACTCTGTTTTTCTTTCTCAAGATTGCTTTGGCTATCCGGGTTCTTTTGTGTTTCCATATGAATTGTAAGATATTTTATTCTAATTCTGTGAAGAATGCCATAAGTAGTTTGATAGGTATTGCATTGAATCTGTAGATTGCTTTGTGTAGTATAGTCATTTTCAAAATATTGATTCTTCCAATCCAAGAACATGGTATATTTCTCCATCTTTTTATGTCATCTTTGATTACTTTCATCAGTGCTTTATAGTTTTCTGAGTACCAGTCTTTCACCTCCTTAGGCAGGTTTGTTCCTAGGTATTTTATTCTTTTTGTTACAGTGGTAAATGGGAGTGTCTCCTTAATTTCTCTATGTGTTTTTTCATTGTTGGTGTATAGGAATGCCAGAGACTTCTGTGCATTAATTTTGTATCCTGCAATCTTACCAAATGCATTGATTAGATCTAGTAGTTTTCTGTTAACATCTTTAGGATTTTCTGTGCATATTATCATGTCATCGGCAAATAGTGACAGTTGTACTTCTTCTTTTCCAATTTGTATTCCTTTTCTTTCTTTTTCTTCTTGGATTGCTGTGCCAGGACTTCTAAAACTATGTTGAATAAGAGTGGTGAGAGTGGACATCTTTGTCTTGTTCCTGATCTTAGTGGAAATGCTTTCAATTTTTCACCATTGTGTTTGATGCTTGCTGTGGGTTTGTCATATATGGCCTTTATTATGTTGAGGTATGTTCCCTGTATGCCCATTTTCTGGAGAATTTCTGTCATAAATGGGTGTTGAATTTTGTCAAAAGCTGTTTTGCATCTATTGAGAAGATCCTATGTTTTTTATTCCTTAATTTATTAATGTGTATCACATTGTTTGATTTGTATATAGTGAAGAATCCTTGCATCCCTGGGTTAAATCCCACTTGATCATGGTTTTTGATCCTTTTAATGTGCTGTTTGATTCTGTTTACTAGTGTTATGTTGAGGATTTTTGCATCTATGTTCGTCAGTGATATTGGTCTATAATTTTCTTTTTTTGTGGTATCTTTTTCTGGTTTTGGTATCAGGGTGATGGGGGCTTTGTAGAATGAATTTGGGAGTGTTTCTCCCTCTGCAGTTTTTTGGAAGAGTTTGAGAAGGATTGGTGTTAGCTTTTCTCTAAATGTTTGATAGAATTCACCTGTGAAGCCATCTGGTCCTGGACTTTTGTTTGTTGGAAGATTTTTAATTACAGTTTCAATTTCATTACTTGTGATAGGTCTGTTTATATTATCTAATTCTTCCTTGTTCAGTCTTGGAAAATTGTACCTTTCCAAGAATGTGTCTGTTTCTTCGTGCTTGTCCGTTTTCCTGGCATATAGTTGTTTGTAGTAGTCTCTTATAATCCTTTGTATTTCTGCAGGGTCAGTTGTGATTTCTCCTTTTTCATTTCTAATTTTATTGATTTGCCTCCCCTCCCTTTTTCTCTTGATCATTTTGGCTAAGGGTTTATCAATTTTGTTTATCTTCTCAAAGAACCAGCTTTTAGTTTCATTGATCTTTGCTATTGTTTTCTTCATTATTATTTCATTTATTTCTGCTCTGTTCTTTATGATTTCTTTCCTTCTACTGTTTTTGGGTTTTCTTTGTTATTCTTTCTCTAGTTGTTTTAAGTGTAGGGTTTGATTGTTTATTTGAGATTTTTCTTGTTTCTTGAGGTGAGATTGAATTGCTTTAAACTTTCCTCCTAGAAATGCTTTTACTGCATCCCATAGGTTTTGGGTCATTGTGTTTTTCATTGTCAATTTTTTCTATGAATTTTTAAAATTTCTTCTTTGATTTCTTCAGTGATCTCTTGGTTATTTAGTAGTGCACTGTTTAGCCTTCTTGTATTAGTTTTTTACAATTATTTTCTTGTAATTGATTTCCAATCTTATAGCGTTGTAATCAGAAAACATGCTTGATATGATTTCAATTTTCTTAAATTTTTTGAGGATTGATTTGTCACCTAAGATGTGATCTATCCTGGAGAATGTTTCGTGTGCATTTGAGAAGAAAGTGTATTCTGCCACTTTGGGGTGGAATGTTCTATAAATATCAATAAGATCTATCGTGTCTATCGTGTCATTTAAAGCTTGAGTTTCCTTATTTATTTTCTGTTTGCATGATCTGTCCATTGTTAAAGTCCCCTACTGTTATTGTGTTGCTGTCAATTTCTCCTTTCATTGTTGTTAGCATTTGCCTTATGTATTGAGGTGCTCCTATGTTGGGTACGTAAACATTTATAATTGTTTTGTCTTCTTCTTGGATTGTTCCTTTGATCATTATGTGCTGTCCCTCCTTATCTTTTGTAACAGTCTTTATTTTAAAGTCTATTTTATCTGATATGAGTATTGCTACTCCAGCTTTCTTTTGATTTCCATTTGCATGGAATATCTTTTTCCATCCCTTCACTTTCAGTCTGTATGTGTCATTAGGTCTGAAATGGGTCTGTTGTAGACAACATATATATGGGTCTTGTTTTTGTATCCATTCAGCCAGTCTGTGTCTTTTGGCTGGGGCATTTAATCCATTTACATTCAAGGTTATTATCGATATGTATGTTCCTATGACCACTTTCTTAATTGTTTTGGGTTTGTTTTTGTGAGTCTTTTTCTTCTCTTGTGTTTCCTGCTTCGAGAAGTTTCTTTAGCATTTGTTGTAACGCTGGTTTGGTGGTGCTGAATTCTCTTAGCTTTTGCTTGTCTGAAAAGCTTTTGACTTCTCTATTGAATCTGAATGAGATCCTTGCTGGGTAGAGTAATCTTGGTTTTAGGTTTTTCTCTTTCATCACTTTAAGTATATCCTGCCACCCCTTCTGGCCTGCAGAGTTTCCACTGAAAAATCAGCTGATAACCTTATAGGGATTCCTTTATATGTTATTTTTTGTTTTTCCCTTGCTGCTTTTAATATTTTTTCTTTGAATTTAATTTTTGTTAGTATGATTAATATGCGTCTTGGTGTGTTTTTCCTTGGGTTCATCCTGTATGGGACTTTCTGTGTTTCCTGGACTTGGGTGACTATTTCCTTTCCCATGTTAGGAACGTTTTCAACTGTAATCTCTTCAAATATTTCCTCAGAACTTTTCTTTTTCTTTTTGTCTTCTGGGACCCCTATAATTCAAATGTTGTTGCATTTAGTGTTGTCCCAGAGGTGTCTGAGCTTGTTCTGAATTCTTTTCATTCTTTTTTCTTTATTCTGCTCCTCAGCAGTTATTTCCACCATTCTGTCTTCCAGCTCACTTATTCGTCCTTCTGCCTCAGTTATTTTGTTATTGATTCCTTCTAGTGTATTTTTCATTTCAGTTATTGTGTTGTTCATCTCTGTTTGTTCTTTAGTTCTTCTAGATCTTTGTTAAACATTTCTTGTATTTTCTCAATCTGTGCTTCCATTCTGTTACTGAGATTCTGGATAATTTTTACTATCATTACTCTGAATTCTTTTTCAGGTAGATTGCCCATTTCCTCTTCATTTATTTGGTCTTGTAAATTTTTACCTTGCTCCTTCATCTGTGGCATATTTTTTGCCATCTTATTTTTTTTTTGAGTGAAATTGTGCTCCTGTTTTACTGGTTGTTTGGCCTGAGGCTTCCAACACTGGAGTTTGTAGGCTACTGGGTAGACCTGAGATGCGTCTTGGTGCTGAGATGGGGAGCTCTGTGTGACCTCACTCCTATGAATATTCCCTGGGGTCTGAGGTTCTCTGTTAGTCCAGTGGTTCAGACTTGGAGCTCCCACCGCAGTAGCTTCTGCCTAACCCCAGGTTTGTGAACCAAGATCCTGCAAACTGGTTCACTCTGGGGTTCCTCCCATCTCCTTGGGCATTAGAATACACCACCAGCAGCTGGCAGGCTCCCTAGTTGTTGGGGGACGCTAACTCCACATCTTCCCACACCACCATCTTGACTCCGCCTCTCTGGATTGATTTTTATATGTTCTGCTTGCGATTGTTTTTTTGTTTGATTTTTTGTTTGTTTGTGCTTCTTGAGTCTAAAGATTTTATTCTCATCAGTTATGGAAGACTCTCAAGTATTATCTCTTTGAATGTAACATTTTGCACATTGTCTTTATTATATCTTTGTGGTATTGCAGATATTAGACCTTTTTATTCTGTTTTCTTTACTTCTTGTCCTTTATTTCATATTAACCTTATTTTTTCACTCTAATCTTAATTCAGATCTATAGTCAGTTTGCTAATTTTTTTTTTTTTTGCTGTATGCAGGCCTCTCCAGTTTGCTAATTTTCTCCTCAGCTTTGTCTAATTTTCTTTTATGTAGTTTGCTCCACCCCCAGCTGTGAGCCAAGGCCCATAATGACAGTTAACCTTGTCATCTCATCTTCCTTTGCCAGCTGATAAGACTTCTTTCTGTGTCACCCTTATGCTAATGTTGTAGCCTTCAAGGTTCTAGGTTTATTCAGAAAATTCAGTTCCAGCGTCTCATCTCATGGGCTCCATAGGGGGCTTTGTATTCAGGGGCTTCAGTGCTTACCTACTACTGATATTTACTTCTTCCTCCTTGTTTCTGTCTCCTGAGGATTTTCCTTCCATTTTTACAATCTAAGCTCTGTATTTAAAAGGGCATTTGTTGTAGTTTATCCAGTATTTCAAGGTGTTATTATAAATGTGTAGGCCTCCATATTAATGGAAGTGGTTCATGTCTTTTTAGGATGAAGGGGGAAAAGCTTTATGGTATTAAATGGACTTTTGTAATGGATCTCCTATTAATATTTTTGGCTAATATTTTATATCATGATCATTCTTAACCATTAATATTAAATTAGAGTTGGCTATAGTAGGTAGTCAGTCCTCAGTATTTGCAGTTTGTAATTTCAGGTTTAAGGGAAACTGAAATCATTCTTTAAAAACAACAATGAAGATATAAATTATATGAATTCATCTAAAATAGTTTGGCTTCTTAATTCAGCTTTTAACAATAGTGAGTTTTTCTACAGAGACAGCAATTCTATTTGGGAGATGATTTGAAAAATAAAAAATTCATTGCCTTTTTCTTTATTTCCATCTATCTCAGTGATTCAGGTTCTCTGCCGGGTTCGATTTTGCCCCCCTCCCCAGGTAGCATTTGACAATGTCTGGAGAAATTTTTGGTTATTGTAATTCGTGGAACAGAGAGGTTGCTAGTGTCATCTAGTGGGTAAAGCCAGGAATGCTGATAAACTTCGTAGAATACATAAGACATCTCCCACAACAAAGTATTATCTAGCCCAAAATATCAGTAGTGCTTAGGTTAAAAAACCCTATTTATAAAAGGAGCTATAATTTTCTCAGTTACCTAGCTGAAATTGATAAATCTTACTTAAAAATGTAACGTATATGATACATTGAAACTACCCAGAAATTCATACACATATACTTAATTTCTTAACAATTCTAGTTATATCTGTTGTTGATGAAAAATACGGTAGCAAGTCATCCCTCTCATTATCCATAAATATAAGGTGTTAAATTAAAGCCATGAAGCCTTTGAGAGATGAACAAGGTTAATTTATGGTTTAGCTTTGGTAAATAATCGAATAATGCTTATTTTCTGATAGTGATATAATCAAACCAACAGTTAGCTCTTTAAACTATATAGTGTATGTGTGCCTTTCAAAAAAATGAACCCTGCATCCTTTATAAATGTCCCAAAGAAATATAGAATCAGGGTTTAAAAAAAATAGATTTTACCTTTTTCTAAAGGGCAGAAAACACATAGAATCATTCTTAATAGTGATTTAATCATGATACAAAGCAGTTGGTTTTGAAATAATCCACATTGCTTTGTCAGATTCATGTGCATTACTTCATATTTGTTTTTGCTTGTGTCATGAAAATGGAAGATTTGTGGTATTGCTTATTTAGGTCTTATTCCCATTATATTTTTGTCATTTTTAATTAAAAATGTTTAATCTTAAAATAGTTTTAGACTTAAAGAGAAATTGCAAAAATAGTACAGAGATTTCTTTTATTCCCTTTACAAAGCTTCTCCTAATGTTAACACCTTACATAAACATAATCATAAACCAAAGGAAATCCACACCACTACAATATTAACTAAACTACAGATCTTACTTGGATTTCACCAGTTCTTCCCCTAATGTCATTTTTCTGTTTCAGAATCCAATCACGCATTGCATTTAGTTGGCATGGCTCCTTTGTCTTCTCCATTCTGTAACAGTTCTTCAGTCTGTCTTTGCTTTACATGAACTTGATGCTTGACAAGAACACTGGTCAGTTATATCTTACAAAGAATGTCTCTCTCAGTACAGGATTGCCTGACGGTTTCTCTGGAGTAAATTGAGGTTATGTTTTTGACAACACCACCATATAAGTATGCTGTACTCTTCCCAGTTCATCATTTCAGAAGGTAAATGGTGTTGAAATGTTTTATTACTGGTGATATTATCCTTGATAAGGTGGTATCTGCCAGGTTTCTCTACTATAAAGTTGCTTTTTTTCCCTTTGTAATTAATCTTTCTTGCCATTACTTTAATTTTTAACATTTTTATTTTATATTGACGTATGGTTGATTTACAATGTTGTGTTAGTTTCAGGTATACAGCCAAGTGATTTAGATAAACATACATATATTCTTTTTCAGGTTCTTTTCCCATATAGGTTATTACAGAGTATTGAGTAGATTTCCCTGTGCTATACAGTAGGTCCTTGTTGATTATCTGTTTTATATATAGTAGTGTGTATGTTAATCCCAAACTCCTAATTTGTCCCTCCCCCACCTTTTCCCTTGATAACCATCAGTTGGTTTTAATAGAAATAATTAAGTTTCTTAAAATCATTAAGTTTTATTTATTTCTTTTTCTTATTTTCTTCTAAAATTATTTCTTAAAATAATTAACTTAATTTTAACAGAAAACAAATGTGGAAGAGATAAAAATTGTTCTGTTTCCTCAAATGCTTTGTGAATATTTGGTTTAAATAGCATAATCTTATAAATTTTATAATTTTAACATCTTGTTTTCAGTTAGGTTGGGAAATGACTTTTTTTTTTAAACCTTAACATATAATTTCAGAACACCTATTTAACTTGAAGTTTGCTGCAAAGAAACTTAATAGGAATGCCAAGAAATGTGATAAAGAAGGAAAGGCTGAAAAGACCAAGATTAAAAAGGTAAGTAATTTTTTTTTTTTTTTTGCAGTACGCAGACCTCTCACTGTCATGGCCTCTCCCGTTGCAGAGCACAGGCTCTAGACACACGGGCTCAGTGGCCGTGGCTCCTGGGCCCAGCTGCTCCACAGCATGTGGGATCTTCCTGGACCGGGGCACGAACCTGTGTCCCCTGCATCGGCAGGTGGACTCTCAACCACTGCGCCACCAGGGAAGCCCCAAGGTAAGTAATTTTTATCTTTTTACTTTTTTTTAAACTCATGAAATGAGCACAGTTACATGATTGAAGAGTGGTTGTTTTAGTTTATTTTACATTGAAGAAAGATTACTGGCTTTAGCATTTTAAGCCAAATATCTATTAAGTAAATTATTTATTATCTGACATAATTAATAATGGCTTTTTTGTTTATTTCTACTTATGTGTGCAAGTATGGCTCATAACACAGAGTATAACTGTACTGTTACCTAACTGTTCTGTTGCCTACATCTAATGACTGTCCTTTAGTTTGTAGCCAGAACCACTGTTACTGAGAAGTATAAAGCCTGTATGTCAGAATAATATTTCACATTTTTTGGCTCATTTGAATTTCTGTAGTCTCTAAAGTTTTTTTTTTTTTTTTTTCTTTTTTTTTTGGTGGTGCGTGGGCCTCTCACTGTTGCGGCCTCTTCCGTTGCGGAGCACAGGCTCCAGACGCACAGGCTCAGCAGCCATGGCTCACAGACCCAGCCGCTCTGTGGCATGTGGGATCTTCCCGGACCGGGGCACAAACCCGTGTCCCCTGCATCGGCAGGCGGACTCTCAACCACTGCGCCACCAGGGAAGCCCAAGTTTTTCATTTTTTAACATCTTTATTGGAGTATAATTGCTTTACAATCATGTGTCAGTTTCTACTGTATAATAAAGTGAATCAGCTATATGTATACATATATCCTCATATCCTCTCCCTCTTGCGTCTCCCTCCCACCCTCCCTATCCCACCCCTCTAGGTGGTCACAGAGCACCCAGCTGATCTCCCTATGCTATGCGGCTGCTTCCCACTAGCTATTTTACATTTGATATTGTATATATGTTAGTGCTACTCTCACACTTCATTGCAGCTTACCCTTCCCCTCCCCGTGTCCTCAAGTCCATTCTCTACATCTACGTCTTTATTCCTGTCCTGCCACTAGGTTCATTAGAACCATTTTCTTTAAGATTCCATATATATGCATTAGCATACAGTATTTCTTTTTCTCTTCCTGACTGACTTCATTCTGTATGACAGACTCTAGGTCCATCCCCCTCACTACAAATAACTCAATTTCATTTCTTTTTATGGCTGAATAATATTCCATTGAATATGTTTTTTATATACATAGTACATAGCATTAATGTATATTGTGACTTGTGCATTGTGTATTTTCTAGGATTCACAGGACTCAGCATATAGTTGGACTCATGGCTATGACATATTACACTAAAGGATACAAAGGGAAAGCACATGGGGCGATGTCTGGAGGAATCCAGGCTTAAGCTTCCAAGAGTTCTCAGTGAAAACACACAGGACAAGCTTAATTCCTGCAGCAACAAATTGTGACAACATGTGTTAAGTGTTGTCTACCAAGGAAGTTCTCCTGTGACTAAGAGTCCAAGGCTTTTATTGGTAGTCATGCAGGGATCCTCTGCCTAGCACACACCAAAATTCCAGTCTCCCAGAAGGAAATCCATTGTTTGGCATAAACCACATTGTTTGTATAAAGAGTTTAGGTACACTGAGCCACTCTTAACTGTTCTGGGAAAGATGGAAACCTTCCCCAAATCCAAGCTCCTAGATGCTAGTTACATGCCAAACTTTCAGAGAGATGTTTCGAAGGACAGCAGACTCAGGCTTGCTGTGTGAACTCTTTTCTGCACACGTGTATTTTTATATCTATTTTTAATATTTTATTAAATTACTGTGATCTTTGGTAATAGAGTATATCCTACCCTTAAATTGAGTCACTTTGGGTATTTTATGCTCTTAATAGAGAAAACTTTATGGGAAGAAAACTTTCAGAAAAGGAGAAAGAAATAGTTCAACTGAGTTAGAAGAAAAAATACTTAAAATTGATGTATTAGCATCATCCTTTTCTAAAAGTATAAGCCCAAGTATTTCAAGGAAAGAGAAAGCATAAAAAAGATTTTGGTCTAACATTTTTGTATATTGAGGAAATTAGAAATAATCTAAAAATAAGTTTTGAATTTTCAAATCTCAGGCAAGCACAGCAGTATTAAAACATGCATATTCCCAACAAACAAAGTCCAGGCCCAGATAGTTTTACTGGTGAATTATACCAGACATTTAAAGAATTAAAATACACCTTTGAACAACACAGGTTTGAACTTCACAGGTCCACTTGTACACAAAATTTTTTCAACCAAGATGTACAATAGTACTACACTATTCATGGTTGGTTGAATCCACAGATGCAGAACTGTAGATACAGAAGGCCAACTGTAAAGTTATACATGGATTTTTGACTGAGTGGGGTTTGGCACCCCTAGTCCCATGTTGTTCAAGGGTCAACTGTAATACCAGTCAACCTCAAACTCACTCATCCAAAAAATTAAAGAGGAGGGGACACATCCAAACTCACTCTATGAGGCCAGCATTACCCTGATACCAAAACCAGACAAGGAAACTACAAGGAAAGAACATTATAGGCCAATATCCCTGATGAACATAGATGTAAAAACCCTCAAAAAAATAGTAGCAAACAAAATTCAACAATGCATTAAAAGTGTCATACACCATTATTAAATGGAATTTATTCCAGGGATGTGGGGATGGTTCACCGTCCACAAGTCAGTCAGGGTGATATACCACATTAACAAAATGAAGGATAAAAATCATATAATCATCTCAATAGATGCAGAAAAGGCATGTGACAGAATTCAACATTCATTCATGATAACGGCTCTCAACAAAGTGGATGTAGGGGGAATGTACCTCAACATAATGAAAGCCATAGATGACAAGTCCGCAGTTAACATCATACCCAAGGAAAAAAAGCTAAAAGGTTTTCCTCTAAGATCAAGATAAGGATGCCGACTTTTACCACTTCTGTTCCACATACTGCTGGAAGTCCTAGCCAGAGCAATTAGGCAAGAAAAAGAAATAAAAGACATCCAAATCAGAAAGGAAAAATTAAAACTGTCTCTATTAGCAGATAACATATATTACATATAAAAAACCCATGGCATTATATATAGAAGAATCCACCAAAAAAAACGTTGGAATAAGCAGATGCAATAAAGTTGCAGTATGCAAAATCAATATACAAAAATCAGTTGTGTTTCTGTAACTAATAATGAACTATCAGAGAAGTTAAGAAAACAATCTTATTTACAATTTCATTAAAAATAAAATACCTAGGGAAACTTAACCAAGGACCTGAAAGACTACACTGAAAACTAAAGACATTGATGAAAGAAATTGAAGAAGACACAAATAAATGGAAAGATATTCCATTCTCATGGATTGGAACAATTAATATTGTTAGAATGTCAATACTGCTTAAAGCAATCTACAAATTCAGTGCAATCGCTATCAAGATGCAGTTTTCACAGAAATAGAACAAACAGTCCTAAAATTTATATGGAACCGCAGAAGACTGAATATCCAAGGCCAACTTGAGAAAGAACAAGGCTCAAACATCATGATTCCTGATTTCAAACTATATTACCAAGCTGTGGTAAATGAGACAGCGTGATATTGACATAAAAACAGACTCATAGATCAATGAAACAGAATAGAGAAATCAGAAATAAACCCACACATTTATGGTAATTTATTTGCAACAAAGGACCCAAGAATATACAACGGGGAAAGGACAGTCTCTTCAGTAAGTAGTGTTGGGAAAGCTGGACAGCCACATGCAAAAGAATAAAACTGGACCACTGTCTTACAACATATACAGCAGCTATCTCAAAATGGATTAAAGACTTGAACTTTAAACGTGAAGGCATAAAACTCTAGAAGAAAACAGTTGGTAAACTCCTTGACACTGGTCTTGGCAGTGATTTTTTGGAATCGACACCAAAAGCAGAGGCAACAAAAGCAAAAATAAACAAGTGGGACTTCATCAAACAAAAAAGCTTCTGTGCAGCAAAGGAAGCCATGAAAAAATTTAAAAGGCAACTTACTGAGTGGGAGAAAATATTTGAAAACCATACAGCTGATAAGGTGTTTACATCTGAAATATGTAAAGAATTTATACAAGTCAAAAGCAAAATACCAAACAATCTGATTTAAAAATGTGTAGAGGATCTGAATATACATTTTTCATAAAAAGACATACCAGTTTGCCAACAGGTACATGAAAATGTTCTCAATATCACGCATCATCAGGGAAATGCAAATCAAAGCACAATAAGACATCACTTCACACCTGTTAGAATGACTATCATCAAAAAGACAAAAAGTGGCTTCCCTGGTGGCGCAGTGGTTGAGAGTCCGCCTGCTGATGCAGGGGACACGGGTTCATGCCCCGGTCCAGGAAGATCCCACATGCCGCGGAGCAGCTAGGCCTGTGAGCCATGACCGCTGGGCCTGCGCGCCCGGAGCCTGTGCTCTGCAATGGGAGAGGCCACAACAGTGAGAGGCCTGCATACCATACACACACACACACACAAAAAGACAAAAAGCAAAAAGTGTTGGAGAGGTTGTGGAGCAAAGGGAACCCTTGTGCACTCTTGGTGGGAATATAAATTGGTGCAGCCACTATGGAAAACCGTATGGATGTTCTCTGAATAGTGAAAATTAGAACCTACCATATGGTCCAGCAATTCCACTTCTGGGTATTTATCTGAAGGAAACAAAAACACTAACTCAGAAAGATATATACACCCCCATGTTCATTTCAGTATTATTTATAATAGCCAAGACATGCAGGGCTCCCCTGGTGGCGCAGTGCTTAAGAATCCACCGGCCAATGCAGGGGGCATGGATTCAAGCCCTGGTCCAGGAAGATTCCACATGCTACAGAGCAACTAGACCAATGTGCCACAAGTACCAAGCCTGTGCTGTAGAGCCCGTGAGCCACAACTACTGAGCCCACATGCCACAACTGTTGAAGCCTGCACGCTTAGATCCCATGCTCTGCAACAAGATGAGCGACTGCAATGAGGACCCCGCACACCGTGATGAAGACCCAATGCAGCCAAAAATAAATAAATTAATTTTTTAAGAAATGAAAACAACCTAAGTGTCCATCAGTGGATGAATGGGAAAAGAAAATTTGGACCATATATATATATGTATATATGTGTATATATATATATATATATATATACATATATACATATATACATATATACATATATATATATATAAAGTCAAATATTATTCACCCATAAACAAGGAAATCCTGCCATTTGCAACAACATGGATGGACCTTGAGCATATTATGCTAAGTGAAATAAGTCAGAGAGAGAAAGGCAGATGCCATGTGATCTAACTTATGTGGAATCTTAAAAAAAAACCTCATGGATAAAGAGAATAGATTTGTGGTTGCCAGAGGAAGGAGGTGGGGGGTGGGTGTGTGTGAAATGGGTGAAGATGGCTGAAAGGTACAAACTATCAGTTATAAAATAAGTCCTGGGAATATAATGTACAGCATGGTGACTACAGTTAATAATACTTTATTATATATTTGAAAGTTGCTAAGAGATCTTAAAAGTTCTCATCACGAGAAAAAAATTGTAGCTATATGTAGTTATGGATGTTAACTAGGAAAAAAACTTGGAAAGTGTTTGAGGTTGCATATACTAATGTATTTATCACATTGGTGTTTATATTATTGAAGAGTTGGAAACAAACTAAATACCGAGCAAACAGGGATCTTAACTGATCCATGTGCTCTAATTTCAGTCACTTATGTACCCTATCAATTTTGCTATACTGGGGTACCATCTGAGCTATTTAACATTTTTCTTTAAATTGACTTTTAACTTCACACCTGGCCATAGCTATTACAGTATAGCAGAAAGCATGGATCTGTGCTAGTCATATCCATTTCAGATACACATTTAAATAAATGCATGATTAAAATGGAGATACTTATGTCTGTGTAACATCTAAAATAATTTTATGTACTATCAGTAGTGTTTGTACCACACATGAGGAAAGCCCTGATTCATGGTACATCCATACAACACAGCCTTTTTTTTTCTTTCAACAGTCTTTAGAGTGATGATGTAGTTATATATTTATTGACTTAAAAAAAATTTAATTAGGTGAGAAAACAGTATGCTCTGATGCATGTACTCTTGTAATTTATATTGTAATATTTCAATAAATAGGTTTATGTACTTGGAATACTTTATACTGAAATATTAGTGGTTATGGCTGAGTGATTATGGGAAAATTTTTAAACTTTATATTCTAATTTCTTAAAATGTTAATGAGTATATATCTTTTAGTCATAAAAAATTAAAGGACTATAAATTCTCCTTTTATTTCCTAAAAATACTAATTGTAAAAGCTCTTAAATATTAAAAATATGTTAGTTGGGCATTGTTTTCCTCTTTCTAAAATATCTACTTTTGCTCCCTATATTTACTTTTGGTGTTTGTCTTCACTGTTTACTTTTGCTCTGTTTAAAACAGGCCATTCAGAAAGGCAATACAGAAGTTGCAAGAATACATGCTGAAAATGCAATCCTCCAGAAGAACCAAACAATTAATTTATTGAGAATGAGTGCTAGGGTTGATGCTGTGGCAGCCAGAGTTCAAACTGCAGTTACAATGGGCAAGGTAAGCCTTAATATCTGTAAATAATAGGAACTCTTGATTTAAGTTATTGGAGGTATTAAGAATTGTCAGAAATCTAAATCTACTGCAAAGTGCTACAAAGGTACTCGCCTTTCTGGGCTGGAGAAAGATAGTCAAAATGCTTACTGAGGAAAATGATTTTGGCAGTGGCTTTTCAGCTAAGGTCTAATTAGTTGTCTTCCAATGAATAGTCAAAGATAAAAGATAGTCGATGCCTAGACCAGAAATACATAGTGTACTTTTACTGTTAAGGAAACGGTAGATAAATTTTATAAGATGATCTACAAGTAATATAAGAAACTACATAAATTTTGAGGTTGTTTATATTATAGGATTCTCAGTCTTTTTTTTTTTTTTAATACTCCCAATAGGTAACCAAGTCCATGGCAGGTGTAGGTCTATGGATGCTACATTGAGGAGTATGATACTTGAAAAGGTAAAAATAAATAAATAAATAAATTGATGTTCAGATAATATCTTTTCAGAGTAAGTTTTTTTCTTATGACCATATTTCTTTTTGCAGATTTCTGCCCTGATGGACAAATTTGAACAGCAGTTTGAAACACTGGATGTTCAAACGCAACAAATGGAAGACACAATGAGTAGTACTACAACCCTAACAACACCACAAGTAAGAATAGTTTCTCTACGTACACTAACTTTTAAAAATTACCCAACTGCAAACTATAATGGCTTTGTGAACCTAAATCATCTCTAGAATGTGAAGTAAACATGGTATATCCCCAAAATGCAAGTAGGAAGTTATGCTCTGACCCTGGATTCCTAAGGACATGTTAGAAGATGACATTTCCTATCTTGTTTTGAAGTTCTAAGAATTATTATAGGTCACATGTCTAGAGAGTATGGAACTTGGTTCTGCCCTGCTGCCAGTGGTCCTTATTGATAAAAGCATTGAACTAGGGACTCACTGAGGCCAGTGGGTATTAGGTATTTTCCTAACCCCAGTTAAGTCATCTCATTGCAGATATTCTGCTTCCTGCCTACTCGTTAGGTATGTTATTAGGCACAGATCACAGATGAACAAATAGTAAATTACAAGATCAATTATTTTTCAGAAAACTAGGATGTTTTCTAGGATGTTGTTGCATCTGCAACTTAGAGATGTGCTACAGAGAAAATTAAATTTGAAACTAGTTTGGACGTCATGTGAGCCAGAAATAAAGATTTTGTGAAACTTGAATATTAAAATAGAAGATTTATATCATTACCAATCTTCTTTTTGATCCCAGCACCTATCACATAGTTCATCAAATAAACAAAAAACTTGTTATCACTACATAAGATGATAATATGGATAATTTACAAAACAGGTTAGGAGAAAAAATCAATAGCCATCCATCAAAATTTTACTGAAGGTGATGCCTTTCACTAAGAGGTAAATAATAAGAGAACAAACTTATATTCATGTTTTAGAGTTAAGAAGAAAGTATTCATGTGTATGTCTTATAGAAAGCATATATTTAGTCATTACTTTTATACCTCCTCCAGAGCCTTGCTTCCCCAAAGCGTGGTGCAAAAATCAGGAACATCTGTATCATCTCGGAGCTTATTAGGAATGCAGAAATTCAGACCCTATGCACAGATATATTGAATTGGAATCATTTTAATAAGATTTACAGGTGATATTTATGCCCTGATTTTGAGAAGCACGGTCCTAGAGTTTCTGATTCTTATTCAGGCACCTTAGGTGATTTCCAGGTGATTTTATGGTCAAGATTAGGAAAACACAAGGGGACTGGAAAAATGACTTGAAGTCAGGACACTTGGATTTCTCATCTCTACTCTGCCACTAATTAATTTTGGGACCTTAAGATACTCACTACCTTGGGCCTCAGTATTCATAGCTGTAAAATGTAGGGCTGGAATTGATGATATCTAAATGCCTTTTAGCTCTGAAAAATCTTGAGATTCCTTCACCTAACATTTGCTAAGCACCTTCTCCTGTTTCAGGTATTGTGCTAGGTGCTGGGGATATTCAAGTATATACAAAACATTTTTCATAAAGAGCCAACCAAAATTTACAACAGAAATGGGCATACTTAGATGCCCAAATTCTCATACCTTGCTAATGAGTAATTAGAATTTAAATTAGCATATTCACTTTGGAAAAGCAATGCGGTAATATCTACAGTCCATTCTTAACATAGCAGCCAGAGCAATCCTGATAAAACAAGTCAGATCATGACATTCTTCTGCTCAGAACCCTTCAGTGGCTCTGCATGTCTCTCAAAATAAAATCCAAATTCTTTATGGTGGCCTATAGTGCCCTCTAGGATCTGCCTCATCCTGCTTCTCCGACCTTATCTCCTATTATTGCTCATCACTCTACTAAGATATTGGCTTCCTTGTTATTTCTCAAACACACCATGTACATTTCTTCCTCAAAGCCATTCACTTGCAGGTTCCTCTGCCTGAATCTTCTTCATCTGTCTTGCACTCATCCTCATTACCCACTCCCCCACCTCCTTCAGTTCTTTGTTCAAATGTCATTTTCTCAGTGAGGTCTTTTAAGATCATCCTACTTAGAAGTACACCAGTGGCCCACCCACCGAGTGCTGTACTCCCTATCTACCATCCCTGCTTTATTTTTCTTCATTGTACATATCACCTTCTAATAAACCACATAATTTAAAAAGTTTTTATTTGCCCCTCCCTTTCATGTGCACACACTAGAATGTAAGCTTAATGAAGGCAGGGATATTTTTAATTATTTTTGTTTACTGATGTATCCCTAACACTTAAAATGATATCTGGCATAAAGTAGGTGCTCAGTTAATATTTGTTGAATAAATCAGAGTATATGAAAATGCATGTGACCTATAACCTAGTACTTCTATTTTTAAATTTATACACAAAAGACCTACATGTGTATAAACATACTTCTACATAAGAATGTTCATTGCACTATTGTCTGTAATCAGAAATTAGGGGAAAATACCTAAATGTCCAGAAATAAAATGGATAAATACAGTTTAGAGTATTTTATATTACAGTACTATACAGGAGTGAAAGTTAATGAACTAGAGCTCTAGATCTCAATATAATTAGATCTTATAAGGTTGAATTAAAAAAACAAGTTTCAGAATAGTATACTTAGTATAATGCCATTTAAGTAAATTTTAAAAACACAAATAATGGTATTTTAGATATGAAGTAAAAACAACACAATCTAAATGCACAGAAATATTTGATCTATTATTTTCTGAACTTCTTTATATTTTGAAGGTGAATGAAGGACAAGAGAGACTAAGGCCCAACAACATTATTAGAGGTTTGCTTAAAATTTGGCACCTTGTGGTAGAGCTGTAACTACATCTTAGAGCTCCTACCTGTATGTTCAAAATATTTTAAATAAGTTAAAAACAAGTTTTTTTTAATTAATTGGACTCTATTCCCTGAGAACTCCTGTACTGTTGTAAATATCTCAATACTTATATTTTATTAATCTCTAGATACTTTAAAAAGTAATCCTTAATATCAAATTTGCATCAATTAGCAGACAGGACAGCTATGATTAATCTAAAATTTAAGTCTGTTACATTTTAAATACGAGCAAAGTTGGTTCGCTCCGTTAGAGAGCTACATTACTCAGATTCAAATTATATGTGAATATCACTGTGAATATTTTTCACATAACCTCATAGTTTAAGGCTTTATAATTTAACATTATTCATAAATAAATCATTTTATGAGATAATTCAGCTCCCTCTGGTTGTAAAAAAGAATTTTTAAACTTTCTTTTAAGAACTGTAGATCAGTTCCCCCTTTTTAAAGCTAGGTCAGAAACAAAAACTACCCAAAAAGCAAATACCATTCAAATACAAATTCTCATTTTTTTAATTCTAGAACCAGGTGGATATGCTGCTTCAAGAAATGGCAGATGAAGCTGGGTAAGAAATTATTCAGATGCTTTTGAAATGATCTTGATTTAATATCTACAAGTCCTACAATTATGTAATGTGGATAAACATATTTGTCTTTACCACCAATGGTCGGAGTTAGGTTTTTGATCCTAGAATTTAGTGCTTCAAGGACCTTTAGAACATCCAGCTCTTTGTCATGCTCATAAAAATGTGACTTTGTTCCAATCATCTTAGTATTTTCTTAAAAATCTCTGGAGATAGATTCGGTTAGTATGTGATAAGAAATGAAGGAAGGTGACTGAGGGAGGCAGGAGTGTTTTAAAAGTTTCCTCTGTACCATCTGTGTTCAGCATATATCAAATGTTTAATTGTTTTTAATAGGATCTTCCAAAAGAATTCTATGATCAGGCCATTAAGTCTTAAGCCAAGTTTGAGTCCTGCAAACTGAGCAATATGTGCAAAACGTCCAAGGAGTTCAAAAGATGGCAGCATTTCATTGTTGTAGATGGTTATTTGTTGTTTAAAAAAGTAAATAATTAACACCCTTTCTGGCCCAGCTATTAGAAATAGGGTATCTGTTAGGCTATTTATTTTAGGCTCTTCATGTTTGAGGGAAATGACTTGACTGTAATATTATCAGTGCTACAGAAGTCATGTTATATCAGTATTCTCTGGTATTTTACTTAGTTCAAGAGAACATTATAGTAAAGAATTAAAAATATTTTTTCAAAGATAAAGATTAAAACTGGGTGATACTAAAGTTTTATGCTTTATCTTCAAAGGTAAAGTAATAGGTTGAAGTAAGGTTCTTGAAGACACCTGGAAAATAAAGTTGATGAATATTATTCTAGTGTTGAAACTAATGCTTAATTAGAAAGAACTTAATTAGTTACCAGCTCTTTAGTTCACTGTTGTATCTCTCATTAGTGGATTAAAACCTAGGTTAATAAATCAGGTTTGCAATATTTGAGAACAGGGCCAGAGGGTAGGTGGTACACTATTTTGCTTTGTTAGTATCCTAATATAGCCCATATCCAACAAGGAGTTAGTAAGAAGGATGATTTTTAAGTATTATAGGAGAGACTAAGGCATGTGTAAAAAGACTCCATTTTATTAATATGAGGCTAAGAACTTGTTTCTGTTTGAGCCAAAGACAAAATAAGAAGATTGGGCTTGAAAATAGAGCAAGGGAGGTCTTGCAAAATGAATATTGCCATATCACAGCCTTACTGACTCTCAGTGGAAATCAAGTTCAGTAGACAACTTTTTAATAAGATTTAGAATAGGATTTCTCAAACTTGACACTGTTGACATTTTGGGCTAATAATCCTAGGGGCTTTCCTTTGTATGTAGGATGTTTAGTAGTGTCCCTGGCATCTACCCACAAGTAATATCACCCCTCCCCCCAGGTGCGACAGCCAAAAATGCCTCCATACAATGACAAATGTTCCTTGAGTGTAGGGAGCCAAAATCGAGTGATTACTTCTGTCAGTAATGGGTGGTGACTGGAGCAGTAGAAATAGGTAGAACCATTGATGTCGAAATACCCATCCTTATAGATGTTTTAGTATAGCAAAATTTTAGTATACTGTATCTTTACCTTTTAAATAACAATCTGTCTCTAGAATCTCCTAATGATGAAGTTACTGTATTCACTGTAGTGTTTTCAAACTGGAGTTGGCATACACTCGTCTAGAGACAGGCAGAAAGAGTAGTTTGTATCCTCAGGAGTATTTATAATGGAGATTAAAATTGTGGCCTTGGAAGGAGACAAACCTGGATTTGAATCCTATCTGTCACTAGAGTGATCTTGGGCAAGCGTACTTAACTTTTCTAAACTTCAGTTATATGGGTAGATGCAAGTAATGATTTCTGTCAAGGGTAGCTCAGGATCTAAACACTGAACTTGAAGTTAGCTCAAATGTTAGATATGGATATTGATCCTGAGGCTACATGTATCTAGCCTGTTTTATCTTTTATTGGCACATTAATTTTCTTTACAGTAGAAGACATATAGTAATCTCCAGTAAATTCAGTACATTGGATAACCACTGTTTTGGTCTTTCTTTTTGTTCAGCTGACCAGATCATTATCCTATATTTTATTCACTTTTCTATCATAAGATTATCATCCACATGGGTTGCCACTAGGGCTCAACAAAAACTCTTTAAAATTAGTAATTCATTTATCCTAAGGTGGACATTCAGAATATGTATTATTATTAGATTTTTTTATTTTTGCTGTATGCGGGCCTCTCACTGTTGTGGCCTCTCCCGTTGTGGAGCACAGGCTCCAGACGCCCAGGCTCAGTGGCCATGGCTCACGGGCCCAGCCGCTCTGTGGCATGTGGGATCTTCCCGGACCGGGGCATGAACCCATGTCCCCTGCATCGGCAGGTGGACTCTCAACCACTGCACCACCAGGGAAGCCCAGAATATGTATTTTTGAATTAATTAATTTATTTTTGGCTGCATTGGGTCTTTGTGCTGTGCACAGGCTTTCTCTAGTTGCGGCATTGAGGGGGGGCTACTCTTCGTTGCGATGCGATGGCTTCTCATTGCAGTGGCTTCTCTTGTTGTGGAGCACCGGCTCTGGGTGCATGGGCTCTAGAGCGCAGGCTCAGTAGATGTGGCACAGGGGCTTAGTTGCTCCACTGCATGTGAGATATTCCAGGACCAGGAATCGAACCCATGTCCCCTGCACTGGCAGGCAGATTCTTAACCACTGCACCACCAGGAAAGTCCCCAGAATATTTTTAAGTTCTATTTGCATCTATAAAATTGAACCAGTATTATGTTTATTTAAATTAAGGTAAAATGCTAGGTAGAATATTCAAATTTGCAATAAGCATGTTTTTGTAATTTTTAATAACAATTATAAGCTTGGTATAATTAGATAAGAAGAAAAATGCTTATATTAACCCTCATTTATGTTAATTATTTTAAAATTGTAGCCTTGATCTCAGTATGGAACTACCACAAGGTCAAACAGGTTCTTTTGGCACAAGTGTTACTTCCATGGAACAGGTAGAAGTTGGATTTTATCTTGATTTGTATGAACTTGGTGAATGAATTAAATATATGTGTATTTATATGTATATATAAGCAAATATATTCTCCTTTTATCTATTATAAAGAGTTTTTTCTACTGTAATAAGACATCATCGTAAATAAGCAAGATGTAATTAGCCTTTAACTCCTTAATGATGGACATTGCATGCATATTTCATTTAACGATTGAATTTGTTCCCCTTCATAGCCTTCTGCTCTATTAAGTTCTCCATTTATTTTGAAATGTTTAAAAAAAATAAATTCTTAATATTTTTGTGTGAATTTTTGAGACAAGATTTTAAATCTTATTTGAATATGAGCTATTTAAAATATTAGTGATTTATATTTGTCACAGCCCTGTGACTTTTAATCTTTGCTTTCTCCAGGATGAACTATCACAGAGACTTGCTCGTCTACGTGATCAAGTGTAATTTAAAGAACTGGCGCTTTTGTTTCCTTCACTGGCTTCTGAAATATTTTGTGTGTATGTATAGATGTTTCACTCCAATTACACTAAGAATGCCATGCATTACAGAATGCTTAACACTATTTGTATATAATGCTTTCTTTTACCTTGCTGTACTTTCCAGTACTTTAATTCCAGAGAGTTTCCACCTTGAAAGATTTTAAAGTTTTGTATATTATGTTGAAAAGTGCGAGAGATGGTTTTTTGTAGGTGTCTTAGACTGAGCTAGCATTAACTTGTTGTATATGAAATATCTTCCTCAGAAATTACATTAAAAACTCTAGGACCAAAGTACTACAGAATAAAGTACTTTATACAGAATAAAGTATAGAATAAAAGTTTTGGTTTCTTTTTAACTCAAGGTAGTTTTAAATCTCTGTCTACATTCACATGTGATGCATAAAAATAAAAACAGGGAAAATATGTTTACTTAATATGTTTACATAACCAAAAACATCTTATTTAGCATCATACAATGGACAGTGCTACTTTTTGTGTTTTATGTTTGTTTTTGCTATTCAAGCAGAAATTCCGTTGACTTTTAATCTGTATTCATCAACTTTTAAATTTAGATTACTATGAGAATCTTTACCTAGTAATTTAATGACTATTAATTGAATTCCTTAAATAAAAATTTTTTTCATTGATAAAAAAATCTGCAAAATTAAAGAAATTAAGGTTTGCTCATTAAATATTTTTCTCTTTGGTAAATATCACTGTTAAGACTCACCAAGAAATTCAACATTTCATACTTTTAAATGAAAGTCAAACACATTTTTAATGATTACCCAATTTGCACTCAACCCTTGTTAGGTTGTATTTTAAAAGGAGATTAATTTGCATGGACTTAACATCATTTACATTTCTCACAGAATTGTTGATTGGTTTTCAAAAATCTTGGCCTGTGTTTTTAAACCAACCAACAAAAAATAACAAAACAAAATTGAACCAACTCAAGTTACAACTATTGTTGATCCTTGAACAACGTAGAGGTTATGGGTTTCAAGCCCCCTTTGCAGTTGAAAATCTTCGTATAACTTTATAGCTGGCCCTCTGTATCTGTGATTCCACATTCACAGATTCAACAAAACACAGGTTGTGTAGTACTATAGTATTTATTGAAAAATATCTGTGTATAAGTGGACCCACACAATTCAAACCTGTGTTGTTCAGGGGTCAACTGTACTATAAGTCCTGGTTAAACGTGTTCATTCTTTTATCTTAAAAAACTCTCATAACTGGAAGAAATGAAGTGGAAAATATATAAATTGGAATAAAATGTTTTGCCCAGCTATGCAAATAACTTCCAGCCTAATGGAGGTCGGGAGCATAACATACAGGGTGGGCAGAAAACTCATAAGATTGTAAAGAAGACTAGACTCTTGAAGGCCAGGATTCTTGGGGGAAAGTATTTGATGACCAGCTGTACTACTTGCCATCTCCCCAGGAATATCTATATTTCACCCAACTAAAATGAACAAATTAACATGTGCCTGCACTTTTCTGATGTAGCAGTCTCAAATGTGGAGAAGTGACCAAGTTAGATTTTAGAAAGTGTACTACTAATCTAGGTTAAGTAGGTAAGGTGTTTTTCCTTACTTAATGTATGACTGATCCATGAAAGAATGCCAATATTTCATGAAATTCTATTAAGAGCACATCTGTTTAGGTAATCTTCGTTCAAAGTGCAATTATGGAGGCTCTTTTTCTTTTAATTTTTAAATTTAATTTATTTTTTTATACAACAGGTTCTTATTAGTTATCCATTTTATACATATTAGTGTATATATGTCAATACCAATCTCCCAATTCATCACACTGCCACCCCCCCTGCCACTTTCCCCCCTTGGTGTTCATACGTTTGTTCTCTACATCTGTGTCTCTATTTCTGCCCTGCAAACCGGTTCATCTGTACCATTTTTCTAGGTTCTACATATATGCATTAATATATGATATTTGTTTTTCTCTTTCTGACTTACTTCACTCTGTATGACAGTCTCTAGATCCATCCATGTCTCTACAAATGACCCAATTATGCTCCTTTTTATGGCTGAGTAATATTCCATTGTATATATGTACCACATCTTCTTTATCCATTCGTCTGCTGATGGGCATTTAGGTTGCTTCCGTGACCTGGCTATTGTAAATAGTGCTTCAATGAACATTGGGGTGCATGTGTCTTTTTGAATTATGGTTTGCTCTGGGTAAATGCCCAGTAGTGGGATTGCTGGGTCATATGGTAATTATATTTTTAGTTTTTTTAAGGAACCTCCATACTGTTCTCCATAGTGGCTGTATCAATTTGCATTCCCACCAACAGTGCAAGAGGGTTCCCTTTTCTCCACACCCTCTCCAGCATTTGTTGTTCGTAGGTTTTCTGAAGATGCCCATTCTAACTGGTGTGAGGTGATACCTCACTGTAGTTTTGATTTGCATTTCTCTAATAATTAGTGATGTTGAGCAGTTTTTCATGTGCTTCTTGGCCATCTGTATGTCTTCTTTGGAGAAATGTCTATTTAGGTCTTCTGCCCAGTTTTGGATTGGGTTGTTTGTTTTTTTAATATTGATCTGGATAAGCTGTTTATATATTTTGGAGATTAATCCTTTTTCCATCGATTTGTTTTTTTGCTAAGTACTCACTATTCATATGTGATGTTTCCTATTGTAAAAGAGAGCATGTATAAATGAAGATTATTTTCACTGGTTAATGAAATGAGAAATTACTTTTTTGCTATGTTTGGGTTAAACCTATTTAACTTTCTTGGTAATTCATAATTTGACTATATGATGTGACTTCAATGTGGTAATCTTCCATTTTGTTTATCATTGATGCTTTGTCTTTTCTACTTAAAGGGTAAGTTTATTTATTTACATTTGGAACATCCCAGAGAAGCATAGAAGACATTATTACAGACTAAAATATCTGTGAAATAGAGTTTTCTTATTTTCCATCGGTGGGAATTGTAGCTTTTTTTTTTTTTTCTTTTTTGACTTTAATGCAAATTGTTAAATTGCAAATATGGCTTACTTACATCTAGAAATATAAATGACTCTGATCTAAAGATAACTGCTCATAGTTTTATTTAACAACCAAATCAGATTTGTCTTTTAAAACTATTGTTCTCTGATAGACACAAAGTTTTGCTTTTGGATTCATTTATTATCTTATAATAAATTTTTCTTTCTTACAATTTGTTCTTAGACCAACAGGCCCACAACCTGTGAACTCTTTCTTACCTTGTTAGTACAAGTTATATTTCTACTTTGATAAGTGATTCAATCATTGAACAGTAACACATCAAACTATACTATCATGAAAAGTAGACATCACAGCACCTTTCATTTACCTTCAGTTTTAGTTCCCTATCAATCTACTTTTCTCCAGATTTTTTTCTAAGTATTTGATTATATCATTTGGTAAAATGTATAAGGTTAAAAGCTCAGAAACATTTTGCTGCACCTTCACCCTTTAGACGATGTGGCCATTATTTAAAGCAATCTTAAAAAGGACCCCTGACAAAAATTGTATCCCTGCTCCTATATGCCTCAATGCCTAAAATTTTCTACTTTCTCATGTAAGCATTGTGGGCTGGATTATTTTAACTGCTAATTTATTACCAGTCATTGCTACAAAGAAACAAATAGGAGATAGAACAGGTAAATTATGATGAGAGATGAGTTTGCTTTACAATTTAGAAAGTTATGGGAAAGGAACATCTGGATGGACTATCTGAAGAGAGTCTTAAGGGTACTGGTTATCTATAAAGAAAATAAGAAAATGATTGATAGGTTGCCAAAGACAAACCTAGCCTAGTTTTCGGTGGATTTGCTCAAGTTAGTAAATAACTGTTAGTAAATAACTGTTCCAAGAGAGTCTTAAATTGGCTCTAGTGTAGATTGTAGAGGAAAAAGCCCCAGATCTGATCTACAGTGATTGATTTGGATTTCTAGCTCTAGCTCTGATACTGACTTCTAACTTAGATAATTCTCTTACCCCCATCTGGGCCTTATATTCCCTTTCTACAAATCTTTTTAGAGTACATTGGTTGCATAAACTGAAGTGAGTTGCTGTAGTACAAGTACATTACCTCCATTCTTTTCTGTTTTCTACTATTCACCCAAAAGATTGCTAAATGCAGTATTAAGATGTTATGAGTCTTAGAGTCTTTTGTCTCAGGAGAGCTAGAGAACATCTAATCCACCCCATAACTCATTTTACAGAAGAGGAGACCAGAGAGGTTCAGATCTACCACATTTGTTGGGCATCTACTATGTGTTAGGAATGGTTCTGGGTACTTTGATATATTGTGGTTTATTTAATCCTCAAAATCCTGTGAGCAGTTGGATGATTGTTATCCCAATTTTTAGAGAACAGGAAATAGGCTGATAGTTGAAGTAGATGGTGAAGAGTCATACAGCAACTGAGAAACAGAGCTTGGATTTTATTACTGATATGTCTGACTTCAAATTCAGTGCTCATGGCACTGTACTATACTGGATTCTAACTGGAATTACAAAAGAAGTCTTGTTATACCTCATCCACATTCTATTCCAATATATAATTTTCTGATTTTATTGCTGAGACAGGGAAAGCAACTAATCATATTCTTGACTAGAGGGTAGTTTATCCTGAGACAAATAGGTGTTCTAGGTGAAGATTGGTTCTTTCTTCTCCTATTTCTTTCTTCTCCAGTTTGAGCTATCAGAAAAATATGATTTTATTTCAGTTTGGAAATCATAGCTGTTTTTCCGTAAGTTAACAAATGGAATCAATTTTTTGCAAAGTTAACTAAGTTGTATTCATACTCAAGCTTTTCATTTTCCACACTGGGAAATGCCCCCAAGCAAAAGTATATATTGGTCAAAGTCATTTGACTAAAATTACAAGAATAAAATCTATCCAGCCTACTGCCTACTGATGACACTGTCTATATTCTTGTCAGTATACTACTTCTCTACTAGCAGGTACCAAGTTCTTGAAAGTGTCTCACTACAAATAAATGACTGTTGTGCCTGTGGTGCTTAATAATTTATATATTAACCACTAACTCATGAGTTATTTAATCTGCCAGACAGGTAAAAGCCTTCCAGCCTTCAGTTAGAAAAGTCCAAATAGAATGTTAAAGGAAAATTTATGCCTAGTAAAATAACTTATTCTGTTTAATGTTTGTTCTCTAACCTAGGGAAGGAAAAAATGTCTTCATTCAATGTCTTGCTTGGTCATTAAAATAAAGTTGGGGGCTTCCCTGGTGGCGCAGTGGTTGAGAGTCCGCCTGCCGATGATGCAGGGAACACGGGTTCGTGCCCCGGTCTGGGAAGATCCCACGTGCCGCGGAGCGGCTGGGCTCATAAGCCAGGGCCGCTGAGTCTGCGCGTCCGGAGCCTGTGTTCCGCAACCGGAGAGGCCACAACAGTGAGAGGCCCGCGTACCGCAAAAAAATAAATAAATAAAAATAATAATAAAGTTGGGTCCCATGTTCCAAGTGAAGTTTCATAAAATGATGCTATGTCCATTTCTTAGAAGTCTTACTCAAACTTTATCATGCCAGAGCTTGACATGTTTAGCATTTGCTTTATCAAAATGACATGAAATCATTGGCAGGAAAAAGATTAAAACTTTTGGAAAGCATCACACAGTGATTTTATGTTACTTCTATAAAGGGATTTGGGTTTGAAGTAACAATAATTATATGGAATCTTGATAATTTCTTCTTTAGATTCAATCAAAGTCTAAGAGCCATTCTGGGGTTAAATGAAAGATGATGGAAGATACTTTTCCAGGTAATGAGAAGAAAAGAAAGATTTCCAATTACCAAAATCTATAGAGATTTCCCAGCCCATTATGCCTTTTTGAGGCCCTCCAGGTGGAATTGCCTATTTACAGAAGAAAGAGAATCGAAAGCTAAATTCATTATTCCCATTCATGTTACACCCATTGTAAGCTTCATAAAGAAGAGGCATTACTTAGCTCGGGTGAAGATAGCAACACCATTCCACTTGTAAAGGACTTGAAATTTTCTTCTTTTTTTTAAAATATCTTTATTGGAGTATAATTGCTTTATAATTGTGTGTTAGTTTCTGCTTTATAACAAAGTGAATCAGCTATACATATACATATATCCCCATATCTACTCCCTCTTGCTTTTTTTTTTTTTTTTTTTTTGCGGTATGCAGGCCTCTCACTGTTGTGGCCTCTCCCATTGCGGAGCACAGGTTCTGGACGCGCAGGCTCAGCGGCCATGGCTCACGGGTCCAGCCGCTCTGTGGCATGTGGGATCTTCCCGGACCGGGGCACGAACCTGTGTCCCCTGCAGCGGCAGGCGGACTCTCAACCACTGCGCCACCGGGGAAGCCCAACCTCCTGCTTCCTTTTAACTGACCAAGAAGGCCTGGACCCTATGGAAAAACCTTCCTGTTGCTGTAAATCTCCAAGTAGAACTATATCTGAGACACCCCAATTCTTCTGACGTGTGTGAGATTAGAGAGTGAGAAAGAGGTTCAAAATGGCAACACTCACTGAAGTAGGAAATTTTCACATTAAATAACTATTTTTTCAGCACTTACTATGCACAAGGCCCAAACTTGTCTTTACTTATACTGCCCAGATGGATGCTCGATGATTCAAAATATTTAGAGATTTTCTTTTTTTTGAGGGGAGGGAAATGATAACCAGCATATATTAAGTACCGGGTATATAACTATTACTATTTTACCTGTTACTTCATTTAATCCCCTCAACAACCTCATGAAGTGAATATAATCCCATTTTACAGATAACAAAAATTCAGGCCTTGTCCAAAGTAATGATGATAGTAATTAACACTTTTTGAATATCTGCTATATGCCAAGCACTATTCTAAATGCTCCTAACTCTTTTAATTGTCACTTCCATTTTACAGGTGAAGAAATTAGTAAGTGGCAGGGCTGAAATTCACACCAAAATATTTAAGTTCTTTTAGTTTGCAAGGAACGTAGATAAGGTTAGATCATGTCTGCTAAAGAGGATTTATTATAAAAATATGTAGAGAAATACAGAGGTCAGTACACCATTTTGATAACCATACAACCAGGCCTCACAGGTAACTGGAACCTTTACATATTCAAGATACAACAGTAGCTCTAGCAGTCTAATAAGAGAGATGGATTATCAATACCTCTACTAAAAGTTCCCCTCAGAAACTATTATGTTTCTACTGCCCCTAATGTTAGAGCATTTGGTGATCACCATTATCAGCTTACTCTACCTGTTTCTATGGCTTCACTCAGCACCGATAATTGCCATAACCAATCTTTTCCTGTTTTCCATGTCCCTAATCCTCCTTCCTCACTACCAAATTCAAGAGAGGATCTGATGGACTCAGCCAGTTACCATCTCTCTAGGCCCCCTACTGGGCGAAGTTTTCATGCCAATTGGCAAGCCCTTTATATGCTGCTAAATGGGATGGTCACCAAAGGATAAGGAAACCCTCAGAAGGATACAGTGAGAATGGGAAACACCTTAAATGCCCTGTCCTGTACATTGACCCTTAAGCCCATATATGCTTATACCATGTCACTTATTTTTTATTATGGTGTACTAACATTTTTATGTCACTAGGTCCTTACACCTTTTCCATTATCTTGATAGTAGAGTACTCAAATCTCAGGTCAAGCCCAGAAGGCATAAATTTGTCTCGTTTCCTGGCTTTCCTTTTAACACTCATCACCCTACTTTCAGCACCTTCCCTCTCATCATGTATCAGAGACCATTGCTTTCCTGAGAGGAAATTAACATGTTTAGCACTTACTATGTACCAGGCATGTCACAAATATCTCATAATTCTCACAACAGTCCCATAAAGTGAGATGTTAATCCCCATTTTACAACAGACTGGGCCTGAAGCTCAGACAGGTAAAGTAACTTAGTCGGAGTCTCAGAGCTAGGGTGAGGGAGCCCAGATTTAATCCCACATCTGAATCCAAAGCCCATTGTGTTTACACTCTACCAAACTGTCTCTGAAAAGGAGGCATCAGCCAAACTCACTCATGGAGACTTTGGGAACTCTCCTGCAAGAGAATTTGGATTTTAGGTAATAATAACATCTACCATTTAAAAATATATTTTCCATGTGCCAAGCACTTAATAATATTATCTCTATAATCATCACAACAACCCTTAGAGGAAGGTACCATTCTTTACCCATTTTTAAGATGAGGAAACTGAACTTTAGAGAAATTAAGCAACTTACCTAGGATGAAGAGTTAGTAAGTAGCTGAGTCCCAATTGGAAACTTGGCTCTTAATCAGGGCTTTCCATTTTAAGGCCTTAGGAAGAGGGCAATGCTTAACACAATCACTGCTTAACACAAGCGCTGCCAGTAGAATCTGGGGCATGATTGCAAGGCTTACAAGAAGATACTTTTCAGTGGGAGGTTATAATGCATCTATTTATAAGGCTATCCCTGTCTGAAGCATCCCTATTCTTGCTTATGTGGAGATAAAAATTTTAGAAACAGGTTCTCTGTTACCCACTTGACCAACCTCATTCCCTAAATTAAGCCCCAGTGCAACAATGGAACTACTCTTGATGCCCACCTTATGCAGAGATGATCATCTCTTCTTTGCAGCCCTTTGCTTTTTCACCTGGAACAAGTTGTGCTGGATAATCATGGAAGCTGAGTCTGACCAGCTAGGAGTCACTACTTTTCTGAGGATGGCAGGCTGTTAGGGCCTTTGAGGTTGAACACACAGTTTCATTGTGTTAAGCCTCTGCATGAACAGTCTCTACTCATTTAATTCAGTACTGGGACATGGTGGCCGAGGGCTGGGAGGCTCTCCTGTAAATTAGCTGCTTCTTTTACCCAGTGGATGATTCAAAGAGAAGTGATCCTGGATTATTTCAAGACCTTGGAATATTTGCTATTGATTGAGCAATCATTTCATACTTACTGCCTGGAGCTTTGAGCCAGTGTGGACCACTGTTTCACTGTCCTGGAGTGTCTTTAGAACTTGTGAATCTTCCACTGAAAGCAGCTCACTGGGAGGGGGCAGCAGTGAGCTGCTCAGGGTTCTCCATGTAGACTCCCTCCAGAGTACAGACGTCTACATAGGGTCACTGTTTCTCCTCTGGCCCTCGGGCTACCCCTACTGGACAGGAGAGGAGGCTACGGTGGCAGCCTTCTTCATCTTGGGCTTCTTTCCTCTCTATGAATACCCAGAAAACCAGGCTATCTATGAATGTCTGGGCCTCCTCCTCATGGAAGAGATGGGGACATTGAGACCTAGAGAAGGACATGCCTGGGAAATATGCTATATCCACATCAAATCAGTGGGCTTTCTTGGCTCTAAGATATGAGGAATGATATTTTTTAATTAATTTGAATCAATAAAAGCACTTTTAAATTAATTCAGTATAACTTTTCTAGAGTGAAAAATTTACTAACATTCAACCTATTGTTTTCTGGCCCCTCCAAATTAGTTGATATCTTATTTGTTAAAACTCATATGGCAAGCATTTATTATTTTTTTCAGCATCATAATCATTATTCAAAAACTTTAATTTCTCTAACACCTACTAATTTACAGGATGCTTTCACATGTGCCCTGAAAGATTCATTTTCACAACCCTAAAAGAAGAAAGCAGGGCAGGATATTATTAACTTTGTTTCATAGAAGAGTATCTGGAGGCAAAGATATTGAGTGATCTCTCCATGTCAAACCCACCTACCTGTGGTCCTAAGCTTCTAGGATTCTCCCTCACTTTCTTTTCTCTTTAGAGAATATTGGCCCCTATTGCCCAAATACCACCTAGCAAGCAAATTATCTTACCTGCTCCCAAGGATGGAGAGAATATATGAGAAAAGTTTCGAAGTCCCCCACCCCCCACCATGTCACACACATATTGAAAACAAAATAGGGACGTCCCTGGCAGTCCAGTGGTTAAGATGTCGCCTTCCAATGCAGGGGATGTGAATTCGATCCCTGGTTGGGGAGCTAAAATCCCACATACCTTGCAGCCAAAAAACCAAAATATAAAACAGAAGCAATATTGTAACAAATTCAATGAAGACTTTAAAAATGGTCCACATCAAAAAAAAACTTTAAAAAAAACAAAAACAAATCAAACAAAACTCTGCCATCAGTCACAATGCCTCGCTTTCCACTATTTGATGCATTCCTTTGAGCTGCTTCTTTTCATACAAATTCCTTGAAATAAATATCCCATTAAGCATTATCAGCCATTCACATACTCATATTGAATTTCTGTATCTAAATTCAGCATAGCCAGATATTAGAGAAGTAGAAATTAAGTCAAAAATAGACATTGACTTGGGTGAGGTTTAACATGGATAATGCCCACTGCTCAGAAAGAGAGTGTTGGAGAATTAGGAAGCCAAGACTGGTTAGTCACTAAAAGTAGAGGTGGGAAGAGTAGTTTTGCCAAATTCCCCATTGGTCTCAGAGTGTGTGTCATCTCTCACAGAAATGAGGACCTCAGTAGCCGTCAAGACTGGGGCACAAATTTGACATCTTTGGTCTATTTGTCATAATCTCCCCAGTCATACTGGAAAACATAATTTCTCTGACACTTTTCAGTGGGAAATAGTCAGATCCCAACCATCTTGATGTGTTTTACAAGCCTTAACATACTTTCAGACATGAATTTAATCCTTCTATAAATGTGTGCCATTTTAACAGCGTGGTTTCCAAATTAAAGGGGAATGTGAAGGGATGGAAAGGGCAGCTCTCATTGAATAGTGCTAGAAAGAAAAAAAAATTTTTCCAAAGCTTCCTCTACTCTGTTACAAAAATCCCATTGAAAGCAGCCTCTGATCTGTCCATTGCTTTGGAAAACAGCAGAGAAGCTGGCAAGGACTCACCTTAAAATTATGGAATCTAGAAAAATGGTACAGATGAACCTGTTTGCAAGGCAGAAATAGACACAGACATAGAGAACAAACATATGGACACCAAGGGGGGAAAGGGGGCGTGGGATGAATTGGGAGATTGGGATTGACATACATACACTAATATGTATAAAATATATAACTAATGATAATGTAATGTATAGCACAGGGAACTCTACTCAGTGCTCTGTGGTGACCTAAATGGGAAGGAAATCCAAAAGAGAGGCGATATATGTATACATATAGCTGATTCACTTCACTGTACAGCAGAAAGTAACACAACACTGTAAAACTCTACCCCAAAGTAAAAAAAAATAAATTAAAATTTTAAAAATGAAATGGACTAGTCAGCTTCCTACAAGGATGTCTCCTGCCCCAGAATATGTCCCTACTGTCAACTGAAGTATCTTAAGTTCCACCATAATAATATCCTTGGGGTGTATTAAAGCATCAATACTCTTTTGAAGGGGAAACTTAAACTGTTAAAGCTCAAACAGTGGTTCTAAAAGTGCAATACTCAAACCAGCAGCAGCAGCATCTCCTGGGAACTTGTTACAAAAACAAATTATTCGTCCCACCCTAGACCTAAAGAATGGGTGGGGAGAGGCAATCTGTGTTTTAACAAGCCTACAGGTGATTCTGATGCATGCTAAAGTTTGAGAACCATTTCCTTAGTAGGATTTAGTTTATCAGATAGTTTTTATCCTGCATAGTAGCTTATTATTATAGCTGTTTTTCTTTTATAGTCATAAACATGCCAGATAGTAACCCATTACAAGACATATCTCATTTAATTCTCAGAATAAACCCAGAAAGTATTATTTTTTCCTCTATTTTTAAGATGAAGAAACTATGTCAGTGAGATTAAGTTATTAGCCCAAGCTACTAAATGATGGAGTCTGTAGTATATCTCAGGTCTTCTAACTCTAGATCTGTGATTTTCAATCATGGATCTACATTAGTATCATTTGCGAGCTTATAGAAATCCCAGAGTCAAGGTCAAACTCCAGACCAGTTACTTCAGAATTCCTGGAGATTGGACACTTGGGTAATTTTTAAAAGCTTTCGATGATTTCAGTGTGCAGCCAAGACTCAACATTTGTCCTGAACACTGACTACACATTAGAATCACCTGGAAAGCTTAAAAATTGAAACTAAATTTCACCAATTTAATGTAATGTTTAAAGAGTCCCACCTAGGAGTTCCCTGGTGGCAGTTGGACACGGGTTCGAGCCCTGGTCTGGGAAGATCCCACATGCCGCAGAGCAACTAAGCCCGTGTACCACAACTACTGAAGCCCGCGTGCCTAGAGCCCATGGTCCGCAACAAGAGAAGCCACCACAATGAGAAACCTGTGCACTGCAACGAAAATTAGCCCCCTCTCTCCGCAACTAGAGAAAGCCCACATGTAGCAACAAAGACCCAATACAGCCAATAAATAAATAAATAATAAATGAATTTAAAAATAAATAGAGTCCCACCTAACCAATGAGGATTGAGACCCCATGTTCTAGAAACTGTTTTACCACCTCCTTGAGCTTTAGAGAGTAGGGCCTATGAAAATGAGTCTTGATTGTTGCTGGGGGCCTATTGTGGAGGGAGATGTCAGGAGGCAACAAAGAAAAACTGTATTCACAATTTTACCAAGAGTTGGCTTGCCCAAAGTAGGTTTATAACCCACCCACCCCTTCCCTAATACTGGGTGTTTCTTCTTCAATCCTTATCTCCTATTCTCAAAGGGAAGACTCCATTTGTGCTCTTATGAGAGAGACAATCAATATATGACATAATTTTTAAGCACAAGGCTCTGAAACCAGACTGGCACTTGCTACAAGGTGATCATGGGCAAATCACTGAAGCTCTTTGTGCCTCAATGTCTTTATCTGTACTGTAAAATGTGAATAATTGTATTACCTACCATACAGGTCTTCAAAGGGTCATTGAGAAGACTAAGGGAGGTGATCCATGTAACATGCTTAACACATTGACAAAGTGTTATCTAGCCTCTGTGCCTCAGTTTCTTCATCTGTCAACTGAAGGTGAACATACCCATAAAAACAAAAATAAGCAAATGGGACTTAATTAAACTTAAAAGCTTTTGCACAGCAAAGGAAACCATAAACAAGACAAAAAGACAACCCTCAGAATGGGAGAAAATATTTACAAATGAAACAGAAGACAAAGGATTAATCTCCAAAATATACAAACAGCTCATGGAGCTCAATGTCAAAAAATCAATCCAATTAAAAAATGGGCAGAAGACCTAAATAGACATTTCACCAAGGAAGACATACAGATGGCCAAGAGGCACATGAAATTATTAAAGAAATGCATATCAAAACTACAATGAGGTATCACCTAACACCAGTCAGAATGGCCATCATCAAAAAAATCTAGAAACAATAAATGCTGGAAAGGGTGTGGTGAAAAGGGAACCCTCCTCTGCTGTTGGTGGGAATGTAAATTGATACAACCACCATGGAAAACACTATGGAGGTTCCTTACAAAACTAAAAATAGAACTACCATATGACCCAGCAATCCTACTACTAGGAATATACCTTGAGAAAACCATAATTCAAAAAGAGATATGTACCAAAATGTTCATTTCAGCACTATTTACAACACCCAGGACATGGAAGCAACCTAAGTGTCCATCAACAGATGAATGGATAAAGAAGATGTGGCACATATATACAATGGAATATTACTCAGCCATAGAAAGAAACGAAATTGAGTTATTTGTAGTGAGGTAGATGGACAAAGAGTCTGTCATACAAAGTGAAGTAAGTCAGAAAGAGAAAAACAAATACTGTATTTTAATGCATATACGTGGAATCTAAAAACAAAACAAAACAAGGCATGGTACTGATGAACCAAGTTGCAAGGCAGGAATAAAGTTGTAGACATAGAGAATGGACTTATGGACACAGGGAGGGGAAGGGTAAGCTGGGACGAAGTGAGAGAGTGGCATTGACATATATACACTACTAAATGTAAAATAGATAGCTAGTGGGAAGCATCTGCATAGCACAGGGAGATCAGCTCGGTGCTTTGTGACCATTCTAGAGGGGTGGGATAGGGACGGTGGGAGAGAGGCTCAAGAGGGAGGGGATATGGGGACATATGTATGCATATGGCTGATTCACTTTGGTGTACAACAGAAACTAACACAGTATTGTGAAGCAATTATACTCCAATAAAGACCTATTAAAAAATGTATGGCATGATATGGTCTCAACTCCCTAACACACTAAATAGAAAACTTGCATACTCAGATCAGGACTTATCTCCCTTCTCTTACCTAGCTTACAGATGAGACATGATCGTTTTTGTTTCTTGTCAGGTTATATTATAGTTTAAAAATTTCACTGTTTGGAGGTTACAGGTGGTTTGAAGGGAGGGTGGTGTGTCAAGTCCTAAGGTTAAGGCTGGTCTTATGCCAGATATGCCAGAGGAATTGGCTGAAAATGCAGGATTATATGTGGTCACTTAAAGGTAACGGCTGATGCAAGGATCAAATGCGCCCTTGTACCTGGCCATCCTTCAGAGAGTACAGGCTATGTTTTTAAATATAATTCTGTGAAATGTGACATTCTTATGAGAGAGAACTTCAGAGCTGAAGGGCACGGAAGTGTTTATAAGTTCTTTAAAGTGTTATATGTGTATGTTTTGAATGTAATCATTAGTTCTGAATAAATAAAAGTGTGTCCCCCCCCAAAAAAAAATAGTAACACTTATGAGAATTTATCTCCCTGACTTTTAAGGTATGGTGCCTGAAATCCCACAATTTTCTATTTATTATCACTATCCCATTTCATACATGAGATTGCATGTGTGAAAGCACCTAGTACCTATCCAACAATAATTTGAAAACAGCAAAACATCTAATCCAGCAGCATCTCCACTCTCCTTCCCTACCACACACACTAAAAGATATAAGTAAACAATTAATTAATTAAAAAGTCAGTCTATATAAATATTTCCTTTAAAAATCATCATGAGAAACCTTAATTTGCCCTCCAACAGTGTTACAAATTAGTTCCAGTCTGTTAGAAAGGACTGAGACGAATTGCTATGACCTGGAAGTTGATAAAATCTATGAGAGTTACACTAACTTTCTTTCAAGAATTTAACAGTCACTCTGGACATCCCAAAAGGTCTGGCCTCTCATTTTCTGCAGGCATACTCAATATCCATGGTGAAATTTCAATGTCCTATCAGATTTCTATTGATTCAGGCAGCAGGTGCTTAGTTTATTAAGGCCAAAAGAAAGGCTAAATTATTCAATAAGGAAGAAGGGGGTGTGGAGTGCCACTAGAAATCCCATTTTAAAGTTAGAGCAATTTCATTTATAGCCCCTAGATCATATGTGTGCCCTATAATTTTTCAGAGTTTAAATTCCAAACAACAGTTCTAAATATGTTTTTTGCAAAAGAGAACCACTTGGCAGGAATAAGATAACTATATACCCGCATTTTGGTAGCACAGAATCAGTGGTATGCTGAAGCTGGATGGGACAGGCTCATGAGAGCTTATTGTTACGTTTTTAGAAAATTTGTGAGCAAGTAGCTTGAAATTGGCCATGATGGGAAACATACACCAAGACAAATCAGGACTTTTTCATTTTATTTGTCTTCAGAGAGTTGGTTGTTAAAATTGATTTGCTTGTACTACTGCATGGGATCAAAATGGCTACTTTTCTTACTGACATGTACAAGCAAACATTGTGAAAACAGCAATTTTTCTGTTTTCCCTCACAACAAAGCTTGTATGATATTAACAACAGTTAGAAACTTTTCAGCCATTATTTCTTCAAATATCTTTCTGCCTCCACTCTTTTGGGTACTTCAAATACACATATATTGGGACTCTCTTGAAGTTGTTCCAGAGCTTACTGATGTTCTTTTCACGTTTTCAAATTCTAATTTGTTTGTTTCATTTTGAAGAGTTTGTATTGCATTGTCTTCAAGTCCACTAACTTTTTCTTCTGAGATGTGAAATTTTGCAATTTGCTGCTAATCACAGCCAGTGAATTTTAAATCTCAAGCATTGTAGTTTTCTTCTTTAGAAGTTTAACTTGGATCTTTTTTTTATATCATTCATGTCTCTACTCAGCTTTTTAAACATATGAAATATAGTTACAATAACTATTTTAACATCCTTTTCTGCTAATTCTAACATGTATGTCAGTTCTGAATCACTTTTGTTTGATTAATGTTTCTCATTTATGGCATGCATTTTCTTGCTTCTTCTCATGCCTGGTTGTTTTTGATTGGATATCAAATGTGAATGTTACCTTTTTCAATGCTGGATATTTTTGTATTCTTATAAATATTCTTGAACTTTACTCTGGGCTACCATTAAGAAGAGTTTTGGTCATTCCAGGTCTTCATTGTAAGATTTTTTAGGCAGGACAAGAATAGCATTATTTTGGAATATAGACTCAAGACATTATTCCTCACCACTGAGGAAAATGCCTTCTGAGTGCCTATTTGCCTATAAATTATAGGTTTTCCAATATCACTGGTAGTAATATGCACTAATTCTAGCCCTGTGTGAGCACTCTTCTTTGTAATCCTATCAGATAATTATTTCTCCAGTAGTTTACTTACATGCATTCACTGATGAGTACTCTGCTAAATACCCTCTGCAACTCTTCAGGGTTCTTTCTCTGTAGCTCTTTCCTCTCTGGTACTTTATTTTGTGAACTCTAGCCAACTTGATCTCCCTGGACTTTCAGCTCCATTTCCTTAACACAGGGAATTTTCTCTGCTTGTGTTCCCTCTCCTTGTTCCGTGGCCTGGAAAGTCTCTCAAAATAATAACCTGGGGCAATCATAGGGCTTATCTCATTTGTTTTTCATCTCTCAGATATCACTGCCCTTTTTTGCCTGATATCCAGTATCTTAAAAACTGTTATTTTATATAGTTTGTCTATCTTTCTTGGTTGTTTCAGGCAGGAGAGTAAATCTGGCCCCTGTTACTCTATTTGGACTAGAAGTGGAAGTTGAGGGAATCGAATGTGATCTGATATCCAAGATAGATGCTTTAAGATATTTCCCTTTATAGTTATGCAGTATGTAGTCTTCAGTGTGTATATGGACTTGAAGGCCACTTAGGCTGAGACTGATTGCAGGAGACCAAGGATATTGGCTATGATGCCTTCCACATTTATGAGAGAGGGTGTTGTTTACAATGTTTCAGTATTATTTTTCTTTATAATCATCCATTCCTTCTTTTTATAGTCACACATATTGATTTTCCTCTGGGGAAACATCACTTTCTCACTCTCAGTCTGTGTGAGCCCAGTATGGCTGACATCACTCTGTAGCAAGTAGGGTTGTCACATGACCCAGATCTGGGAAATCAAAATCACTGCTCTCTAAACTATAGATATTTGGTTTAAGAAGTGTAAGTTTGACTAAGACTTAACTCCAGAACGTTTGCTGGAACTATTGGAAAGAGACCATTTCTTTCCACTGGACTTGTAGCTGGTTAGATGTAGGAATAGATCTGCTAAGGGCTACCCATCCCATACCCCTCTGCTACCCAGATATAAATACAGAGAAAGAAAAATAGAGACCAACTCCTTGTGACATTTTTGAGTCCCTGAGTATTCCTAGATTTTTCAGTTACAAATAAATTTATTTCATTGCTAAAACCAGTTTTAGTTGAATTTCTAACAATTGCAAATAGAAATTTTTGACTCATACATAAGTGATCATTGTCAGCAGGGGCTCATAGGGAGATAAGTGATTTAACAAATAATTAAAATACAGAGTACAAAATGTTCAGCCTTAAGAGTACAAATAGCATGATTTCAGAGAAGGGATAAATTACAATAAAATATAGAACTGTCATTTATTGTATAATTATACTGTGTTGTATATACGTTATCTCATTTAATTCCCATAAGATCCTGATCAAGTAGGTATTTGTTTATTCCTATTTAACTGAAGAAACTGAATCTCAGAGACATTAGGTAACTCTCCAGAGATCATGCAGCTTGAAAATGGCAGAGGCAAAGGTGTAAACTTTCTGTCTCTCTTCAGTGTTTTTAACACTTCATTATATTGCAATTGTAGCTTTGAAGAATCTGAGAAGCTGAGAAGGCTTTGTGAAGAAAATGGACCTCGCAGAATGGGTGCTGGAGGAAAGGGAGGGTGTTTCAAGTAGCAAGAGAGCAAGAGCAAAGGGACTGAACAGGTTTGAGAATGGTTGGCTCTTTGGGGGAGAAGTAGAAAGTGATCAAGAAACCTGCCTGGTGCTTTTGAACTTCCTGATGGCATCTACTCCTGACGCTCCTTAGCTGTTGAATTTTTTCTTCATCTATTCTTTCCATCCTAGTCGCTCCCCAGGAACTTTGTTTTGTAATCATTTTATCCAGGTTTTGTTTTGATTGTCATCCAGTCAGAGGCATAGGCAAGCCTGAGCGTGAGGTAGGGCCCACACCATTGATCGGTGAATGAGCTAACACACAAAACAGATGCCACCTCTTACTAACTTCTTTTTTTTTTTTTTAACATCTTTATTGGGGTATAATTGCTTTACAATGGTGTGTTAGTTTCTGCTTTATAACAGAGTGAATCAGTTATACATATACATATGTTCCCATATCTCTTCCCTCTTTGTCTCCCTACCTCCCTTCATTAAATATGTGTGTTTTATAATTTTGAATTTACACATATGACATCATACTGTCCATATTTGTACAATTTGTTTTTACTCTCAAAAATTATGTCCTAGAAATCTGTTTTTATACATGCAGTTATAGTTCAATTTTAATTGTTGTAGAGAATTTCATTTTATTGAATATATTAGTTTAGCTTTTGTTTTGTTTTTAAGTTACCCATATTCCTACTGCTTTATGTGTTTGAGGAGATAAGGTTTTGGTTAAAAACCAATCTGTGATTTGTTTTTTCATGCCCAAGTATAGGCTATTGCAAAGGCTTTACTTGGCAAGCTTCAAGGGGGAAATCTGCCCTCCTCACACCAGACTTGAGGCCCAGCCAGTTCATCGCAGTCTCCAAGGGGAGTTACAGTCTAGGACTCAGGCTCTTCTGGCTGGTCATGCTCTTCACGTGTTTGCACTACTAGCCTCATGCCTTCATTCCTAGGTCTCTTTACCTGAAGCATTCAGGTGCCTCTGCCAAGGACTCCTTATTGGGAAGGAGGGGAGAAAGTGGAAGATACTTTTTTCCCACTCTGACTCACTGCCTAGTACTTTTCCATCCCTAACCCTTTTTCTCCCTTCTGGCCCTGGGCTTATGAAACTGGGTTTATGGAGCCTTTTGTTCAGGGCTCTCTCAACAATGAGATTGCCTGACCCCACTGATCTACCTAATCCTGGGTGAGCATGTGTTCCTTGGGAGAAAATGGAACAAGATAGTCAGCACTTTTTCTGGTTTATATACCATCACAGTAAGTGATTAAAGGCTAAACTCTTTTATTTTGGCTTGTTTCTTTAATTGGCTACTCCTGACTTCTCACAACCAGGCTCTCTTTCCTGGTTCAACTGAGTTTCTAGCAGTTTGTATGTTTTTTCATTCTTTGAAAAAAGAGTAAAATCGCTATCTTTATATATGTCTCCTTTTATGGATGTATGAGATTCTCTACTATATATGACCAGAAATGAAAACACTCAGATGTTAATTATATGCAATTTTAATTTCACTAGATATTTCCCAATTGCATATCAAAAGGATTGTGTTAATTACACTTCCATCAAGAAGTGAGTGAAAGTTCCTAGTTCACTATATTATCATTGGTGCTAACTATTGTTTAATTTTTAATTATTCTGCCATCTGATGAGTGTGAGTATATAATTCGGTTTTAATTTGTATTTACTTAATTTTTAGTGATTTTGAGTATACATTCTTATATTTCTTGGTCATTCTGATTTCCTCTTCTATGAATTGCTTGGTCATGTATTTGGTCATTTTCTTGTTTGAAGATTTTTTTATTGATATGTTGGAGTTCTGTTATATGTTTCAAATATATTCTCCAACACTGTGCTTCATATTTATTTATGATACATTTTGCCATTCAAAATTTATCAGCACTTTATGAGTTGTGCTTTCTGTGTTTAAATTAATCTTTTCCTACCCTGAGGTCATAGGTTTGCTATTTTATTCTAGTGGTTAAGAACTTTTGTTTTATTTTTCATGATTGGGTTTTAAATGTATGGAAATTTATTTCTGCTTATTTTGTGAGGTAGGAAACATTTTTTTCTTTTTTTTGGTCATAGTTGTATGAGTCATTACTAATATATTGCTAATTGACAAATTATCAGAAATTTAACTACTTAAAACAATACATATTTATTATCTCACAGTTTCTCTGAGTCAGGACACTGGCACAGCCTAGTTTGTTCCTCTGATTCAGGGTCCTTCACAATGCTACAGTCAAGACTGTGGTCTCAACTCAAGGCTCAACTGGGAAAAGATTTGCTTTCAAACTCACATGGTTATTAACAGGATTCATATCCTTGTGGCTTGTTGTTTTGAGGGCCTCGATTCCTTGTTGGCTGTTAGTCAGAGGCTGCCCTCATTTTCTTGACATATGGGCCTCTACATATGGCAATGAATATCACTGAAGCTTGCTTCATCAATGCCAGCAAGGGAGAAGATCTGCTAATAAGACAGAAGCTACAGTTTTATGTAAGACAGAGATGACATCCCATCACCTTTGTTAAATTCTTTGGTTAGAAGCAAGTTACAATTCCCACCCACACTCAAGTGGAAGAGAATTACATAAGGGAGTGAATAATAGGGGACAGATATCATGAAGGCCCACCCAAAATTCTGTCCTACACAATAAGGAGAGTCAGTTTTCCACAAATAATATATTATATAGTTAATAGTTTCCCTAC
>NW_006778437.1:189598-248003 GCF_000442215.2 Lipotes vexillifer | reverse complement strand
TGGTTGGCATAGGTTGTCCAGCAATGTAGCTTGCTGGTCGTTGAGTGAAGCTGGGTGCTGGTGTTGAGATGGAGATCTCTGGGAGATTTTCACCATTTGATATTGTGTGGGGCTGGGAAGTCTCTTCTTGACGAGTGTTCTGAAGTTGCCTCTCCCACCTCGGAGGCAGAGTCCTGATTCCTGGCTGGAGCAGCAAGAGCCTTTCATCCACTCGGCTCAGAATAAAAGGGAGAGAAAGTAGAGAGAATTAGTAGAAGTAGGAGGAAATAGGAAAGAAAGAAAGAAAGCAAGAAAGGAAGGAGGGAAGGAAGGAAGGGGGGAAGGGAGAAAGAAAGAAAGAAGAAAAGAAAGGAAGAAGACAAGAAGGAAAGAAAGGAGGGAGGAGGGAGGAGGGAAGGAACTTAGAGAAAAAAAAGGGAAGGAAAAAATACAGAAAGAAAGAAGATACAGTAAAATAAAATAAAGTATAATAAAGTTATTGAATTAAAAAAATAATTATTTAGAGGAAAAAAAAAAGGGAAGGATAGAACCTTAGGACAAATGGTGGAAGCAAAGTTATAGAGACAAAATCTTACATAGAAGCATACACATATACCCTCACAAAAAGAGGTAAAGTGGAAAAAATCATAAAACTTGCTCTCCAAGTCCACCTCCTCAATTTGGGACGATTCGTTGTCTCAAAAAGGGAAGGAAGGAAGGAAAGATAGAAAGAAGGTAAAGCATAATAGAGTTCTTTAAATTAAAATTAATTATTAAGAAAAAAATTAAAAAAAAAAATGGTCGGATAGAACGCTGGGACAAATGGTGGAAGCAAACCTATACAGACAAGATCTCACACAGAAGCATACACATACACATTCACAAAAAGAGGAAAAGGGGAAAAAATCATAGATCTTGCTCTAGAAGTCCGCCTCCTCAATTTGGGATGATTCGCTGTCTATTCATGTATTCCACAGAGGCAGGGTACATCAAATTGATTGTGTAGCTTTAATCCGCTGTTTCTGAGGCTGCTGGGAGAGATTTCCCTTTTTCTTCTTTGTTCTCACAGCTCACAGGGGCTCAGCTTTCGACTTGGCCCTGCCTCTGCGTGTAGGTCGCTGGAGGGCGTCTGCTTTTTGCTCAGACAGGACGGCGTTAAAGGAGCCGCTGACTCGGGGGCTCTGGCGCTCTCAGGCCGGGGGCAGGGAGGGGCACGGAGTGCGGAGCGGTCCTGCGGCGGCAGAAGTCGGCGTGACGTTGCCCCAGCCTGAGGCCCGCCGTGTGTTCTCCCTGAGAAATTGTCCCTGGATCCCGGGAACCTGGCAGTGGCGGGCTGCACAGGCTCCCCGGAAGAGGGGTGGGGGCAGTGACCTGTGCTCACACACAGGCCCCTTGGTGGCGGCAGCAGCAGCCTTAGCGTCTCCCGCCCGTCTCTGGTTTCCGAGCTTTTAGCCGCGGCTCGCGCCCGTCTCTGGAGCTCCTTTAGGCAGCGCTCTTAAACCCCTCTCCTCGCGCCCCAGGAAACAAAGAGGGAAGAAAAAGTCTCTTGCCTCCTCAGCAGGTGCAGACTTTTCCCCGGACTTCCTCCCGGAGCCGCGGCTCGCGCCCGTTTCTGGAGTTCCTTTAGGCAGCGCTCTTAAAACCCCTCTCCTCGCGCACCAGGAAACACAGAGGCAAGAGAAAGTCTCTTGCCTCCTCAGCAGGTGCAGACTTTTCCCCGGACTCCCTCCCGGCTAGCCGTGGTACACTAACCCCTTCGGGGTATGTTCAAGCCGCCAACCCCAGTCCTCTCCCTGAGCTCTGACCGAAACCGAAACCGAGCCTCAGCTCGCAGCCCTGCCCGCCTCGGCGGGTGAACACACAAGCCTCTCGGGCTGGTGAGTGCCGGTCGGCACCGATCCTCTATGCGGGAATCTCTCCGCTTTGCCCTCCGCACCCCTGTTGCTGTGCTCTCCTCCGCGGCTCCGAAGCTCCCCGCCTTACTAACTTCTTTACATGCCTCATACCCTTGCTTTTAGTTGGCATCCTTCAATATATTTTTATCATATTTCTAATAACTGTCACATCAACATTTACTTTAAAGAATCTGTTTCTAAGAACACCAAGTTATTTAACTAAGAGACACTCTCATAGTTCTTTCTATAATAGGCACTGATCATTTTCCAAATATTAGCTTATTTAATTTTCATAATGACCTTATGAGATAAAGATGTTATTATTCCAGTTTTGTAGGCAAGGAAACTGAAGCACCGAGATATTAAATAATTTGCTCAACAATAAACAGCTAAAGTGTGGAGCTGGGATTTGTACCATCTTGGCTCCACAATCCACATATTTAACCACTACATTGCAGGAGGTAATAGAGATGACTACTCTCATAAAGACACATGCATCCAGGCTATGATTTTATGTTTCCTTTTTGTCTTGTAGGCATTCTTAGAGATCTTTCTGAGACCCTCTCAAGATGACTAGGCCCTAAAGATGTGTCTGGTTGGCAGTCCCTCCTCACCATAATCCCATCTTTCTTAGCCTTTGGGGTAGAATCCAGATATTATTGACTCTTGAAGACTTTGAGGATTTCAGGAGGTATAATTAATGCTTAGATATTTTTCCTACCCATTTTCCCCTCTTGTCGGTTACATTTATAGTATGTCTGAGGCATCCTCTTTTGGCTCTAGTTAATGCATTGTGAAAACACATGGGAAATCTGTTGGCATTATTTGGGCTCCTACCTACCCTATCTAAGGATAGGATTTCAATTGTGCATCTCCTCAAACAATGGATAAAAACATGAAAGTGATTTAAAAGGCAATGGTGTACTTTGGAGTTGAAGCATTCAGTCTTTGTAGCTGACCCAAGAAAGAATCTTCATTCTTCATTTTTTCCATATTTTCTTAAATTGTTCTGTTTCAGTGAAGTCTTAATACCAATGTGGTTAACTTTAAAATTATTTTTCAAAGTCCAGAGTGCTAACCACAAGATGGTAAATTTAGTGATATGTGATTGTATCTACAATTAGAAATAAACATTTTAAAAATAAAAGCAAATAATAAATAAAATTAAGGTTTCAGCAATAATGGCTTTGAAACAGGAGGGAAGGAGGCAGGGAACAACCTTTGAAAGAATGACATAGGCCCAGGACATGACATAAACTGATTAGAACCAAATGGATCCAAGATGGTGGACAGATCGACTTTTTCCATTAGACCTTGAGCCTCAGTATATGCTCACATCAGCAAGCTAAATGACACACTCAGAGGTGCCATGACAGTTCCAAGACCAACCATAAGGATCAAAAAGTGGGCAGTGGCCAAATTCCTGGAAATCCCCACCCCTTCCTAAAATTGCTGGAATACTCTTCCCATTCATTAGCCTATGAAATTGCCCACTCTTATAAAAACTGACAACCACATACCCTTATGCCTTTTCTCACCTTCTGAGATGGCCCACACTCTGTCTGTGGAATATGTTTCTCTCTAAATAAATCCACTTCTTACCTATCACTTTGTCTCTCACTGAATTCTTTCTGTGATGAGATATCAAGAATCTGAGCTTCATTAAGTCCTGAAACCAAGTGTGTGATATCAGTTGGAAGACTGTGTATTTCAACCAGGTTTGAGTCCTGGCCACATGGGTTCAAGTCCCAATCTGAGGTGCACGGTTTCAGCTTTATCTGATATCTTCACTTCACCAGCAGTTGCCCATTTCTGTGCTACAGAATCTCACTTGAGCTTATGGAGAAGGGAAAGGAAGAAAGAGGAAAAGGGAAAGAGAAACAGATGTCCAAGACATGATACTATGAGGAGCATTTTAAATGAGGGTAAATTGAGACAAACTGAGACTTCTTAGATTCACACAATCCTTACAACAATATTACCTCCTCCCCCAATCTAATCATGCTACTTCTTCCTTCTATTAAGTTCATTTTAAAAATCACTCTTCCTATAATTAGCAACATTTGAATATGGATTGTACATAGGGTACATCTATGTTAACTGTCCTGAATTTGATAATTGTACTATTTTCTATAAGATATTGTATTTGTTCTTTGGAAATACACACTGAAATAGGGGTGAAGAGTCATGATTTTTGCAACTTACTCTCAAATTGTACAGTAAGAAAACAAAAAGGAGAGAAGTAAATTAAAAAATATTTTACCTGAAAGAAAAAAAGAAGTCCATCTTCTTTTTTCAACTGAACCAGTTTGCTGTAGCAACAGCTCACATTTCCTTGCCTCAGGCCCATACATCTGGAAACTGACAGGACTGGGAGAAAAACCTATGGCTTCTGCTTCTAATTCTATTGTTTAAAAGTGGGTGTGATGGCATGTAATTTTAAGAAATTTCTTTTGACTTGTGACCTATGGAAAACAAATCCTAAAACTGAGATAAAATGCTGTTGGTATCTTTTTCTTTAAACTCAAATTTTGACAAAATTTGACAAAATAATTCAGATTAAGGCTTTGCTATATATCTCAAGCAAATGAAGCAAATACAGTTTTCTCCTGAAGCTAATTCACAATACATCTTAGTACTCTCTAGTGTAAGTGTGATACCAGATGCTGTCAGACACAAACTATCAAGCTACGGTGTGTCTGCTTCAAGAAACTCAGTGAGTCACAACTTATTTGTTTAATCTTTTTTTTTTCCTTTTAAGAGTCATTATTACATTCACCCTCATGTAGAAGGCACAGACTATTGTTTGAACAACATCTAATAAGGAAGCATTAAAAATCTCAGACAGGGATAGATAGAGTATAATATTTAACTTGGGAATATTTTCCAAATACGATATTATTTGAAAATCCAATTGGACACATTACAAATGTATATCACCTTAGTTCTTTGTAGAGCACCATGGGAATCAGGAAAAGCTACAGATTTATGAAATGTTTTTGGCAGCAAACAGAAAGCATGAAATATTTTGACCAATGTTCAGACACACACTGTTTAGTCCACAATTCAGTAATAATGTGGTGTTCATTAAACTGTTTTCAGAGTTTGCTTTTGCTTTAAATAGGAATTTACCCTTTCCCTCCTTTGATCATATTAATGTATAGCTCTCAGTTGCATAAATTGAACCATTTTCCATTAGGCTGGTAAAAAAAGGAAACAGAAAAAGAGAAAGAAGGAGAAAAAGAAACAACTTGGAAGAGTTCTTCCATTATTCTTGGGCCTCCTTGGGTAGCCAAGAACTGGATGGTCCAGAAACTTCAATACAGCTGGTAAAAATATTGAACTTTGAAGACTGTCACACTTATGGTGTGTTAATTGAATTCCTTTTGACAGTGAGCAGCAAACTTGGTAGGTTACCTACTAAATGGAACTGAAGAATGGGCTCCTGCAAATCAATTATCATCTCAGTGTTGGTGTGTGGGAACACTTCTTGCAGGTCTGTGAAGAGAGTCATCAGGATGGACTGACAACAACAAATGGGAGCTGGAGGGACTACACAGAGACCCTAGGGTGATTGACCTCTGCTACTTCACATGAAAGCCAAACAAGAGGCAAACAGGGGGTGAAAGAAACAGACAGTAAATCACAGACCTGGATTATGCAGCACTGCTATCAGATGCTTCCAAATGTTTGATTAATGTTGAGTAGTAGGTTAAAGTGAGGCTTAGTGAAGTAGACAGACAGTCATGAAGCCCATCTAGCAGGGACTGTGAAGGCCAACATCTGCTTGCTTGAATTCCATTGATGCATTACTAGTGAGGGAAAGAAAATGACCTTAGTATAGCATATGTTCTCTCTAACCCTCCCTTTGGATAATCGATCATTTGAAAATTATCTCTTTGGCTGGTTACTTCCTATGTGAATTACTTATCACCACCACTTGACCTCACCTCCAAAAATTTCCTTTTAAAAGAAAGGAAGAAAAACATTGTGCTATGACCTCTGTCTCATTGCAATATGATTCCACGTGCCAAAAAGGAAAGCCATGTAACAAGACCCAGATGCTATTAGTAGGAAAATTGAACACCCTTTATAAAGTCTAGATAATATTTAAGGAATTTTAAATTGCACTTTAAATGACAAAAGTCAGGAAACTCAAGGTTTGGGCTGATTTTCTTCTTCCTCTGATGTTTGGAGAGTAAAAAGAACAAAGGAAAGAAAATGAAAACAGTTGAAAGAGAAAAAGAAAAGCACCAAGACAAAGGAAAACCTTTATTTCTTAGTCATTTTCTGCTACTCAGTTTTATCTACTGAAAATCATGGGCTATTTTCTTCCTGGATAGTCTTCCTGTTTCCACACTGCTGAGAGATACTTTTGTATGCCTGGTGTGCTTGCTATCTCACAAGGACTTGAAACTGATCAAGAAATGGATAGCAATCAGTTAAACCATATTTGTGATTGCACATTATATTGAACATAAAAAAGAAAGTTACTGGCAAAATTAGGTCTCACATTTTTCCTTGAAATACAAAAGACAAGATGATTTTGTTAAGAAAACAAAAAGGAAAAGCCACTGACACAAGATCGAAAAGTACATGAGAGGCAAAACCAGCAAGCAAAGGAACTAAACTTTGTTTCATTCTAAAGTCCAGGTCCTCTAGAGCTAATTTGATTGAGAGGAAGATGCAGATGCACTAGCCAGGAGACTTTGGTCTCATCTTCTCTGTTGCTCAGTAAATATATGACCTTGGGTAAGTCACTAAACTTTTTCCGAAGGGCCTCAATTTCTTTATATGTAAAGTGAGGATGATAATATATTTGTCTATCTCAATTGTGTAGGCCCCCAAGATATTTACACTTTGTTGAAAACTTAAAGGCATACAAACGTTAGGGTTATGCTTATGGCTATTATTATTTTTTAACCATACTTAAATAGCTGATAAAGCTCCTTTTGTAGGGGCAGGATGCTAGGGGCTTGCCCTGCACTGGAGCCAACAGAAGCTAGACTAAAAGAGCTAACGTTATTTAAGCACTTGCCATGTGCCAAGACCTGAACTAAGCCTTTATGTGCCTAAAGTCACTTAATGCTCATAACTTTCTAAAATAGAAATAGTTATCCCCATTTGACAGATAAGGAAACAGGCTCAGTGATTTTCCCAAGGTCATACAGCTAAGATGTGAAAAAGCTGGGATTTGAATCTAGGGCCTGCTGCCCCAAACTTGCTGTTTCCAAAGTGAGATGGAGAACCAGGTTAAATCAGGTTCCCTGAATGGCGTGCATTATATCAAAATTGGTCTAAAGAAAATGGTTCCCCTTTGGGGATCCCTGATTTTAAGCATTTCTATCAGTATTAATGAATGTGATAAACTGAGGTGCTATTCCTTCCAAGAGTCTAGAGAGGGCAATGCCTAACCCATAGAATAAAGTAATAACAGTTGTTTTAAAGACATTGTAGTGTTAAAGTGGAGGAATTTTGTGACAGGGCTTCCTTCAAATCATACCTTTTGATAATTGCCTCCTTTTTATACATTTACAAATGTTCTTAATTCTTCAGAACATCGATAACAATGCTTTCTTAACTTTCTAGGGTGCAGCAACCACACCTGGGTTTGAATCCTGCTCTTTTACTACCTGTGAAGCCTTTGAAAAATATTTAACTTTCTTGAGCTTAGACCTCCCCTTCTGCAAAACAGAAAAAAATAATTATTACCTCATAGTGTTTTTCTGAGAATTAAATGAGACAATGTAAATCAAAGTGCCTGTTTCATAGTATTTCTCCAAAAATAAAAATAATAACAACAATTAAATAGTTATATAGTATTTACTATGTTGCTAATATTGTTATAAGCACTTATTTATATTAACTTATATAATCATAATGACCCTCTGAAATAGGAACTATTATTATCTTCATTTTATAGATGAAGAAACTGAAGCAAAGAGGGGTTGACTTGCCTCAGGTCATATAACTATAAAGTGGCAAATCCAGGATTCAAACAGAGTGGCTCTCTGATTGTTGCCTGACTGTCAGAATTTTCAAAAGAAGTCAATTCCATAAAAGAAAAGAAACAAAAGTTTTGAATGATGAAAGCACAGCTGGATTGTTTATGACTTCTGAAGGTGAATATTTTTGAAAGAGCCGTGGAAAAATTTGGGAGAATTTGTTTAAAAATGAGCAACAATAAAATTAATGATAGCTAACACTTATTTAGCCTTTACTATATACTAGGTCCTATATTGCCTCTCAGTAATCCTGACCTATAAGTATTCAATAAGCATTGATAAGTATTAATATTTTCTATTATGATTATGGAGCTCACAATCTAGTAGAAGGAATACAACATGTACACAGATAATTAGAATAGAAAGTTCAAAGTGACAAGAAACATTAAGATAAATTGATGTGAGAATTCAGAAGCAAGAGAGGACACTTCTGGGGTGGCAACATATATGCCACTGATAATCAAAGAAGGTTTAAAAGAGATAGTAATTTACAAAAGGCAACTTGAAGAGAAGGTAAAGGTTGCAAAATGTGGAACAGGAAGGGAAATCACAGTCTGATAGAAGGTACAAAGAGAGTGAAATGCATGGTCTGTTTTGTGAATGACAGGTAAATCAATTTTTTGTGTGTGAAGTGGGGGCTGTAGGAGTTGAACTCAGCAAATTAGGATGAGGTCAGAATTGAGGAATGAGAGATTTGAATGTCAAGCCAATGACTTTGAACCTCATTCTGTGGGAAGTGGGGAGTCATTGCAGACATATGAAAATGTTTTTTGGCATGAATAGAGAGGTCAACTTCAGGAAAACTAACCTATCAACAAATGTAGAATGGATTAGAGAGGAAGGAAATAAAGGCAAGGGATCTAGTTAGGCAGCTATTGCAAAAGCCAGTTGACACTGACACACACACACACACACACACACACACACACACACACACACACAGAGGTTTTGTTTCTGTGTCAAAGGACGAATTCAACAAATATTTGTTCAAAATATACTCACAAAATTCTTACCATGGGCCAGACACTTGGTAAGTTGAGCAGAGTCCCTCTCTGAAGGGGCTTAGTAAATTACAATTTAATAATTATAGCTTTAAAGTCTCTTAGAAGCACATTTTCTGAAAAAGTAAGACTTGATAACAGTTTACTTTTTTCAAGAAACAATTTTAACTATGAAATCAAAAAGGAAAATAATAACCTCATAGAGATTGACAATAATCAAGCATGCAAATATTCAAGAATACACAGCCACAACCTGTACTTATACCTTACAACCAGTAGATGGCGATTACAAGCTTTAATCCAGATAAAAGCAAGTGGCTTTCAACTCAAAGGATAGAAGAAAATAAGTGAAAGAGGACAAAGGAGAGAAGAGCAAACAAGGGGAGAATGAGAGGAGCTTGAAGGGAAAAGAAAGGTTGGAGGGAAGGAGTGGGAAATGGCAGGGTGATAGAAGGTATGCTTGCAGTTCAAATGTCTCTCTGAGATATACTTAGTTCAGAGCTCTCTTTCCAGAAGTTAAATTTGCAGCTAGCCCTGCTGGTGGGAAAGAAATTTGTATTTGTTTCCAGGCAGATATTGAAGAAGAGAATTTTCTTATTCCATAATCCCTCCAACTGAGTTTAGTAAAGAGAGGGCCTCAGATGCCTTTTGACCCCATGGAGCAAGAAATGTTCTTGAAAAACCTCATAACTATTCTGCTCACTGGGTGTCTCTTTCTTTCTAGTTAAGTTGAAAATCCTAGCACAGGAAGAGAAAAGTTGGAACAGACAAGTTCCCAATATATTACTGGGAGCATTTACTAAATTCAAAACAAAGAGGAAAATTCTAGTCAAGTTGACCTTTTGAGATTCAGATGGAGACCATTCCCAAAGGAAGAATTAGGCATGAAAATGCTCAAAGTTGGATGTTGGCTGTGGTTCAGCAATGGTTTGGGGGAATTACAGGACTAAAGATGAATAGGAAATAAAGGAGAAGGTACAAGAGCTTCTTGTCTCTTTCTTTGAGAATATAAATCCATTTTACTTCCTCTTAGTGCAGACTATCTTGAGCAAACATTAGATCTATATTCCTGGATAGACATGGGAAGATCAGGAGTTCAGAGAGGTTATGGGCAATTTTCTGTAGGTTGGAAGTCAGGCATGGGTCTCACCAGGCTAAAGTCAATTGCTTTTTCCCTACTGAGAGCTCTAGGGGAGGTTCCATTTTCTTGCCTTCTCCAGTTTCTAGAGGCCACCTGCATTCTTTGACTCAGGGCCCCTTCCTCCCATTTTCAAAGCCAGCAATATTGCATTTTTATGACCATTATTCCTCAGTCACATCTCTTGCTGACCACAGCTCAGGAAGGTCCTCCTGATTTTAAGAATGCATGTGATTAGATTGTACCCACTCAGATAATCCAGGATAATTGCATAATTTCAAGGTCAAAACCCTTAATCATATCTGAAACAACAAAATCCCTTTTGTCATGTAAGGTAACATATTCATAGGTTCCAGGGATTAGAGGAGAGAGGGACAGGGAAGGAGGTAGGGAATAAGGAAGAGTGAGAGCCAGGAGACAGAGAAAGAGAGAGAGAGAGAGAACCAAGTTCACATAATAAATGAACAACACTTTTTGTCTAGGAATATTCAACAGAACTGCTTAGAAATGGGTACAGTGCATCAGTCATTTGATCAGACAGGTACTTTGAATATCTCAGATATTAAAAGAGGCTTTATTTTTGGTGGTATGAATTTGACAGTGACAGAGAAGTAGTAAAGGTAAATTTAAAAAAAAGAAGATATTTGTCTTTCTAGGTCTGACTTTCAATGAGCATAATACCCTCAAAGTCCATCCATATTGTCACAAATGGCAAGATTTCATCTTTTCTTAGAGCTGAATAAGATTCCATTATACATACCATATCTTCTTTATCCATTCATCTGTTGATAAGCACTTAGGTTGTTTCCATATCTTGACTATTGTAAATTGTGCCATGATGAACATAGGGGTGCATATATCTTTTCAAATTTAGTGTTTTTGTATTCTTTGGATAAATACCCAGAAGTGGAATAGCTGGATCACACAGCAGTTTTACTCTCAATTTTTTGGAGGAATTTCCATACTATTCTACAGTATGGAATTGGCTACACCAATTAACATTCTCACCAACAGTGTATGAGGGTTCTCTTTTCTCCACATCCTCACAAACACTTGTTATTTCTTGCTTTTTGATAATAGCCATTCTAACAGGTGTGATATGATATCTCATTATGGTTTTGATTTGCATTTCCCTAATAATTAGTGATGTTGAACATCATTTTATGTGCCTGATGCCTACCTGTATGTCTTCTTTAGAAAAATGTCTATTCAGCTCCTCTGCCCATTTCTTAATCGAATTGTTTGTTTTAGGTTGTTGTTGTTGAATTGTATGAGTTCTTTATATATCTGTATATTAAACCCTTAACAGATATATGATTTGCAAATATCTTCTCCCATTCAGTAGGTTTTTTTGTTCACGGTTTCCTTTGCTGTGCAGAGGCCTTTTGGTTTGATATAGTCCTATTTGTTTATTTTTGATTTTGTTTATTTTGCCTGAGGAGACATATCCAGAAAGATATTGCTAAAACTGATGTCAAAGAGTGTACTGCCTATGTTTCCTTCTAGAAGTTTTATGGTTTCAGGCCTTATATTCAAATATTTAATCCATTTTGAGTTGATTTTTGTGTGTGGTGTGAGATAGTGGTCTAATTTCTTCTCTTTTTTTTTTTTTTTGCATGTATCTGTCCAGTTTTCCCAACACCATTTATTGAAGAGAGTAAGCTTTCTCCATTGTATGATCTTTGCTTCTTTGTCATAAATTAATTGTCCATATATGTGTGGGCTTATTTCTGGGCTCTCAATTATTTTCTTTTGATTTATGTATCTGTTTTTCTGCAAATACCATGCTTTTTTGGTTACTATAGCTGTGTATTATAGTTTGAAATCAGGCAATATTATACCTTCAGCCTTGTTCTTTTTCTCTCAGGATTGCTTTGGCTTTTGGGGGAATTTTTGTTCTATTTCTTTGAAAAATGTCATTGGGATTTTGATAGGGATTGCATTGAATATGTAGATTGTTTTAGGTAATATGGACATTTTAACAATGTTTAACCTTTCAATCCATGAGCAAAGAATATCTTTCCATTTATTTGTATCTTCTTCAGTTTCTTTCAACCATATCTTTAATAAGTCATATGGAGAAAGACAAATGCCATATGTTTTTACTGATATGTGGAATATAAAAAAAATGAGCAAACCAAACCAAACAAAAATAAACATGTAGATACAGAGAACAGAGTAGTGGTTGCTAGAGGGGAAGGGGTGGGGGTGAGGGTGAAATAGGTAAAGGTGTCAACTGTGTGATGATGGTTGGAAACTAAATTGGTGATAAGCATGTTGCAATGTATACAGAAGTAGAAATATAATGTGGTACACGTGAAATTTATATGTTATAAACCAACATTACCTCAATTTAAAAAAATGAAATAAATAAATAAATAAATGGTACAGTAGTCCTGCTTCATGCCGTACTAGATGGCATGATGATAATGATGATGATAACAACAATTATTTTTACCAATCTCTTGCTAAGTCTGAAACATTATTCTAAACATTTTACATGAAAAATCTTATTTAGTCCTCCAAATAACCTCAAATCATTTTACAGATAAGGAAAAGGAGACATAGAGAACTTAAGTCATTTGCACACTTATAATTAGTAGAATAAAGAATCCATCCATCAGTACTCTATTTTATACATAGTATCAATAATATATATATGTGTAAATACCAGTCTCCCAATTCCTCCCACCCCACGCCTTTCCCCCTTGGTATCCATACATTTGTTCTTTACATCTGTGTCTCTATTTCTGCTTTGCAAGTAAGATCATCTATACCATTTTTCTAGATTCCACATAAATGCCTTATCATATGATATTTGCTGTTCTCTTTCTGACTTACTTCACTCTGTATGACATTCTCTAGGTCCATCCACGTCTCTACAAATGACCCAGTTTCATTCCTTTTTATGGCTGAGTAATATTCGATTGCATATATGTACCACATCTTCTTTATCCATTCCTCTTTTGATGGACATTTAGGTTGCTCCCATGTCCTGGCTATTGTAAATATTGATGCTATGAACATTGGGGTGCATGTGTTTTTTTTGAATTATTGTTTTCTCTGGGTATATCCCCAGTAGTGGGATTACTGGGTCATATGGTAGTTCTATTTTTAGTTTTTTAAGGATCCTTACTGTTCTCCATAGTGGCTGTATTAATTTACACTCCCACCAACAGTGCAAGACGGTTCCCTTTTCTCCACACCCTCTTCAGCATTTATTGTTTGTAGATTTTTTGATGGTGGCCATTCTGACCGGTGTGAGGTGATACCTCATTGTAGTCTTAATTTGCATTTCTCTAATAATTAGTGATGTTGAGCACTTTTACATGTGTTTTTTGGCCATCTGTACTGATGGGAACATACTGTATATCTCAGGGGACTCTACCTAATGCACTGTGGTAACCTAAATGTGAGGGAAGTCCAAAAGGGAGAGAATATCTGTATGTGTATGGTTGATTCATTTTGTTGTGCAGTGGGGGCTAACACAACACTGTAAAGCAACCATACTCCAATAAAAATTAATTTTATAAAAAGGTATTAAAAAAATTGAACCCATCCAGCTGGCTGTGGAGCTCAAGCTCTTAAGCATTATACTCTACTTCTTCTACGTTTTAGCCTTTCATGAAGAACTTGACAAAGTTATATAAATATTTTCTAAACACCAACTAAACATGCATAGCCCCTGGTTGTTGAGGGATAGCATTTCTTCTGTTTGACTTTGAAAGAAGAAATTATCTCAAAGCTTATCAGTACTACCCTTTTTCAGGGATTGATAACTTGAAATGGTGTCAAAGTTTCCTTTATATTCAGTGGTCCATGTCTCCATTGCTACTTTGTCAGCTCTTGCCTGCAAGGGATGATGGGAGGTAGGAAGACACTGCAAAACAGTTCTTTCCAGTACTGTTATTTTTGCCAATTTATTTGAATGAGTTTTCACATCTACTCTAGGGCTTAGAAAACAAATGATGTGTTTGCAGGCACAAAGAGGAATGTATAATACCTAATATTCATTTTTGATTCATTTTAGAGATAAGTTTGAGGAGAAAGGAGATGGAATATACAATGTCTATCCTCAAGAGAGTAAAGATAAATTGTTTAGATCTTCACTTGATAAACTCTTCCTGGACACCTTGGCCTGCAATTCTCAGAGTATGAGGTGAATGGGGTAAGGCCTTATTGGAACCAGACCTGGCTTCCCACAGATATTGGTAAAGGAGAAATGATATAGAAAATATTTCTAGTCAAGTATTTTTCCTCCATCAAGATAGAATTAGTTCTTAAAATTATTATTTTTGAAATGATTGATATTATTTATTAAATAATTATATATTATTTGTTAAAAGTAACCATTGGCTAATCATTTTTAAAAGGCAATGTGCAATTAGTATGATAATATTCTCTTTTGTATAGATCTTTACAGTAGGCAGATATTTTCTTTTTCTTTTTTTCCTTTGATTTGCATAACAGGTAAAGAAGACAGCAAGGAATTCTACAAACAAAGATTTTCAACAATTGCCTAATCTCCCCTAGTCATTAGTTGCAGAACAAGAAGTTTAATCCAGGTTATCCAAATCCCAGTCCAGTGCTTGTCCCCAGTTGTCTTCAGAGAAGCACATCCAAAAGACAGGTGGTGAAAAAAGACAAAGGAGTGTTGGAGAGACAGTAGATAACAAATTAGGTTTAGTGTTTGTAATAGCTATATTTATTAAACAAAAACAAAACAGGAGAAAACCCTAACCTACCCTCTGCCACCAAGAGGTTGATGCAACCAACCTCCAGTTGGTTGTCTATGTGATGTCTTGTACAGATATAGGGGAAAATGTCTAGAAGGGTCTCAGACAAGGAGATGGTTGACAGGATGGAATGACTGTCAGAGCATGCACTGGAGGCCAAGGTCAGTTCATATAGAAACTATAATTAAAATGCTAACAATAGTTGGTATTTACTGAAGGTCTTCTGTGTGTTCTTTTCTTACTTATATACTCTCTAAAACTCAACCCAAGGTAAGTCCTATACTTATCCATAGTGTATGGACATAAAAGATAAGTCCCAGAAAGGTAAGAGAATTGCTTAAGCTCACATAGGTAGTAAGTTAAAGAGTTGGGGTTCCAGACCCAGATGTAATTTGTTTTATGGGTAGCCTATTATTTTTTATTTCTATACTGAATATATGAATATTTTTAGTTCTATATTGAATATATGAATATTCCTTGGAAAAATTAATATATTTTCATATAAGAATAAACTACTTTCTCAATCTCTGTCTTAATTCCTCCTTCTTTTTTGGTTTGTATCTTACTAGACCTTTTTCTATGCATTTACATATTCTATAGAAAGTATATCATGTAATGTGTGTGATTGTATGATACCATACTGAATATATTGTTCTGCAGTTACGTTTTATTCAGTTATGTATATATGTATATATTCTCTCTATCTATCTCTATCTAATCTATCATCTATCTATATTAATCATTCCATATCATTAGTCTTTTTAGCTGATAAACTGTAGTCCATTATATAGATAAATCACGATATTTTTCAGCTGATACTTTTTTTTTTATTTTTTTTTTGCGGTACACGGGCCTCTCACTGTTGTGGCCTCTCCCATTGTGGAGCACAGGCTCCAGATGCGCAGGCTCAGTGGCCATGGCTCACGGGTCCAGCCGCTCCGCGGCATGTGGGATCTTCCCGGACCGGGGCACAACCCCGTGTCCCCTGCATCGGCAGGCGGATTCTCAACCACTGCGCCATCAGGGAAACCCCTGCCGATACTTTCTTAATGGACATTTAAGCTGTTCCAAAGTTTTCATTATTGCCAATAATGTTGAACATCCTCGCACATGTCTCCCTGTGCATAGGTACAAAAGTTTATTTGTTGTAGTAACCATATGTCTTTGTGCAGACACATTATAATTGTTAACAAACACTGTCTAATTGCATTCTCAAGTGATGGTCACAATTTATACTTCACCTGCAGTGTTTGAGAGTGTTTATTTCTACATTCTGTTTTTGCCAACTTACTTGGTGAAAAAAATTGTGTTAAATTGTGTTTTCCTGCTTACTAATGAGGTTGAACTTTATTTCATATAGGCATTAATAATTTGGTTTTCCTCATCTTTTAAATATCTATGTATACATTTTGCATTTTATGATTGAAATATTTATCTTATTATTGATTTGTAGGAGTACCTTATATATTCTAGATACTAATGCTTTCTCTGATATTTATGTTGCAAATATTTTCCCCAATATTATCACTTGTATTTTAAATTAAGAATGGTATCTTAGACTTTGCTGGTGGCGCAGTGGTTGGGAATCCGCCTGCTAGTGCAGGGGACATGGGTTCAAGCCTTGGTCCAGGAGGATCCCACATGCCGCAGAGCAGCTAAGCCCGTGTGCCACAGCTGCTGAGCCTGTGCTCTAGAGCCCGCGTGCCACAACTACTGAAGCCCACGAGCCTGGAGCCTGTGCTCTGCAACGAGAGAGGCCACCACATTGAGAGGCCTCTGCACTGCAGCGAGGAATAACCTCCGCTCGCCACAGCTAGAGGAAGCCCGTGTGCAGCAACAAAGACTCAATGCAGCCAAACATAAATAAATAAATAATTTTTAAAAAATGAATGGTATCTTTTTGTCATACAGAATTTTTTAATAATGGCATAGTCAAATTTATTGATGCTTTTCTTTTTGTTTCTTTTGCTTTTATTTTGAAATAATTATAGGCTCACAGGAGGTTGCAAAATAATAGAGTTTCTTGTACCTTTCACCCAGTTTGCAATAATAATGACATCTTAAATAGCTGTAGTTCAATATCAAAACCAAGAAACTGACATTGGTACAATGCTATTAACTATATTACAGATCTTATTCTGTTTTCACTATTTTCACATGTATTAATTTGTGTGTATGGGTGTATTTCTATGCTATTTTAATCTTATGTGTAGATTCTCGTAACCACCACTGCAACCACCATGCACAACTATTCAATGACCAGAAAGATCTTCCATGTTCTATCCCTTTATAGTTATACCCTCCTCTTCCCTGCCATCCCTAAACTATGACAGTCACTAATCTGTTCTCTACCTCTATAATTTTGTCATTTTGGAATTACTTATAAATGGAAGCATATAGTACGAAACCTTTTGAAACTTACTTTTATCACTAAATGTAATATCTTTGAGATTCATCCAGGTTTTTGCATGTATCAATAGTTTGCTCCTTTTTATTGCTGCATAGTATTCTATAGTATGGATACAAGAATTTGTTTAAACATTAACCTTCTAAGTAACATCTGTGATACTTCCAGGTGGGGCTATTACAAATTAAACATTCATGAATATTTGTGTACAGGTTTTTGGTGTAAAGAGGTTTTAATTTCTCTGGGCTAAATGACTAAGAGTTTAAGTTGTTGGGCCATATGGTAAGTGTATGTTTAACTTTATAGGAAACTACCATACTCTTCCAGAGCAGTTGTACTATTTTACATTCCTACCAACAATATATGAGTAATCCAGTTCCTCTGAATCCTCACCTGCATTTTGTATTGTTCCTGTTTTTTTTTTTTTAATTTTAGGCATTTTGATGGGTGGGTACTGATATCTCATTGTAGTATTAATTTGCATCCCTCTAATGGCTAAGGAAATTGAACATCTTTTAATGTGCTTATTTGCCACAAGTATCCTCTTTGGTGAAATGTATGTCTATTCATGTGCTTTGCTTATTTTCCAGTGATATAGTCAACCTTATTAATGTTTCTCTTTATTCTTTTACTTTTTGTCTTTCTTCTTTAAAAAAAGCACTTCTTAAGCTCCAAATCATATATCATATATATTCACTTAATGCTTTTGTAATCTTTTTTAACATCTTTATTGGAGCATAATTGCTTTACAATATTGTGTTAGTTTCTGCTGCATAAAAAAGTGAATCAGCTATATGTATACATATATCCCCAGAGCCCCTCCCTCTTGCATCTCATTTATGATAAAAGCTCTCCAGAAAGTAGGCATAAAGGGAACTTATCTCAACATAATAAAGGCCATATATGACAAACCCACAGCCAACTTTGTTCTCAATGGTGAAAAACTGAAACCATTTCCTCTAAAATCAGGAACAAGACAAGTATGCCCACTCTCACCACTATTATTCAACATAGTTTTGGAAGTTTTAGCCACAGCAATCAGAGAAGAAAAAGAAATAAAAGGAATCCAAATTGGAAAAGAAGAAGTAAAGCTGTCACTGTTTGCAGGTGACATGATACTATACATAAAGAATCCTAAAGATTTTACCAGAAAACTACTAGAGCTAATCAATGAATTTGGTAAAGTAGCAGGATACAAAATTAATGTAATCTTTTTTTAAACTGAAGTGTACTTGATTTACAATATTGCATTAGTTTCAGGTATACAGCATAGTGATTCAGGATTTTTTTGCAGATTATATTCCATTATAGGTTATTACAAGATATTGAATATAATTCCTGTGGTATACAGTAAATTCTCATTGCCTATTTTATGTATAGTAGTTTGTATCTATTAATCCCATACTTCTAATTTGTCCCTGCCCCCCTCCCTCTCTCTTTTGGTAGTCATAAGTTTGTTTTCTATGTGAGTCCTCTTTTTTATTTTGGGGACTCTATTCCAGAACTAACTTTTGTGAGTTCTGTGAGGTATGGCTTTAATGTTATTTTTTCCCCACATCAACAGCAATTGAACAATTGAATAATATATTTGTTTACCACTGTTGGAAATACTATTTTTATCACATTCATGATTCATATATATCATATACTAATTGCTAAGCATATACTATATGTTAATTGTATGTAATCATGTACTAATTATGTCATATACTTACTATATAATCTGTTTCTATACTCTAATTCTACTGAGCTATTTATTTAATCTTTAACCAATACCACACTGTTTTACTTTTTATAGTCCTATCATATGTCATAATATCTGATAGAATGGGTTCTACTCCTTATGTATCTTTTTTTTTCCCAAACATGAATTGGCTACTGTACATTTAATCCAACATAAAATTTTTTAAATCATTTCCATGAAAAAAATCTTATTGAGGTTTCCATTGACATAACACTGAACTTATAGGTTATATGGGGGAATAAATGATTATATATTTACAATATTTATTCACTCCTCCATTAGTATTATAAAACTCTCAGTTGACTCAAATATTTTATGTCATTCCCTGTCATTTTTCTACATAGCACATTACCTCTGTAGGGATGGAAGATGAAGTTAAAATTTGAAGAACAGCAGCAGGATTGGAGCCTTACTAGGTGTCACAACTTGGCATGTGGTGGTCTTAGCTGTAGGATACAAATAGGAGGTTTCAAGGGTATGGGCATGGACAGAGGAAGACAGATAGTGTGGTTCCTTAGTTTCAGAGCCCAATGTACAAACCATGGGAGATGCTTAGGGGGCACCTACAGCTACCCAAGGCCAAACACAGAGCTCTAATATTAGAAGAAGATGCAAGACTGGGTGGCAAAGTTGGCATCACAAACTTAACACAACCTGGGAAGAGTTTGGATAAAAGTCACTTGTAGTAATTAAGAACCCACAGAAACTGAATTAAGCCTCAGTTTCTATAGTATTTTTTAAAATATTGCTAATTTCTGTTAGGCATTGAAATACAGACAGAACTTCTCCACATCCTACTTTTACTCCAACCCCAGTGAGTTTACCTGATAATATTTTCTTCTAGCTAATGTATTGGCTGAGTGCACTTTGACTGAGAGAAAATGTGGTTTTGAGCCTGTTAGGGTAATTTAGGATTAAATACTTGCATCAGAGAAACTTCTTACCCTACAGGGAGGGTACATTTATGGGAACTAAACTCCAAACCAGAAAAATAGTCTAAAAGTCTTATGTCCAATTCCTGGCTCTGCCACTTACTAACCCTATATCTGTGGGCAAGTTACTCAACCTCTCTGAGAGTGTTTCCTTATCAGGTAAACGTGGATAGTAACAGTAGCTACACCACCAGCCTGTTCTGAAGAATTAAATGAGACTGTATATATAAAACACCTGCTAAAGGGCCTAGCATGTGGTAAGCACTTGGCAAAGAGTGATTTCCTTCCACTCTGTCCCTCTCATCTGTAAAGACTAAACATCCCTCTGCCTAACTTGCAGGGTCTTTGTGAGACTCCAGCAAGATAACAGTTAAGAGAGCAACTTAGTGTACAGTGTATTTCAAAGGCTCCAGGTTATCACTCAACCTGTTACAGGGAAAGACCATTTAAAATAATGAGGTAAAAAAAAGCACAAGGAAACTTCAGGTAAATATCTGAGAAAAACATATGACCATGAAAACAATGGTGACTTAGATGCCTCTGAAAGGGCAATGCCTTAGCAGCTGTGATTTCATCAGTGTGGGGTGAAGGCAGGTTGTGCAAGCTAGGAAGCTGGCCTGGCATATAGCCTAAGTGAATGGCCAGGGAGCCTGTTTCTATTGCTATTTTCCAAGGCTTCCTTAAAAGTGATAACTGACCTGAATTTTATAATAGAAAAAAGAGTGAGAGCTTGCCTAGGAACTAGTTGTAGGCGAAAGTGAGAAATGTGGTTCTCATTTACTCAAATAATTGCTTCCAGATGAGTCACCCATTAAAAGAAGTCAAAGAAAGAATCTAAAGAAAACAGACTAACAGCAGTGCAGGCTGCTAGGTGTAGCCAATGCAGTTCCTGGGATAATAAACTGAAATTCTGCTAGCAGGGGTACAGGGCAATGACTATTCTCTGCCTTAAGAATGGATATACAAAATAATTTATTTCAGCAAGCAATTTCTAAAGCAACTGAATGGCTTTGAACACAGTGTTTTCCAACATGTTTGTAAACTTTAAAATTACATTTAGGGTTTCCCTGGTGGTGCAGTGGTTGAGAGTTCACCTGCTAATGCAGGAGACACGGGTTTGAGCCCTGGTCCAGGGAAATCCCACATGCCGCGGAACAACTAAGCCCGTGCGCCACAGCTACTTAGCCTGTGCTCTAGAGCCCGTGAGCCACAACTACTGAGCCCACATGCCACAACTACTGAAGCCCGTGCACCTAGAGCCCATGCTCCACAACAAGAGAAGCCACTGCAATGAGAAGCCCACGCACCGCAACGAAGAGTAGACCCCACTCACCACAGCTAGAGAAAGCCTGTGCACATCAACAAAGACCCAACACAGCCAAAAGTAAATAAATAAATTTATAAAAAAAGAAAATAAATTACATTTAACCTCTTGAACCCAATTAAAATTAAAGAAAAAGAAAAATAATTTCATGCTTTCATTATGCAGGATAGTTATGATAAAAATAAACATCTTAAAATCTGTATATCAAATATAGTTTTAGTTAATCTAAAAGAAAACAATTATAGTTTATGTAAGAATACCTTTTCCTTTTAAAGTTAATACATATAGATAAACATAAATTAGTTAAGTAAAAGTATGATTTGGGAACAAATAGATTCAAAAGTAGTACATCTTTGGCTTGAGAATTGAATATATATATAAACGACTAGCGTCTCATCTTGTAATATTCTCATCTTGTACTTTTTTCTCACTCTTCCTTTAATAATAGAATCATGCCTTCAAATATATCATATTATTTGTGGATACAGTGTTATTGGATAATTTATTTGTGAAATTAACAGCAATGAACATATAACAATATTTCTTGCATGTTGAATATTTATATTTTCCATGATAGCAGGGGCTCTTTAGCTTTTGCAGCTCATAAAAATTTTTAATGTCTAATAAATTTAGATTGAGTTGAATAATAATTGATAAATGTAGCCAAGTATCAGAGGTTTATCATTACTGATTTTATGGATTTTTTAAAATCAACTGATTTATTAACACAATTTTGATGCTTATTTTATGATGAATGAGGTTAAGAGATTTTAGGTTATGATTTGAAAATAATGTGGGTGGCCTTTATTCCCATGAAGGAAAAACAAAATTAAGTATAATTTTTACTTTGTTTTCTATCTCTTACATTGTTTTTTGAGGTATGAGAGATATCTTGCTATGTTGTATAAGAATATCAGATGAGTGCAACTTATTTCTCTTTTTCTCTATATCTGATGAATATCATCTTGAAGCTAAATGATTAAAATTTTCAAATTTGTTGTTTTATGCTTTTCATTAAATTGATATATGTCAGTATCAGTGTTCCTAGTGTCTCTTATTTTAACCCATAATTAATTATGGACATAAATCCCTTTGACAATTTAAAAATGTATAAAGGTCAAAACCAACACAGCAGGTAGCAGTGTTTAGCTATAATAAATAGACTGATTGATTGAGACCTGAGCTTGCTCATTTGGTCTCCTCTAACCAACATGTGTGCTCTCTTTATATATACTAATATATGTTCAAGTGATTTAATTTTAAAGGATAAACATATTTAAATAATTATTCTCTTTTATTTTAAATTTAAAATGAATTGATGTCATCACTACTCAGAAGTACATTCACATGTCCCTAGAAGTTTGCGAATACTTCTATTCTAAATACTATTCTAAAGAAAGGAAAAAGCAATGTTGAATGGGTGTCACTGCCCCAAAATATATGCAAATGAACTTTTCCCAACATAAAAACTTTATACCATGAGTGATTATGATCATTCATATGCCTGGGCTCAAACTAAACACCTTACCCCCATCAAGACACAGATTTTATTCATCCAGTAACTTCTGCAGATAGAAACAATAGTTTCTATATCCTATAATCAAGATCACACTATTTAGCTTCACTTTTAAGAAGCTCCTTAATCTAGCCTCCTCCTAACCATTTAACTTTATCTTCCTCTTCTCCCCAAAAGTTCCTTCCAATCCAGCAAGTCCTCCCTGTCTTAATGCCTTTGATAATACTACTTCCTTTGGCCATTAGATTGAACCATATAAAATTTCTGTTTTATGCCTAAAGTCATTAAATAGTGGTAATTTCAGATGGATCAACTTAGAATGTTTTTAAATCCCCTTTTCTTAGTTTAAACCCTACCTACCCTACAGGATCCAGTTTATATTCTGTCTCCATCAAAAAGCCTTCTTACATTACTTCAGTTTATACAGACTTTTCTCTTCCTTGAATTCTTAACATATTCAGATTACACAGTGTTACACATATATGTTCAAATACGTATACTTATGTATGTTGCGTAAGTATACCTCCTCTTTGCACGAATATGTAATAGTATGTGCCATCGAATTACCAGGACATAAAGTACTATAAAACCTACTGCAAGCCACTCGGGTTTATATTATCTTGCACATTGTCTTCACATAAAAACGAGTCTAAGAACATTTTAGGAGACCTAACACTTTTGCCTTAATTTAAAAGGAAAGTGTTCCACCAGCAGGGAATATGCCAGAGATCACAAAGTCAAATACCTTCAGGAGCCCAAACCGTTAATATAATGTGCAAATGATGGGCACAAGGTTAACTAGTTGTTGGTAGAGGAGAGGAAGGAGTATGTGGTAAACAGGAAAAGGTATGCATTACAGTAGAAGAAATGACATTCAATTCAGATTTTCTAAAACATGGGGCAAAAAAATGTCCAGTGACCCAATTCTAACTCTTGGCTTTGACATTCTGGAGCAGCAGGCATCTGTGAGCCCAGATTCCCCTGGAGACCCATGAAAGTAACAAAGAAAGAGAACACTCTTTTCCCAGGGCTAAAGGTCACCTCATTATTTCCTTTGTCATAGTTTCCTACTCTCTGATTCTCTCTATCTTAGCTTTGGACTTGCCTGGTTATTTTGGTCTTATCTAACCTCCCTGGACTCTACACTGTTTTATTCTCTGACAACCCCCTCAGTATCTAGCACTGTCTGTGGCCATTTCAACTTTGTCTGCTTCTCTGAGATCAATATTCTACTTTCCTGACCCTACCTGCCAGCCTCTGTCATCTTCATCCCACTCTTAACTCTCCAATGTTTCTACTTTGGGAGAAATGTTTAATCTGACTCTTGAATGAATTTTCGTTTTCCAAATATTTCCAGAAAGCTAGGGTAGATTTGGAGTCCCTTAATTTAGAAGGATTTTAGGAAGAATTCAAAGAATCCAGCTGGATACACTAACTAATATTAATGGATTCCAGAGCTTCAGTATGGCCTGAAGACTTTGTCAACATAAATTCAAATTTTGGTAAACATAAGAATAAATAACTTGGCTATTGCTGTCCAATAAAACATTCCATGAATTTCAAAATAGTAACTATAGGTCACATTTGGCTATTAAACACTAGCAATGTGGTTAGTGACTGGGGAACATAATTTTTATTTTTATTTAATTTTAATTAAAAGCTCACTGGACCTAGAGTTAGAGAAACCAGGTCTACCATTACCTTTTATGATTTTGAGCAACCTAATCTTCTGGGCATCAGATTGTTTATCTGGAAACTAATGATGATAAGAATCCTTGCCCTGCTACTTATAGGGATATTTTGAGGAGAATATGGTATAATTTTGAAGAAAGCAAATTGTAAACTCTCAAGTGCTCTACTCATGCATGGGATGAAGATGATATAAGTGACTATTCTTTGCTAAAACTTACTGAAGGAGAGACCTTCAAGATAGTTGAGGAGTAAGACGTGGAGATCACCTTCCTACCCACAAATACATCAGAAATACATCTACATGTGGAACAATTCCTACAGAACACCTACTGAATGCTAGTAGAAGACCTCAGATTTCCCAAAAGGCAAGGAACATCCCATGTACCTGGATAGGCCAAAAAAAAAAAAAAAAAATGAGACAAAGGAACAGGGATAAGACTTGCACCTCTGGGAGGGAGCTGTGAAGGAGGAAAAGTTTCCACACTCCAGGAAGCCCCTTCAATGGCAGAGACGGGGGTTGGCAAGAGGGAAGGTTTGGAGCCACGGAGGAGAGCACAGCAATAGGGATATAGAGGGCAAAGTGGAGAGATCCCCACACAGTGGATCGGTGCCTACCAGCACTCATCAGTCTGAGAGGTTTGTCTGCTCACCCACCAGGGCAGGTGGGGGCTGGGAGCTGAGACTCTGGTTTCAGGGGCCAGATCCCAGGGAGAGGACTGCGGTTGGCTGCATGAACACAGCCTGAAGGGGGCTAGTGTGCCACAGCTTGCCAAGTGAGAGTCCAAGAAAAAGTCTGGAACTACCTAAGAGTCAAGGGACCATTGTTTCAGGGTGCATGAGGAGAGGGGATTCAGAACACTGCCTAAACGAGCTTCAGAGATGGGTGCAAGACACAGCTATCAATGCAGACACTAGAGTTGGGCATAAAATGCTAAGACTGTTGCTGCAGCGACCAAGAAGCCTGTGTGCAAGCACAGGTCACTATCCACACTTCCCCTCCCAGGAGACTGTGTAGCCTGTCACTGCCAGGGTCCTGTGATCTAGGGACAACTTCCCTGGGAGAACACACAGTGCACCTCAGGTGGTTGCAACATCACGCTGGCCTCTGGTGCCTCAGGCTTGCCCTGCATTCCATACACATTACTCCCCCCGGCCTGAGTGAGCCAGAGTGCCCTAATCAGCTGTTACATACTTTTAATATGGGACTTTAACACCCCACTTTCACCAATGGGCAGATCATCCAAAATGAAAATAAATAAGGAAACACAAGCTTTAAATGATACATTAAACTAGGTGCACTTAATTGATAATTATAAGACATTCCATCCAAAAAGAACAGAATAAACTATCTTATCATGTGCTCATGGAACATTCTCCAGGATAGATAATATCTTGGGTCACTAATCAAGCCTTGGTAAATTTAAGAAAATTGGAATCGTAACAAGTATCTTATCCAACCACAACACTATGAGACTAGATACCAACTACAGGAAAAAATCTGTAAAAAATACAAACACATGGAGGCTAAACAATACATTAATAAATAACCAATAGATCACTGAAGATATCAAAGGGGAAATAAGAAAATACCTAGAAACAAATGACAATGAAAACACGGCCAACCAAAACCTATGGGATGCAGCAAAAGCAGTTCTGAGAAGGAAGTTTATAGCAATAAAATCCTACCTCAGAAACCAAGAAGCATCTCAAATAAACAACCTAATTTTACAACTACAGTAATTACAGAAAGAAGAACAAAATAAACTCAAAGTTAGCAGAAGGAAAGAAATAATAAATATCAGATCAGAAATAAGTGAAAAAGAAATGAAGGAAACAATAGCAAACATCAATAAAATTAAAAGCTGGTTCTTTGAGAAGATAAAAAATAATTGATAAACCATTAGCCAGACTCATCAAGAAAAAAAGGGAGAGGACTCAAATCAATACAATTAGAAGTGAAAAACAAGAAACAGCTGACACTTCAGAAATACAAATGATCATGAGAGATTACTACAAGCAAGTATATGCCAAAAAAATTGCCAACCTGGAAGAAATGGAAAAATTCTTAGAAATGCACAACCTTCTGAGACTGAAACAGAAAGAAACAGAAAATATAAACAGACCAATCACAAGCACTGAAATTGAAACTGTGATTAAAAATCTTCCAAAAATCAAAAGCCCAGGACCAGATGGCTTCACAGGCTAATGCTATCAAACATTTAGAGAAGAGCTAACACTTATCCTTCTCAAAATCTTCCAAAATATAGCAGAGGGAGGAACACTCCCAAACTTATTCTACGAGACCACTATCTCCCTAATACCAAAATCAGACAAAGATGTCACAAAGAAAGAAAACTACAGGCCAATATTAGTGATGAATATAGATGCAAAAATTCTTAACAAAATACTAACAAACAGAAGCCAACAGCACATTAAAAGGATCATACACCACAAGTAACTGGGGTTTATCCCAGGAATGCAAGGATTCTTCAATATACGCAAATCAATCAATGTGATACACCATATTAACAAACTGAAGGAGGAAAACCATATGATCATCTCAATACATGCAGAAAAAGTTTTCAACAAAACTCAGCACCCATTTATGATAAAAACCCTCCAGAAAGTCGGCATAGAGGGAATGTACCTCAACATAATAAAGTCCATATATGACAAGCCCACAGCCAACATCATTCTCAGTGGTGAAAAAGAGAAACCATTTCCTCTAAGATCAGGAACAAAACAAGGTTGTCCACTCTAACCACTATTATTCAACAAAGGTTTTGAAGTTATAGCCTCAGTAATCAGAGAAGAAAAAGAAGTGAAAATAATTCCAATAGGAAAAGAAGAAATAAATCTGTCACTGTTTGCAGATGACATGATACTATACATGGAGAATCCTAAAGATGTTACCAGAAAACTACTAGAGCTAATCTGTATGCAGAAAGCTACAAGACACTGATGAAAGGAATTAAAGTTGATACAAACAGATGGAGAAATATACCATGTTCTTGGATTGGAAGAATCAACATTGTGCAAATAACTATACTACCCAAAGCAATCTACAGATTCAATGCAATCCCTATCAAACAACCAATGGCATTTTTCACAGAACTAGATCAAAAATTTTCCAAATTTTTATGGAAACACAAAAGACCCCTAATAGCCAAATCAATCTTGAGAAAGAAAAATGGAGCTGCAATAATCAGACTCCCAGACAGCAGACTATACTACAGAGCTACAGTAATCAAGACACTATGGTACTGGCACAGAAACAGAAATATAGATCAATGGAACTGGATAAAAAGCCCATAGATAAACCCACACACGTATGGTCACCTACTCTTGATAAAGGAGGCCAGAATATACAATGGAGAAAAGACAGCCTTTTCAATAAGTGGTGCTGGGAAAACTGGACAGCTACATGTAAAAGAATGAAATTAGAACACTTCCGAACACCATACACAAAAATAAACTCAAAATGGATTAAAGACCTAAATGTAAGGCCAGAAACTATCAAACTCTTAGAGGAAAACATAGGCAGAACCATCTATGACATAAATCACAGCAAGATCCTTTTTTGACCCACCTCCTAGACAAATGGAAATAAAAACAAAAATAACAAATGGGACCTAATGAAACTTCAAAGCTTCCCTAATGAAACTTAAAAGCTTTTGCACAGCAAAGGAAAACATAAACAAGAAGAAAAGACAACCCTTAGAATGGGAGAAAATATTTTCAAATGAAGCAACTGACAAAGAATTTATCTCCAAAATTTACAAGATCATGCAGCTCAATATCAAGAAAACAAACAACCCAATCAAAAAATGGGAAGAAGACTTAAATAGCCATTTCACCAAAGAATGTATACAGATTGCCAACAAACATATGAAAGGATGTCCAACATCACTAATCATTAGAGAAATGCAAATCAAAACTACAATGAAATATCACCTCACACCATTCAGAATGGCCATCACCAAAAAATCTAGAAACAGTAAATGCTGGAGAGGGTGTGGAGAAAAGGGAACACTCTTGCATTCTTGGTGGGAATATAAATTGATGCAGTCATTATGGAGAACTGTATGGAGGTTCCTTAAAAAACTAAAAATATAACCACCATTCAACCCAGCAGTTGCACTACTGGGCATATACCCTGAGATAACCATAATTCAAAAAGAGTCATGTACCACGATGTTCACTGTATCTCTATCTACAATAGCCAGGACATGGAAACAACCTAAGTGTCCATTGACAGATGAATGGATAAAGAAGATTTAGCACATATATACAATGGAATATTACTCAGCCATAAAAAGAAGCAAAATATAGTCATTTTTAGTGAGTTGTACAGACAGAGAGACCATCATACAGAGTGAAATAAGTAAGAAAGTGGAGCTCCTCTAGAAAGATGGTGGAAAAGTAAGATGAGGAGACCAACTTCCTCCCCACAGATACATCAGAAATACATCTACACATGGAACCGCTCCTATAGAACACCCACTGAACGCTGGCAGAAGACCTCAGATCTCCCAAAAGGCAAGAAACTCCCCACATACCTGGGTAGAGCAAAAGAAAAAAGAATAAACAGAGACAGAAGAATAGGGATGGGACATGAACCAGTGGAAGGTAGCTGTGAAGGAGGAAAGGTTTCTACACACTAGGAAGACCCTTCCTGGGCGGAGGCTGTGGGTGGCGAAGGGGGCAAGCTTTGGAGCCCCAGGGGAGAACACAGCAAAAGCAGTGCTGAGGGCAAAGCGGAGAGATTGCCTCACAGAGGATCGGCGCCGAACAGTACTCACCAGCCCTAGAAGCTTGTCTGCTCACCTGCCGGGGCGGGCGGGGGCTGGAAGCTGAGTCTCAGGCTTTGGTCCAATCACAGGGAGAGGACTAGTGGCTTAAACACAGCCTGAAGGGGTTAGTTCACCACGGCTACCCAGGAGGGAGTCCGGGAAAAAGTCTGCACCTGCCCAAGAGGCAAGAGACTTTTTCTTCCCTCTTTATTTCCTGGTGAGTGAGGAGAGGGGATTAAGAGCACTGTTTAAAGGAGCTCCAGAGACAGGCGAGGGCCACGTCTCACAACACAGTCCCCGGAGACAGGCATGAGACGCTAAGGCTGCTGCCGCTACCAGCAAGAAGCCTGTGTGCAAGCACAGGTCACCATCCACACCTCCCGTCCCGGGAGCCTGTGCAGCCCGTCGCTGCCAGGGTCCCGTGACCTAGGGACAACTTCTCTGGGAGAACACACGGCATGCCTCAGGCTGTTGCAAAGTCACGCTGGCCTCTACCACCACTGGCTCGCACCGCATCCGTACCCCATCCTCCCCCAAGCCTGAGTGAGCCAGAGCCCCTGAATCTGCTGCTCCTTTAACCCCGTCCTGTCTGAGCAAAGAAGCAGATGCCCTCAGACGACCTAAACACAGAGTAGGGGTCAAATCCAAAGCTGAACACCGGGAGCTCTGCAAAGAAGAGAAAAGGAAACCTGTCCCAGCAGCCACAGGAGCAGCGGATTAAATCTCCACAATCAACGTGATGTACCCTGAATCTGTGGAATACCTGAATAGACAACAAATCATCCCAAATTGAGGAGGTGGAATTTGAGAGCAAGTTATATTATTTTTTCCCCTTTTCCTCTTTTTGTGATTGTGTATGTGTATGCTTCAGTGTGATATTTTGTCTGTAGAGCTTTGCTTTCACCATTTGTCCTAGGGTTCTGCCCTCCTTTTTGTTTGTTTCTTTTTACTTTTCAAAAAAAATTTTTTCTTAATAATTATTTTTTAATTTTAATAACTTTTTTATCCTCTTTCTTTCTTTCTTTCTTTCTTCCTTTCTTTCTTTCTTTCTACAATTTCTCCCTTTTATTCTGAGCCGTGTGGATGAAGGGCTCTTGGTGCTGCAGCCAGGAGTCAGTGTTGTGCCTCTGAGGTGGGAGAGCCAACTTCAGGACACTGGTCCACAACAGATCTCCCAGCTCCATGTAATATCAAATGGTGAAAATCTCCCAGAGATCTCCATCTCAACACCAAAACCCAGCTTCACTCAACGACCAGCAAGCTACAGTGCTGGACACCCTATGCCAAACAACTAGCAAGACAAGAGCACAAACCCACCCAATAGCACAGAGGTTGCCTAAAATCATAATAAGTCCACAGACACCCCACAACACACAACCAGACATGGACCTGCCCACCAGAAAGACAAGATCCAGCCTCATGCACCAGAGCACAGGCAGTAGTCCCCTCCACCAGGAAGCCTACAAAACACACTGGATCAAATTAAGCCACTGGGGACAGACACCAAAATCAATGGGAACTATGAACAGGAAGCTTGCAAAAAGGAGACCCAAACACAGTAAGATAAGCAAAATGAGAAGACAGAAAAACACACAACACATGAAGGAGCAAGGTAAGCAGTCACCAGAACTAACAAATGAAGAGGAAATAGGCAGTATACCTGAAAAAGAATACAGAATATTGATAATAAAGATGAACCAAAGTCTTGGAAATAGAATAGAGAAAATGCAAGAAACAATCAACAAGGACCAAGCAGAACTAAAGAGGAAACAAGCAACAATGAATGACACAATAAATGGAACTAAAAATACTCTAGAAGGGATCAATAGCAGAATAACCGAGGCAGAAGAATGGATAAGTGACCTGGAAGATAAAATAGTGGAAAAAATTGCTGTACGACAGAATAAAAATAATAATAATAAAAAGAAATGAGGACAGTCTCAGAGACCTCTGGGACAACATTAAATGCACCAGCATTCGAATTATAGGGGTCCCAGTAGAAGAAGAGAAAAAAAAAAGGGATTGAGAAAATATTTGAAGAGGTTATAGCTGAAAACTTCCCTAATATGAGAAAGGAAATAGTTAATCAAATCCAGGAAGCACAGGGAGTCCTATACAGGACAAATGCAAGGAGAAACAAGCCAAGAAATATATTAATCAAACTATCGAAATTAAATAAAAGAAAACATATTAAAAGCAGCAAGGGAAAAACAACAAATAACACACAAGGGAATCCCCATAATGTTAACATCTGATCTTTCAGCAGAAACTCTACAAGTCAGAAGGGAGTGGCAGGGCATATTTAAACTGATGAAGGAGAAAACACCTACAACCAAGATTATTCTACCCAGCAAGGATCTCATTCAGATTTGATGGAGAAGTTAAAACATTTACAGACTAGGAAAAGTTGAGAGAGTTCAGCACCATGAAATGAGCTTTACAACAAATACTAAAGGAACTTCTCTAGGCAAGAAACACAAGAGAAGGAAAAGACCTACAATAACAAACCCAAAACAATTAAGAAAATGGGAATAGGAACATACATATCGATAATTACCTTAAGTGTAAATGGATTAAATGCTCCCACCAAAAGACACAGATTGGCTGAATGGATACAAAAACAAGACCCATATATATGCTGTCTACAAGAAACCCACTTCAGAAACAGAGACACGTACAGACTGAAAGTGAGGGGATGGAAACAAATATTCCATGCAAATGGAAATCAAAAGAAAGCCGGACTAGCAATTCTCATATCAGACAAAATAGATTTTAAAATAAACACTATTACAAGAGACAAAGAAGGACACTACATAATGATCAAGGGGTCGATCCAAGAAGATATAACATTTGTAAATATTTACGCACCCAAAAAAGGAGCACCTCAATACATAAGGCAAATACTAACAGCCATAAAAGGGGAAATCATCAGTAACACATTCATAGTAGTGGACTTTAACACCCCACTTTCATCCATGGACAGATCATCCAAAATGAAAATAAATAAGGAAACACAAGCTTTAAATGATACATTAAACAAGATGGACTTAACTGGTATATATAGGACATTCCATCCAAAAACAACAGAATACACATTTTTCTCAAGTGCTCATGGAACATTCCCCAGGATAGATCATATATTGGGTCACTAATCAAGCCTTGGTAAATTTAAGAAAATTGAAAGTGTATCAGGTATCTTTGCCAACAACAATGCTATAGGACTAGATATCAATTACAGGAAAAGATCTGTAAAAAAATACAAAGACATGGAGGCTAAAAAATCACTATTTAATAATGACTTGACCACTAAATAAATCAAAGAGGAAATAAAAAATACCTAGAAACAAATGACAGTGGAGACACGATGACCCAAAACCTATGGGATGCAGCAAATGCAGTTCTAAGAGGGAAGTTTATAGCAATACAATCCTACCTTAAGAAATAGGGAATATCTCAAATAAACAACCTAACCTCGATCTAAAGCAATTACAGAAAGAAGAACAAAAATCCCTCAAAGTTAGCAGAAGGAAAGAAATCGTAAAGATCAGATCAGAAATAAATGAAAAAGAAATGAAGGAAACGATAGCAAATTTCAATAAAACTAAAAGCTGGTTCTTTGAGAAGATAAACAAAATTGATAAAGCATTAGGCAGACTCTTTAAGAAAAAAAGGGAGAAGACTCAAATAAATAGAATGAGAAATGAAAAAGGAGAAGTAACAACTGACACTGCAGAAATACAAAACATCATGAGAGATTACTACAAGCAACTCCATGCCAATAAAATGGACAACCTGGAAGAAATGGACAAATTCTTAGAAATTCACAACCTGCCAAGACTGAACCAGGTAGAAATAGAAAATATGAACACACCAATCACAAGCACTGAAATTGAGAATGGGATTAAAAATCTTCCAACAAAAAAAAGCCCTGGACCACATGGCTTCTCAGGTGAATTCTTTCAAACATTTAGAGAAGAGTTAACACCTATCCTTCTCAAACTCTTCCAAAATACAGCATAGGGAGGAACACTGACAAACTCATTCTACGAGGCCACCATCACCCTAATACTAAAACCAGAGAAAGATGTCACGAACACTAAGATCAGGAACAAGAAAAGGTTGCCCACTGTCACCACTATTATTCATTATAATTTTTGAAGTCTTACCCACAGAAATCAGAGAAGAAAAAGAAATAAAAGGAATCCAAAACAGAAAAGAAGATGTAAAGCTGCCACAGTTTGCAGATGACATGATACTATACATAGAGAATCCCAAAGTTGCTACCAGAAAACTACTAGTGCTAATCAATGAATTTGGTAAAGTAGCAGGATACAAAATTAATGAACAGAAATCTCTGTCATTCCTATATAATAATGATGAAAAATCTGAAAGTGAAATCAAGAAAACACTCCCATTTACCATGGCAACAAAAAGAATAAAATATCTAGGAATAAACCTACCTAAGGAGACAAAAGACCTGTATGCAGAAAATAAGAAGACACTGATGAAAGAAATTATAATGATACAAATAGATGGAGAGATATACCATGTTCTTGGATTGGAAGAATCAACATTGTCAAAATGACTCTACTACCCAAAGCAATCTACACATTCAATGCAATCCCTATCAAACTACCACTGGCATTTTTCACAGAACTAGAACAAAAAAAATCACAATTTGTATGGAAACACAAAAGACCCCGAATAGCCAAAACAATCCTGAGAATGAAAAATGGAGCTGGAGGAATCAGGCTGTCTGACTTCAGACTATACTACAAAGCTACAGTAATAAAGACAGTATGGTACTGGCACAAAAACAGAAAGATAGATCAATGGAATAGGATAGAAAGCCCAGAGATAAACACACGCACATATGGTCACCTTATCTTTGATAAAGGAGGCAGCAATGGACATGGAGAAAAGACATCCTCTTCAATAAGTGGTGCTGGGGAAACTGGACAGGTACATGTAAAAGTATGAGATTAGATCACTCCCTAACACCATATACAAAAATAAGCTCAAAATGTATTAAAGACCTAAATGTAAGGCCAGAAACTATAAAACCCTTAGAGGAAAACATAGGCAGAACACTCTATGATATAAATCACAGCAAGATCCTTTTTGACCCATCTCCTAGAGAAATGGAAATAAAAACAGAAATAAACAAATGGGACCTAATGAAACTTCAAAGCTTTTGCACAGCACAGGACACCATAAACAAGACCAAAAGACACCCCTCAGAATGGGAGAAAATATTTGCAAATGAAGCAACTGACAAGGGATTAATCTCCAAAATTTATAAGCAGCTCATGCAGGTCAATAACAAAAAAAAAACAAACAACCGAATCCAAAAATGGGCAGAAGACCCAAATAAACAATTCTCCATAGAAGTTATACATTCTGCCAACAAACACATGAAAGAATGCTCAACATCATTAATCATTAGAGAAATTCAAATCAAAACTACAATGAGATATCATCTCAAACCAGTCAGAATGGCCATCATCAAAAAATCTAGAAACAATAAATGCTGGAGAGTGTGTGGAGGAAAGGGAACACTCTTGCAGTGCTGGTGGGAATGTGAATTGGTACAGCCACTATGGAGAACAGTATGGAGCTTCCTTAAAAAACTACAAATAGAACTACCATATGACCCAGCAATCCCACTACTGGGTATATACCCTAAGAAAACCATAATTCAAAAAGAGTCATTTACCAAAATGTTCATTGAATCTCTATTTACAATAGCCCAGAGATGGAAACAACCTAAGTGTCCATCATTGGATGAATGGGTAAAGAAGGTGTGGCACATATATACAATGGGATATTACTCAGCCATAAGAAGAAACGAAATTGAGCTATTTGTAATGAGGTGGATAGACCTAGAATCTGTCATACAGAGTGAAGTAAGTCAGAAAGAGAAAGACAAATACTGTATGCTAACACATATATATGGAATTTAAGAAAAAAAATGTCATGAAGAACCTAGGGGTAAGACAGGAATAAAGACACAGACCTACTAGAGAATGTACTTGAGGATACTGGGAGGGGGAAGTGTAAGCTGTGACAAAGCAAGAGAGAGGCATGGACATATGCACACTACCAAGTGTAAAATAGCTAGTGCGAAGCAGCCGCATAGCACAGGGATATCAGCTCGGTGCTTTGTGACCACCTAGAGGGGTGGGATAGGGAGGGTGGGAGGGAGGGAGACACAAGAGGGAAGAGATACATATACATATATGTTAACATATGTATATGTATAACTGATTCACTTTTATATAAAGCAGAAACTAACACACCATTGTAAAGCAATTATACTCCACTAAAAATGTTAAAAAAAAACAAAGGAAGTGAAAAACAAGTACCGTGTACTATCGCATATATATCGAATCTAAACAAAAAATAGTTCTGAAGAACCTACGAGCAGGGCAGAAATAAAGATGCAGATGTGGAGAATGGATTTGAGGATACAGGGAGGAGGAAGTGTAAACTTGGACAAAGTGAGAGAATGGCATGGACATATACACACTACCAAATGTAAAATAGATAGCTATTGGGAAGCAGCTGCATAGCACCACGAGATCAGCTCAGTGCTTTGTGACCACCTAGACTGATGGGATTGTGAGAGTATGAGGGACACACAAAAGAAAGGAGATATGATGATGTGTGTATGTGTATTTCTGATTAACTTTGTTGTAAAGCAGAAAATTACACACCATTGTGAAGCAATTATACTACAATAAAGATGTGAAAAAACCCCAAAATCTTACTGAAGAGTTATATGCCTAGTTTCCCTGCCTTCATTCTCCCCACGTTTTCTAATCTACTTGTCACTTTTTTCTCCTAAGTAATCTTACTGTAGTAAAACTGTGATATTACTCTCCTGCTTGAAAATCTTCAATGGCTCCTCATTAACTACAGAATTACACGTAAATACCTGAGCCTTGTTTTCAAGACCCTCCAAAAGATCTGCCATCACCTTGTTTTCAATATTACCTTCACTTATTCTCCCCTTTATGTACCTGTCAAGGGGAAACCAGTACTAGTTTTAAACAGGGGAAATGAGAGAAAGAATCAGATTTGCATTTTTTGAAATGCCCCTGTATTTGCAGTGAGAAGAAGAGATTTGAAGCAAGAAATACTAAAGGCCGAGATGTCATTCAGTTATTCATTCAATCAATATTAATTGAATACCTACTATGAACTTGGCTCAGTGCTATGTACCAGAGAAACACCAGACACCAGACTAGACAGATCCTGGCCCTAATAGAATTTATATTCTACTATGGGAGGGGGAGAAAGACATTAAATAAATGTAATAAATTAGGACATTTGTCAATATGTTAGAAGTAGATAAGAGATGTTGAAAAATGATCACAAATAAAGCAGGGCAAGGGAGGTTAGGAGTGTTGGGAATAGGATGTAAGGGGAAAGTTGAGGTTTTAAATATGTTGGTCAGAATAGTCCTCACTGAAAAGATGGGGTTTGAGCAAAACCTTGAGAGACAAGAGAATTAACCTTATAACTATTTGGGGAAGAAATATTCCTGGTAAGGGTTGCGGGATACTTAAAGCAAAAAAAATAAGACATGAGTGGCCTGATATAGTCAAGAAAAAGCAAAGAAGCCTGCATATCTGAAAGATAATTTTCAAGGAGGAGTCCAGTAAGAGAGGAGTTAAAGGAAACCAGAAATTGTAAATAAGAAGGTTAATATAACAGAAACTATAGATGCACACTTTCTCTGTTTTGCTCACAGCTTCTTTAAAGGACAAAAATTTATAAAGTAATTTTATTAATGTATGGTTGGATTTGTAACATATATAGATGTAATATGTATACATATAAATAACAAAAATGAGGGGAAAGGGCTATATAAAAGTAACATTTCTACATCTAACTGGAATTAAGTTAGTATAAAGCTGAAGTAGATTTTGATAAGTTAAAATGTACATGATAAGGTGTAGAACAACTACTAAGAAAATAACTTAAAAATAGTGAAAATAAACATGAAAGGAATCAAAATGTTAACTAGAAAACGTGCACTTAATACAAAAGAAAGAAGTAAAGGAGGAATAAAACAAAAAAGACATGAGCCATATAGAAAAAAAGAAATGGCAGATGTAAATACAACTAAATCAATAATAACATTAAATGTAAATGTGTTAAACAATATAATTAAAAGGCAGAGGTTTTCAGACTGGATAAAAAATAAATTCCAACTGTAGGCTGCCTACAAGGGATTCATATTAGATTTAAAGATTCAAATATGTCGAACGTAAAAATATGGAAAATTGTAGATCATAAAAGCAACAATATAAGCAAGCTGAAGAGCCTAAACAAATAACAGACAAATTTGACTTTGAAAAAAAAAAATGTTCCTGGAGATAAAGCGGGACATTTATGATAAAATTATCAATCCATGAGAAAGATATATATAATTAAAAACATATATGCACCCAATAACAGAACTCCAAAATATTTGAAGCAAAAACTGACAGAAATGAAAGGAGAAATAGACAATTCAACAATAATAGCTAGAAATGTTAGTACCCAATTTTCCATAATAGATAGATTGACTAGGCAAAAATCAATAAGGAAATAGAAGGCTTAAAGAACACTGTAAACCAACTCAAACTAAAAATATCTATGGAACACTTCATCCAACAACAGTAAAATATACACTCTCCTAAGTGCGCATTGTACATTATCCAGGATAGACAATAGACTAGGCCATAAAACAAACCACAATAAATTTAACAGGGCTGAAGCCATACAATGTATGTTCTCTGACCACAAAAGAATGAAATTAAAAATCAACAGAAAGAAAATTGGGGAAAAAAATTCTCCAAAATAACCAATGAGTTAAAGAAGAAGTCAGAGGGCAATTAGAAAATATTATAAGTATAAACAAGTACAACATATTGAAATAAAATATGGTTAAAATGGTACTTAACAGGAAACTTGTAGCTGTAAACAACCATATTTGAAAAAAGATCTTAAGTCAATTGACCTAGCTTTCCACCTTAAGACACTGGAAAAAGAATGGCAAGCTAAATGTAAATAAAACATAATGAACTTATTTGCAAAACATAAATAGAGTCACAGATGTAGAAAACAAACTTATAGTTACTGGGGGGAAAGGCAGGGTGTAAATTGGGAGATTGGGATTAGCATATACACACCAAAATGTGTAAAATAGATAACTAATAAGGACCTACTGTATACCACAGGAAACTCTACTCAATACTCTGTAATGATCTATATGGGAAAATAATCTAAAACAGAGTGGATATAGGTATATGTATAACTGATTCACTTTGCTGTACACCTGAAAGTAACACAACATTGTAAATCAACTATACTCCAATTAAAAAATTAAAAAAATAAAGTCTAAAAAGGAAAATAAATGTCTTTGTTAATATATTGTAACTCTCTTAGTACCACCTATATATGGTGAACAATAAAAGAGTAGAAATCATAAAAAAAACATAATGAAAGAAATCAAGGTAAATAGAAATTAGTGAAAAGGAAAATAGGAGGACTATAGAGAAAACCAATAAAAATAAAGTTGGTTCTTGGAAAAGATAGACAAAATTGAAAAACCTTTAGCTAGTTTGAATAAGAAACAATGAGAGAAGATTGAAAATCACTATAATTAGGAATGACAGGATATTAATACCAACCTTACAGAAATAAAAAAAAAAAGGATTATAAGGGGAATAGTATAAAAGTTGTATCCTAATGAATTAGATACCTTAGATGAATTTGAAAAATTCCTAGGAAAACCAAAACTACCAAAACAGACTCAAGAAGAAACAGAAAATCTGCATAGACCTACAATGAAAGATTGAATTAATAATTTTAAAAAGACTACCTACAAAGAAAAGCCCAAGGTCAGATTATTTCATTGGTGGATTCTACCAGATATTTCAAGGAGAAATAAATCTAATACCTTAAAAACTCTTCAAAAACTAGACTAGGAAACGCTTCCCAACTTTTTCTGTGAGGCCAGTTTGCCCTGATAACAAAGCCAAAAACTTTACAAGAAAACTACAAACCAATATCTCTTATGAATATAGGCCAAAAAATCCTCAATAAAATGCTAACAGACTGAATTCAGAAGTATGTAAAAAGGATTAGACACAATGACCGATCGAGGTTTATTTCAATACCAAGAGTGCAAGGTTGGATTAACATCAAATAACAGTTAATGTAATGCACCATTATCAACAGACTAAAAGAAAAAAATCACATGATATTTCAATCAAAAGAAAAAACAAGTTTGATAGAATCCAAAGTCACTGCATGTTAAAAATACTCATAAAACTGGAAAAAATGGGAACTTCCTTATCCTGATAAAGGGCATCTACAAAAACACCACAGATAACATCATACTTAATGGTGAAAGACACAATGTTTTCCCCTTAAATCAGGAGGAAGACAAAGCTGTCCACTTTCACCATTTATATTCAACATGTACTGGGGATTATAGCCCAGGAAGTTAGGCAAGGAAATGAAATAGAAGTTGTCTGGATTGTAAAAGAAGAAGTCTATTCACAGATGACATAATTTTATATGTACAGGAAATACAAAGAAATCAACTAAAATACAATTAAACCTATAAACAAGTTATGCAAGGTTGCAGAATACAAGATCAATACACAAAAATTAATTGTATTTCCAAACGTTGAAATGAACAATCTAATAATTAAATTAACAAAACAATTCCACTTACAATAGCATAAAAAATAAACTACTTATGATAATTTAGCAAAGAAGTGAAAAACACACTCTAAAAACCATAAAACATTGTTGAAAAACACATAGGGGCTTCCTGGGTGGCGCGGTGGTTGAGGGTCTGCCTGCCGATGCAGGGGACACAGGTTCATGCCCCAGTCTGAGAAGATCCCACATGCCTCGGAGCGGCTGGGCCCATGAGCCATGGCCGCTGGGCCTGTGTGTCCGGAGTCTGTGCTCGAGCCTGTGCTCCGCAACGGGAGAGGCCACAACAGTGAGAGGCCCGCGTACCTAAAAAAAAAAAAAAAAAAAAAAAAAAAAGCAAAACACATAGAAGCAGAAAGTGTTAATAGAATGGTGGTTGCCAGCAGTTGGAGAGAGGGGGAAATAGAGAGTTGCTGTTCAATGGGTTCAACATTTCAGTTATGCAAGATGAATTAATTCTAGAGATCTGCTGAACAACATTGTGCCTATAGTTAACAATAGTATACTGTACACTTAAAATTTGTTAAGAGGGTAGATATCATGTTAAGTGTCTTTACCATAATAAAAAAGTTGAAAGAAATTAAACAAAATCTAGGTAAATGAAAATATATACCATGATTATGGATTAGAAGACAATATTGTTAACATGGCAATACTACTCAAATTGATCTACAGATTCTGCACAATCCTGATCAAAATACCAACTGACTTCTTTGCAAGAGTTGACAAGATGATGCTAAAATTCATATGAAAATTCAAATGATGTAGAATGACCAAAGAATTTTGGGAAAAAAATGTTAATGGAGTTGAACTTAACCAATTTCAAAATTCATTACAAGCCTATAGCAATCAAGATAGTGTAATACCAGCATAAATATCTATATATAGAGAGACAGATATACCAACAGAGCATAACTGATAATCCAGAAATAGATTCTCAGGTTTACATACAATAGACTTTAGTCAAAGCTATCAAAATAATTCAATGAGGGAAAAAATTGTTTTATCTATAACTGCTGTTGGTACAACTGGATATCCATATGTAAAGGAATGAATTTGGAGCCTTCACCTAGCACCGTAAACAAAGATTAAATCAATATAGGTCAAAGAACTTAATGTTAGAGCTATCACTATAAAACTTTTAGAAGAAAAGCTGTGGCACAATTTTGCGAAGTTGGATTATTTCTGAAAATATAAGCAAAATTGACAAAACTTGAATGAGATTGAAGAAGAAACAGAGAGAAGATACCCCAAAAGCTCAATTACTTTTGTTTTTATTTCTATTGCCTTGAGAGACTAACCTAAAAAACATTGGTATGGAGCGCTGCATGGTGGTGGCAGTGGGGAGAGAAATAGAGGCCATGGGTGTGCTGCCAGTGCTGCTGCAGAAGCTGCTAGTGCTGTGGGACAGCTGTGCCTTTGCATTTAAACCCATCACCTGTGTGGGACTTTCCATCACTGTCCAGCCACTCAGCCAGGCCTGGTACCAAGCAGTGACCTCAGTGTTAAAATAGAAATCCTTTAAGGGGAGGAGACAAAATGGCAGGGTAGGAGGAAGTGAGCTCACCCCTTCTTATGGCAACACCAAGTTCACAACTAACTGCTGAACAACCACCAACAAAAAAATGCTGGGAGCTACTGAAAAAGGTACCCTACATCCAAAGAAAAAGAAGGAACCACAACAAGAAGGTAGGAGGGACACAATCATGATAAAATCAAATCCCATACACATCAGGTGAGGGATGCATGAACTGGAAAATAATTATATCACAGAAGTTGTCCCGCAAGATTGAAACTTCTGGGCCCCACATCAGACACCCCAGCCTAGGGGTCTGGCAAGAGGAGAAAGAGCCCCCAGAGAATCTGGCTTTGAAGGTGAGTGGGGTTAGATTGTGGAATTCAACAGGATTGGGGTATTGAAACTCCACTCTTGGAGGGCACACACAGGGTCCTGTGCACCCCAGGACCCAGGGAAAAAAGTGGTGACCTCATAAGAGACTGGTCCAGACTTACCTGATAGAATTTGACATCCTTCTGCACAGGTGGGGAGTGGCTGTGACTCATTGTGGAGACAAGGACACTGGCAGTGGCAGTTTTAAGGAGTACTCACTTGTGTGAGCCCTCTTGGAGGCCACCATTCTTTTACAAAGACCTGGCCCCACCAAAGAGCCTGTAGGCTCCAGTGCTGGGACACCTCAGGCTAAACAACAAACATGGCAGGAACACAGCCACACCCATCAGGAGAAAAGCTGCTTAAATTCTTCCTAGTAAACAGTTGTCTGATAAACACACCCCCCAACACAGCCCTTCCCACCAGAAGAACAAGACCCAGCTCCACCCACCTGTGGGCAGGTATCATTCCCTCCCACAGGGAAGCCTGCATGAGCATCATAAACAGACTTATCCACCAGGGGGCAGAAAGAAGAAGCAAGAAGAACTATAATCCTGAATTTTGTGGAATGGAAACCAAAATCACAGAAAGCTAGACAAAATGAGATGGCAGAGGAATATGTCCCAGCTGAAGGAACAAGGTAAAAACCTAGAATAACAGCTAAGTGAAGTGGAGATAGGCAATCTACCTGAAAAAGAATTCACAGTAACAATAATAAAGATGATCCAAGAACTTGGAAAAGGAATGGAGGCACAGATCAAGAAGATATTAGAAATGTTTAGCAAAGACCTAGAAGAGCTAAAAAACAAAAAAACAGAGATGACCAATACAGTAACTGAAAGAAAAAATACACTACAAAGAATCAATAGCAAAATCACTGAGGGAGAAGAACAGATAAGTGACTTGGAAGACAGAATGGTGGATATCACTTCCATGGAACAGAATAAATTTTTTTTAAAAATGGAAAGAAATGAGGACAGTCTTAGAGACTTCTGGCACAACATTAAATGCACGAATATTTACTTTATAGGGGTCCCAAAAGGAGAAGAGAAAGAGAAAAGACATGAGAAAATATTTGAAGAGATAATAGATGAAAATTTCCCTAACATGGGAAAGAAAACAGTCACCCAAGTACAGGAAATGCAGAGTCCCATACAGGATAAATGCAAGGAGGAATACACCGAGATGCTTAGTGATCAAATTGACAAAAATTAAAGACAAAGAAAAAATATTAAAAACAACATGGGAAAAGAAACAAATAATGTACAAGGAAACTCCAATAAGGTTATCAGCTGTTTTCTCAGAAGAAACACTTCAGGCCAGAAGGGGTTGGCACGATACACTTAAAGTGATGAAAGGGAAATCCCTAAAACCAAGGATACTCTACCCAGCAAGACAGTCATTCAGATTGACAGAGAAATCAAAACCTTTACAGACAAACAAAGGTAAGAGAATTCAGCACCACTGGACCAGATTTGCAACAAATGCTAAAGGATCTTCTCTAGGTGAAAAAGAAAAGGCCACTACTAGAAACAAAAACATTATGAATGGAAAAGCTTACCAGTAAAGGCAAACATATGGTAAAGATAGGAAAACATCTGCACGCAAATGTGACATCAAAACCAACAATTGTGAAAAGAGAAGAGCACAAATGCAAGATATTGGAAATACATTTGAAATTAAAAGACCAGTAACTTAAAACAATCTTGTGTATATATAGACTGCTAGATCAAAACCTCATGGTAACTGCAAACCAAGAATCTATGATAGATACACGCACACAAATGAAAAAGGAATCCAAATAAAAAACTCGAGTTAGCCATCAAATCCCAAGAGAAGAGAACAAAAGAGGAAGGGAAGAAAAAAGACTACAAAAACAAATCCAAAACAATTTAACAAAATGTCAATAAGAACATTCATATCAGTAATTACCTTAAACATAAACAAAATAAATGCTCTGACCAAAATACATAGACTGGCTGAATAGATGCAAAAACAAGACCTGTATATATGCTATCTACAAGAGACCCACTTCAACCTAGGGACACATACAGACTGAAAGTGAGGGGATGGAAAAATATATTCCTTGCAAATGGAAATTTTAAAAAAGCTGGAGTAGCAATACTCATAGCAGACAAAATAGAATTTAAAATAAAGACTATTATAAGGGACAAAGAATAGTACATAATGGTCAAGTGTTCAATCCAAGAAGAAGATATAACAATTGTAAATATATATGAACCTGACATAGGGGTACTGCAATATATAAGGCAAATGCTAACAGTGGCAAAGGGAGAAATCAACAGCAACACAGTAATAGTGGGGGATTTTAACACCCCATTTTCATCAATGGACAGATCATCCAGATAGAAAATTAATAAGGAAACACAGGCCTTAAAGGATACATTAGACCAGATGGATTTAATGGTTATTTTTAGAGCATTCCAACCAAACAGCAAAATACACAATCTTTTCAAGTGGAAAAGAATGGAACATTCTCCATAATTGGTCACATGATGGACCACAAAGCAAGCCTTGGTAAATTTAAGAAAATTGAAATCATATCAAGCACCATTTCTGACAACAGCACTATGAGATTTAAAAACAACTACAAGAAAAAAACTGTAAAAGCAACAAACAAGTGGAGGCTAGACAATATGCTACTAAACAACTGATTGATCACTGAATAAATCAAAGAGGAAATCAAAAATACCTGCAGACAAATGAAAACAAAAACATGATGATCCAAAACCTATGGGATGCAGCAAAAGCAGTTTCAAGAGGGAAGTTTATAGCAATACAATCCTACCTTAGGAAACAAGAAAAATCTCAAATAAACAACCTGACCTTACACCTAAAGCAACTGGAAAAAAAATAGCAAACAAAACCCAAAGTTAGCAGAAAGAAATAAATAAAAATCAGAGCAGAAATAAATGAAATAGAGATGAAAAAAGCAATAGCAAAGATCAATGAAACTAAAAGCTGCTTCTTTGAAAAGATAAACAAAATTGATAAACCTTTAGCAAAACTCATCAAGTAAAAGAGGGAAAGGGCTCAAATCAATAAAATTAGAAATAAAAAAAGAGAAGTTACAAAAACACCACAGAAATACAAAAGATCATGAGTCTACTATAAGAAACTATATGTCAATGGAATGGAGAATCTGGAATAAATTGACAAATTCTTAGAAAAGTACAATCTCCAAATACTGAACCAGAAAGAAATAGCAAATATGAATAGACCAATCACAAGTACTGAAATTGAACCTGTGATTTAATAACCCTCAACAAACAAAAGTCAAGGACCAGATGCCTTCACAGGCGAATTCTATCAAACATTTAAAGAAGAGTTAACACCTATCCTTCTGAAACTATTCCAAAATATTTCAGTGGAAATAGCACTCCCAAACTCATTCTATAAGGTATGATCACCCTGATACCAAAACCAGACAAATATATCAGTAAAAAAGAAAATTACAGGCTAATATCACTGATGAACATAGATGCAAAAATCCTCAACAAAATACTAGCAAACAGAATCCAACAACACATTAAAAGTATCATACATCACAATCAAGTGGGATTTATCCCAGGGATGCAAGGATTTTTCAATATTAGCAAATCAATCAGTGTGATACACCACATCAACCAATTGAAGTAAAAACCCATATGATCATCTCTATAGATGCAGGAAAAGTTTTTGAAAAAATTTAACATCGATTTATGATAAAAACTCTCCAGAAAGTGGGCATAGAGGGAACATACCTCAACATAATAAAGGTCATATATGACAAACCTACAGCTAAAGTCAAACTCAACAGTGAAAAGCTGAAAGCATTCCCTCTAAGATCAGGAACAAGATAAGAATGTGCACTCTTGCCACTTTTATTCAGCATAGCTTTGGGAGTCCTAGCTATGGCAATCACAGAAGAAAAAGAAATAAAGGTAATCCAAATTGGAAAAGAAGAAGTGAAACTGTCACTGTTGTTGTCTTTAGTTTGGTAGTGTTATGTTGAGGATTTTTTGCGTCTATGTTCATTGGTGATATTGGCTTTTAATTTTCTTTTTTTGGTGATGTCTTTGTCTGATTTTGTTACCAGGGTGATGGTGGGCTTATAGAATGAGTTTGAGAGTGTTCCTTCATCTGCAATTTTTTGGAAGACTTTCAGAAGTGTAGGTGTTAACTCTTTAAATATTTGATATAATTCGCCTGTGAAGTCATCTGGTACTAGACATTTGGTTTTCTGGAATTTTTTTTTTTTTCTTTGTGACACACAGGCCTCTCACTGTTGTAACCTCTCCCATTGCAGAGCACAGGCTCTGGATGCACAGGCTCAGCGGCCATGGATCACAGGCCCAGCCGCTCCACGGCATGTGGGATCTTCTCAGACTGGGGCATGAACCCACGTCTCCTGCATTGGCAGGCAGACTCTCAACCACTGCGCCACCAGGGAAGCCCTGGAAATTTTTTTATCACAGTTTCAATTTCACTACTTGTGACTGGTCTGTTCATATTCTCTATTTTTTCCTGGTTCAGTCCTGGAAGCTTGTACCTTTCTAATAATGATTTGTTCAGTTATTCTAGTGTGTCCATTTTATTTGTGTTTAGTTGCTTGTAGTAGTCTCTTATGGTCCTTTGAATTTATGTGGTATCCATTGTAACTTCTCCTGTTTCATTTCTAATTTTATTGATTTGAGTCCTCTCCCTTTTTTCCTTGATGTGTCTGGCTAAATATTTCTCAATTTTGTTTATCTTCTCATAGAACCAGTTTTTAGTTTCATTGACTTTTGCTATTGTTTTCTTCATCTCTATTTCATTTATTTCTGCTCTGATTTTTATGATTTCTTTCCTTTTACTAAGTTTGGGTTTTGTTTGTTCTTCTTTCTCTAGTTGCTTTAGGTGTAAGGTTAGTTTTTTTTTTTTTAAGATTTTTCTTGTTTCTTAAGTTCATAATGTATTGCTATAAACTTCCCACTTAGAAGTGCTTTTGGTGCATTCCATAAGTTTTGGGTCATCGTGGTTTTGTTGTCATTTTTCTCTAGGTATTTTTAAATTTTCTCTTTGGTTTTTTCAGTGAACAATTGGTTACTTAATTACATATGGTTTAGCCTCCATGTATATGTGGTTTTTACACTTTTTCCTGTAATTGATTTCTAATCTCATTACATAGTGGTCAGAAGAGACGCTTGATATGATTTCAATTTTCTTAAATTTACTGAGGCTTGATTTGTGATCCAAGATGTGATCTCTCCTGGAGATTATTCTATGTGAACTTGAGAAGAAGATATATTCTGCTGGTTTCAGATGGAGTGTCTTATAGATATCAATTAAGTCTATCTGTTTTAATGTGTCATTTAAGGCTTGTGTTTCCTTATTAATTTTCTGTCTGGATGACCTGTCTGTTAGTGTAAGTGGGATGTTAAAGTACCCCACTATTATTGTGTTAATGATCAGTTTCCCCTTTTATGGCTGTTAGCATTTGCCTTATATATTGATGTACTCGTACGTTGGGTGCATATATATTTACAATTGTTATATCTTCTTCTTTGATTGATCACTTGATCATTATGTAGTGTCCTTTCCTGTCTCTTGTAACAGTTCTTATTTTAAATTCTATTTTGTCTGATATGAGTATTTCTATTCCAACTTTTAAAATTTCCATTTGCATTTAATATTTTTTTCATCCACTCAGTTTCAGTCTGTATGTGTCCCTAGGTCTGAAGTTGGTCTCTTGTTGACAGCATATATATGGGTCTTATTTTTGTATCCATTCAGCAAATCTCTGTCCTTTTGTTGGAACATTTAATCCATTTACATTTAAGGTAATTATACATACTCATCTTCCTACTGCCATTTTGTTAACTGTTTTCTGTTTCTGTCTGTAGGTCTTTTTTCTTCCCTTGCTCTTTTGCTCCCTTCTCTTTTGTTTCCCACTTAGAGAAGTTAATTTAGCATCTGTTGTAAAGCGGGTGTGGTGTGCTGAATTCTCTTAGCTTGTCTGTAGATCTTCTGATTTCTACCTTGAATCTGAATGAGAGCCTGCTGGGTAGGGTATTCTTGGTTATAGGGTTTTTCCTTTGATCACTTTAAATATAACATGACACTCCCTTCTGGCCTGCAGAGTTTCTGCTGAAAAATCACCTGATAACCTTATGTGGATTCCCTTGTATGTTATTTATTGCTTTCCTTTGTTGCTTTTAATATTTTTTTCTTTGCATTTAATTTTTGTTAATTTGATTAATGTGTCTTGGTATGTTCCTCCTTGGATTTATCCTGTACGGGACTCTCTGTGCTTCCTGTACTTAGCTGACTATTTCTTTTCCTTTTTTAGGAAAGTTTTTGACTATGACCTCTTCAAATTTTTTCTCTGGTCCTTTCTATTTTTCTTCTTCTTCTGGCAACCTTATAATTTGAATGTTCATTCATTTAATGTTGTCCCAGATGTCTCTGAGACTGCCCTCATTTCTTTTCATTCTTCTTTATTCTGTTCTGTAGTAATGATTTCCATGATTCTGTCTTCCAGCTCCCTTACCCGTTCTTCTGCCTCAGTTATTCTCCTATTGATTCCTTCTTGTATATTATTCATTTCAATATTATATTGTTGATCTCTGTTTGTTCTTTAGTTCTTCTAGGTTTCTGTTTAACACTTCTTGTTTCTTCTCAATCTGTGCTTCCATTCTTTTTCAGAGATCTTGGATCATCTACTCTCATTACTCTTAATTCTTTTTCAGGTAGATTGCCTATGTTGTTCTTGTAGACTTTTATCTTGTTCTTTTGTTTGCAAAATATTTATTTGTCTTATCATTTTGGCAAACTTACTGTGTGATCTCCTTTTTGCAGGCTGCATGTTCATAGTTCCTCTTGCTTCTGGTGTCTGCCTCCTGGTGCATGAGGTTTTTCCAGAGGTGTGGGCTGTTATCCCCTTTATATGGGGTTTGACTGGTGTTGTGGTGATCACAGCCTGCCCTGGATATTGAGCGGGGTCTCCCCTTTGTTCTGTGGTTGTCACGGCCCTGTCAGAGGCAGTGTCTGCTCCATATCTGTTGGAGTAAAGTTCCCCAAATCTGTTTCTTAGCTGTGTTTCTGACCTGCTGTGAGAGGTAGATGGATTGGATCACTCCCACTTGCAAAGAGCCACTGAGTATTCCCCCTCTGGAGCTGTTCACCTGTGAATTTTCTCTGCTGTGTCCCTTTCTGCCATTGTGTTGGATCACAAAGTACAGTGTTGTTTGCACTGCTCTCAGTCCCACCTTAAAGGTGGGTATGCAAGCAATTGGCCCTGGTGACTCTCATGTGTAGTTTTCACCAGGCCACCAGTACAGATCCACTGAGATTAGGTCCCAGGACTCCTGTAGTCATGCACCTGGACCTTCTATGGGAGCTATGAAGGCAGCTCAGACTCTGTCCTGTCCCAACCCCCATGGGTACATGCCCACAAAGCCTACAGAAGCTAAATCTGGGCCCATCCAAGCTGCAGAAACACTTGTCTTTTCAGATGTTTTGCAGTGCTCAATTTAGGATGCAATCAGTGGAGGTGTAACTCTGATTTCATGCAGCCGTGTGGAGAGATTTTGCCTCTTCTTCCTTAGTTGCATGGTCCCTGTGGCTGAGCTGTGGTTTTAGCTCCACCTCTTCGTGTGTTCCTCCCACCAGAGTCTGCTCTAGAATTTGCCAGAGCACAGGAGCCCATCAGGAAGGAAGGAGCAGATGTGGTGATTAGGACGAGCTTGTCACCCAGGCTGGTGGGTGTGGGCAGAGGTGACTTTGGCAAGTGTGCACAAGTCAGCTCTGGCATGAGCCCATCTTAGTGCCTGTGGAGGCAGGGACTACTGTGTGAAGAGTCTGCAATGGTGGCCCTACCCTTTGCACGTTATTCAACAATGGCACTTTTCTTCTGTGATGGTCTGGGCTGCCTCCACAAGAATTCCTATTTGTGGATCCCCTCCCTCCCATCCCCTCAGGCTGTTTCCTCACAACCAATAGCATTTTCCTCACAGGGTCTGCTCTCCAAACACCATGTTCCAGCACCCAGCCCCATGCACACTGGCAGACTTCAGTCTCAGGCTGGGGTGTGCAGGGCTGTGGCATGGACCATTGTGTAGGTCTCACTCTGTCCTGCCTGCCACTGACTGGTTTCTGGGCCCTTCATCAAGCCCCTGAAGCTCTCCCTTCTGTCCCAGCTGATCTTCCCACCAGTGAGAAGTCTTCCCCAGATGCAGGAACCTCTCCTCACCTTCAGCTCCCCACCAAGGGTGCAGGTCCCATCCTTCTTCTTCTCCTCTTTCTTTTCCCTTCTTTCATTCATCCTACCCAGTTGTATGAGGACCTTTCTTGTCCTTTTAGGTGTCCAAGGTCCTCTGCTAGTATTCAGCAGGTGCTCTGTGAGAATTATTCCATTTGTAGATGTATTCTTGATGCGTTTGTAGGGAGAAATGAACTGCATGTCCTCCTACTCCTCTGACTTCTTGGAAACTCCTGTCACTGCTCGTTGATGACATGATACTCTACACAGAAAATCATAAAAATGCTACCAGAAAACTGCTAGCACTCATCAATGAATTTGGTAAAGTTGCAGGATACAAAATAAATACACAGAAATCTGTTACATTTATATACACTAACAATGAAATATCAGCAAGAAAAATTTAAGAGGCAATCCCATTTGCCATTGCTTAAAAAAGAATAAAATACCTAGGAATAAACCCACCTAAGTGGGCAAAAGTCGTGTACTCTGAAAACTATGATGCTGATGAAAGAAACTGAAGATGACACTAACAGATGCAGAGATATACCACGTTCCTGGACTGGAAGAATCGATATTGTCAAAATGACTGTACTACTCAAGGCAATCTAGACATTCAATGCAATATTTATCAAATCACCAGTGGCATTTTTCACAGAACTAGAACAAAAAAATCTTAAAATTTGAATGGAGACCCAAAAGACCCCAAATAGCCAAAGACACCTTGAGAAAGACAAATGGAGCTGAAGGAATCAGGCTCCCTGACTTCAGACTACTACAAAGCTACAGTAATCAAAACAGTATGTTATTGGCACAAAACCAGAAAGATAGATCAATGGAACAGGATACAAAGCCTGGAAATAAACCCATGCCCCTATGCTCAATTAATCTATTTATGACAAATGAGGCAAGACTATACAATGGAGAAAAGACAGTGTCTTCAATAAATGGTGCTGGGAAAACTGGACAGTTACATGTAAAAAAATTAAATTAGAACATTCTTTAACCTTGAGAAATGGAATAATGCCTGCCATATCCATAAACAAAGGAAGTCATAGTCATCAGCAAGTACAGCCACTACCAACAGTGAGCTTGTGAGCCCTGAGGAAACTCAGGATCTGAAAACACAGCATACTGGCCTCAGATAGCTCAGGTGCATATCAATATTATGATTTCAGTAAGACCAGACTCTTGCATCTTCCCATACATAGATAAGGGCTAAATTCCTTAACAAGATTTCTAGTTTTCTTTAGTCAACAATAATTTTTTGACTTTCAGACTACCTGCCCTTTGTTGCAAAACTCCTACATATTCTGGCTCCCCCCTCACTTCCTTGGAGCAGTTCTTTCATGGTTACTTGAGTTGCTGCCTCTTGGGCTTGAAGTCTTAAAATTTTCCAACAAATAAAACATAACTCTCAACTTTTAAGTTGTGCATCTAATTTTTTAGTCACAGTTATGGTGACTAGGAGGGGACCCAGAGCAGACTCCTCTCCCTTGCCTGAACTTTGTGAGGATCAGGAGCCTTGGTGCCAGCAGAGGCCTCTTGTGCCTATCTGCCTTCTTGGGGAATCCAGAAGAATTTGGGTGAATCTCTCCTGATTCTAGGATCTCCCATTATTGGTTGATGATCATAAGTTTTATTTGGTGGGGGAATTGGTTATCCTTGAAACCTAGTTTCAAGAAGAGGTCCTTGGATTATCCTCAAAGGGCTGGGAAGATTTTGCTCAGTTAAACACTGAATAAAATTGGATTGGGTAATTAGGGGGAAGACTGGTCTGTTATTTTTCCTTAAATTGGCTACCTCAATAGAGTTTGTTAAAATAAAAAAACTGAAATCTTATGAGAGTTTCTGAGCTCCGAAGAAGGGACTCTCTTCCTGGTTGCAAACGGCTTTCTCAGGCAACTGAGAAACTTGCAGGAGTGGTGGAGGCAAGACCTCTTGCTGCACATCAGCTGTCCCTATAGGGAAACCATTCATTTAATTAACAACCTGCTCAACTGGGGACATAAATAAGAACTGACGATTCTGAGATCTTAGCACTGGTGGTAGTCTTATAAGCCACTGGTAGAACCCAGGGCTTAAACAACTTTGGGACAAAGCCTAGAGGAGTTAAGCTCTCAAGCAACACATTGGCCCACCACAGGATTGTCACTAGCAATTTTTATTTTGATAAATCGTCTTTAAAGTGGGAAATAAAAGAAAGAGTGATGACAGATTGCTAGCCTCCAACTAATACCCCAACCAAGTTTATGTATGTACAAAACTTACAAGTACTTAATTAATTTGGAATTAAAGGAAATCTCTCCCTAAAAATGAAGGGGCTCTTTTATTGCATAAGCAGTTAAGTTTAAAAAGCTGGCTTGATAATAATATCTTTTCAGAATTCTGATTTTAAACAAAGGCCTTCTAAGGGGAACTTGCATTTCTCTTTCTCTGTCTTTAAGATGTAAATGTTCTACCTGATCATCTTAGGATGCACTCTGTGTGTGTGCTTGTGTGTTTTGAAAACTTGACCTCTACCATACTATTTTTGAGAGTAAACCCTCTGGATTTTACTTGGGTGACATCATCTCCCACTCTTTTATGGGGAAGGCTTTTGCATCTTATTGGTTTGAATTACCATTAATAAGTTTCATTAATGGGCAAATAAAGGATCATTTTAACTTGGAGAAACTTCTAAATTGGTGGATTTCTAGAGTGCTCTCATTATAAACAGCTGTTTTATTGGTACCTATAAAAACAAAAATCAAATTATAGGTGGAAAAAAGAAATATATCTAATGGCTTACCTAAGAACTTCTTTACTTTAAAACTAAGAAAAAAACGGTTTGGGAAGATTTAATTGTGGTCTTTGCTTCCCCTCAATGGGTCTTCAGATACTAATAAAAACATTAGAATAATTAATATTAACCAGTGCTGACTTAAAAAATAAATACACAATGTGAGAGTTGTGAGTTCAATTTTATTTGGGGCAAAATGAGGGCTATAGCCAGGAGACAGCATTTCAGATAGCTCAGAGAAACTGCTCCAAAGAGGTAGGGGGAAGGTCAGTATATATGTGATTTCATGAAGGGGGAGTACATGCAAACAGGCACATATTTTTTGCAGAAGGTCTCATGAAGGTTACTGCTAGTCACAAGGAGCAGACGTCACCATGAAGGAACTTAGGGCTTTTCTAGATATGAGGAGATGTAAGAATTGGGCTCATAAAATCAGCTCCTGAAAATATCTAACTATCTGAAGACTTTTTCTGCCAGTTTTTCTCAGAGCACAAAGTGCCTCGTTCCTGATCTCCACCCTGAATTCCTTTCAGGGCATGTTGAAGGTCAGCAGCTGTAGCAGCACCTGATTAAATTCTTATAGTTGTAGATCACAAGTGCCCATGGTAAGTGCCAATTTGTAGTTGATACCAAAAATAAAATAAAATAAAATAAACCTGTGAGGAAAGTCTACTTTTTCCAACAAGGTAGAAATTTAAAAAAATGACTCATCTCAAATGAATAAATCTTTAGATGTTTGTTCAAAATGAGATAAATATATATTTGTGTGATTAAAACACAAAGTTTTGATATTATAGTACCTAAGCTTCAATGGCCCAAAAAGGACCCCTGCTGGTCCTCAACATTAAAAGCCAAAGAAATCCACTCTGTTTTCCCCAGTTTAATATATATTATTAATATATATTAACTGGGAGGGGGAAGGGTAAGCTGGGATGAAGTGAGAAAGTAGCATTGACATATATACAGTACCAAATGTAAAATAGACAGCTAGTGGAAAGCAGCTTCAAAGCACAGGGAGGTCAGTTTGGTGCTTTGTGACCACCTAGAGGGGTGGGATGGGAGGGTGGGAGGGAGGTGCAAGAGGGAGGGGATATGGGGATATATGTATACATGTAGCTGATTCACTTTGTTATACAGCAGCAATTAACACATTATAAAGAAACTATATTCCAATAAAGATGTTAAAAAAATCAGTTAAGAACTTATTATGTCTGTTGCAAGGAAAATAATTTGATATCATGAAACTTTAAAGTAAATGCAAATAAGATAAGAGCTTTTGGGTAAACTCTTTAAAATTAATTGTTTTAGAAATGTCTACTTAAAATGATCTCTCCACATACTTGGTAACTTAGAGTCTAGAGTTGTGCTAATTTAAGTGATGGAAGTTTATTGAATAGCTGGATCATTCCCATTAAAATAAGATACTGAGACATTGCTAAACAGAGAGATTTAGAACTATTAATGAATATGTTTAGTTCCACGTTGAGGTGTTTGGTGCCACACTGAGCTGTTCCTATATGAAAACGAATTTTTGTTTTAGAAATTATCACTGGTAATTATGTTCACCAATCCATAGAATGCTAATGTAAAAGATGGTTCATAATTGCTTACTTAGTTTTCACTAGAAAATAAGGTGTTTAAGAGTTGAGGATTCTAATTTAAACATGTGATTAAAGCTAATAGAAATAATATGGAAACATTTCAGTATACAGTAAGAAAGTAGAATGTGTATTTTCAGGAAACAAGGTATGAGGAATGGAATTACATTTTATTGAGGGAAAAGAAAAAAGTATGACAGAGCTGGTTGGTGTTTTTAGATGGAAATTTAAGGGACAGGCTGATATGGATACAGAAAGTGATAAAAGGTTGTGGAAAGGAACCCTGATTAAAAAAAAAAAGTTTTATTCTTGGTTAGGATTAACTGAATTTAGATTGAAGTTAATTAACTGGCTGAATTTTGTTGTTAAGTAAGCTACTACAAGACTGGAATTTGATTGCTCTCTCTGTTAGAGTGCACCTTTGTAATAACAGATTATGTAAGTTTCTGTGCCCTTAAGTGATCTGTATCTGTTTTTTTTTTTAATATTTTTGTAATATTGGTTAAATGATTAAGTATTGTTTCACAGTGGCCTATGATCCTATTGTGTTTTAAAACCTTTTTGATATTTTTAACAAACTTCCCAAATATAAAACTCTAACTAAAGTTCTATTAGCTTCCAGCTGACTCTAGGATGCATCAAAGGAATCCTGAGACCTCTCAGAAAAGAATGCTAAACTAATTAAGTTTATTTGGTATGTTAAGTTACTTGAGAAACATTTTCAAGTGGTTGGAGATGAAGTTTAGGCTATATGTATGGATAAATACCATTAATATAGATATTCCAAAATTTATATGGAATTCCTAACATCTGATATTCCCTAATATAAAGTTTTCACTCATAGTTCTAGTTATTATCCTAAATTTTGTCACAGAAAATCCAAGTTTCTTGCTAACTGCATTGTACTCAAATCTTTAACCATGCTATTTTAAGTTTTGTCCATTAGAGACTATCATTATTTTACACTGATGCTTTCACAAAATGAAGGTCTTCAAAGAGACTCATATAAAGGACTTTTCTAGCAAATAAAAATTTCTGATAACCTTTGGATAATACCACTGAACTGGGTAAGAATGACAAAACTCTAATGGAAAACCTGATGACTTCATCCAGATCAACAGGAATTAATTATATTGGACTACATGAATTGATGAATATGTGTAGTGGAATAACTGAGGACATGGAAAGGAGACGTGACCCATGAGCCGTCCCCCCACCAGCAAACTGGGGGCTGGCGAATAAGCCAGAACTGTAGACAGTCCTGATTGCTTTGAGCCTCCCTCAGCAAACAGGGGGCCTGTGAATAAGCATTGAGTGCTTTGGGAACTGATCCATGAAATGACCTCAGTATAATCAGAACACAAGGAAACGTCCTTGTGCTACTTTAGTATAATCAGTATGATGGGAACACAAGGAGATGGCCTTGTGCTGCTTGTGGGCTCAAGGGTGAAGCATGGCATGTCTTCAAGAAAGCCTATTGTTGCTTGTCTAATCAATAAAAGTATATGTTGCTGGTTTGGCATTTCTGGAATGTTAAGAAAACAAGTCTGAAGATGTAAACATAGATAATGCTTAAAAGCCGCCACAGCAAGACAGACGGCGCTGTTTTGCCTGAGCGAGTGGCAGCCCTCTACTGCTGTGCTTCTGCATAATTCATCTCGTGTGATGAGCTTACTTTCGGTCCTGTCATAAGAAAAACTACAACATTTGGCTCCCGAACAGGGACCTGAAGGTAAGTAATCGCATGATCGCGGGACCGAAGGGGAAATTGGTCCGCTCGAGAGTAAGCGAAACCTTCGGGAACAGTAGAGTCATGGGAAATTCCCATTCAGCAGAATTTCAATACGTTAGACTCCTGAAACCGTTATTACGGAGTTCAGGAGTGAAAGTGAAACCAGAATCTTTTGATAAATTGTTTGTGCTGGTTCGTAAACATTGTTACTGGTTTCAACCTACTGGTCAGAACCAGTTGAGTTTAAAAGTTTGGAAACAGGTTATGCGAGCCTTTAGAAGAGCTCATCAGCATGGAGACCCTATATCTGTTCATGTTTGGTCTCTTTGTAAATTAATTTCCCTTGCCCTGGAACCATTACAATCTAAAACTGAAAGTAAAAATGGGACGCGCCCTCAGCGTCCAAATTCTGCTCCCAATCGCTCTGCTGCATTCCGTACTCTGTCTCGTGAGTCTCCTATAGAGGACCTTCCTCCGCCTCCTCCTCCCCTTGTGTCTGAGACAGGAGAGGATTTTTCAGGTTCCAGTGATGAAGGGGCTTTTTCTGATGATGATAAAGATCAGGAGCAAGCTAACAAACAAAATGATATGCCACTTTCTCAACAGAATGAGATTTCTGATATACTTTCAAAGTTAAAAAATTTGATGGTTAAATTGGAAGAAAATAAAAACAATGCTACTACTCCTTTATATCAGGAGCCATGTCCTACTATTCCTTCGGCTCCTCCTTTAGAATTAGCAGCTTATCCTGTTGGAGCCTCCCGTCAGTTTCGCTTTCCTCTAAAGCCTGAATCTAATAGACTATTGTTGGAAGAAGAGATGAATAAGGAAGAAAAGCAATATTCTGAACCATTTTTTTGCTTTCCCTATTGTTAGACAAGCTATGTCTGCTAATGATCAATTTCCAAATGGATATATAAATGTTGAGTATAACCATCATGATATAAAAATTTTAAAAATGCTAAAAGAAGCCATTAATGCGTATGGGATGCATTCTAATTATGTTCAAGGACTTTTGTCTGGATATACTACTAAAAACATATTAATTCCTCATGATTGGGAAGCAATTGCCAAAACTGTTCTTGAACCTGGACAATATATGCAGTTTAAGACTTGGTGGAGAGAGGAAGCTGAAAATATGACAAGAAATAATGTGGCCCGTAATCCTCCAGGGCCACTTTTAGATAAATTAATAGGAGCAGATACATTTAGTAATCTACAAGCTCAAGCTCAATTTGACGATTTACAAATCATTCAAATACGTATGTGTTGTTTACAAACATAATTACGAGTGAAACGCCCTGAAAAAACAACACAATCTTTTACTAAGTTAATACAAGGGCCTGGTGAGGGCTACACTGATTTTTTGTCTATACTGTGCGCAGCCATTCAAAGAGCTGTAACACAAATAGACGTACAAGATTTATTATTACAATCTTTGGCCTTTAAGAATGCAAATCCTGAATGCCAGAAGGCATTGCGTCCTTTACGAGCTGTAAACGCTCCACTTGAAGAATATATAAAAGTTTGCCATGATATTGGATCTCCTACTTATCATGCCAATTTACTTGCAGCTGCCATAAATGGAGGGTTGAAAGATAATCGTACTAAATGTTACAATTGTGGAAAGTATGGACATGTGATGCAAGATTGTCGAAAAGGGCAAGGCCAAATATCAAAACAAGTTAAGAATGAGCAGCTACCTGATATGTGTCGCCGGTGTGGTAAAGGACGACACTGGGTTAATAAGTGCCATTCCAAAAGGGATAAGTTAGGAAATCTTTTGCCTCCATGAGATAATATCTCAAAAAACGGGAAACTAAGCCCAACCCGGGGCCACAACAACAATACGGGAAAAATAACAGTAAACTCTCAACAGTATCCAGTAAATAATGGCAGCGTTTATCAGACATTACAGGACAATCTCAACATCGGCTCTTAGTTACTGATCTCATGCATGCTACCAGCAGCAGTGCTGCCATTGATTTAATTGCTCCTCGAGATTGTATCCTTACGCCAGCAGGAGGAGTACACAAGTTACAGGAGTTTATGGCCCTATACCTGCAGGAACCGTGGGACTATTATTAGGACAAAGTAGTTTGACTCTTCAGGGTGTAACAGTTCATACTGAAGTTATTGATGAAGATTATAATGAAAAAATTTCTATTATGATTTCTGTTACAAAATCTATAAAATTTAATAAGGGACAAAGAATTGCTCAACTAGCATTGAATCCTGGAGAGAGCACAGCCTGCCAGAGCTTAGTAGAGGGCATG
>NW_006778437.1:163660-189588 GCF_000442215.2 Lipotes vexillifer | reverse complement strand
TCAGCAGCACAGAAAAAAAAATGTTTTTTGACAATCCTTTATCAATAATCAACGTCCTCAATTAACGATTACCTTTAATAATGATGTAAAATGTACGGGCCTTGTTGATACGGGAGCTGATGTGTCTATAATAAAACAGTCTGAATGGCCTTCATATTGGCCTTTAGAAAAGGTGGAAGCTACTTTTACAGGAATAGGAACATTGCATATGGTTTGGCGCAGTAAGGAATTATTGGAGTGTAAAGGCCCGGAAGGACAAAAAGCTGTGTTGCAATCATATGTGGCCGATATTGGAATTAATTTATGGGGAAGAGATATACTACAACAATGGGGAACCTCTATCTCCATACCAACAATTTCCCCTAAAACAATACAAATGATGTCAAACATGGAATGTGATTATTTGCAATTAAATGCTACTGAACCCCAATATGTAACTAAAATGGGGAAAGATTATACTGGGCTTGGGTATCCAAATTTAGTGTAGGGGCCACTGCTCGAAAATTTGCATTACCATTAACATGGTTGAAAGATACCCCTATATGGACAGAGCAGTGGCCCTTAACTCAAGAAAAATTACAAGCATTACATCAATTAATACAAGAACAATTAATAGCCGGACATATTGAAGTATCCACTAGCCCTTGGAATTCACCTGTTTCTGTAATCAAGAAAAAATCAGGAAAATGGAGAATGTTGACAGATTTATGAAAAATTAATGAGATTATTCAACCTATGGGGGCATTGCAACCTGGAATTCCATCTGCTGTATTGCTCCCTCGCAATTGGGAACTTATAATTATATATTTGAAAGACTGTTTTTTTACTATACCGTTACAACCTCAAGATTGTGAAAGATTTGCATTTACTGTACCAGCCTTAAATCAAGAACATTCGGCTCAGAGATTTCAATGGAAAGTTCTCCCTCAGGGGATGTTAAATAGTCCAACTATATGCCAATTTTTTGTTAACCAACCTTTGGAGGAGTTACGTCACATGTATCCTGAAGCACGTATTCTCCATTATATGGATGACATTCTATTTGCTCATTCTCATCAGCATACGTTACAGCAGATGTTACAACAAGCAGAGTCGAAATTTAAAGAATGGGGTTTACAAATAGCTCCTAAAAAAAATCAAAAATATACTCCCTGACAATATCTTAAACAAATTATAACTAATACTCAGATTATTCCTCAAAAAATACAAATTAAATGAGATTCTCTTGTAACATTAAATGATTTTCAAAAATTACTGGGAGATATTAATTGGTTACATCCTAGCCTAGGAATTCCTACTTATAAGCTACAAAATTTATTTCACACCTTGGAAGGCGATCCAGCATTGAATAGTCATGGTGAACTTTCTCCACAGGCGGAACAAGAACTTAAATGGATAGAAAAACATATACATGATGCACAATTGGATCGGATTGAGTCTCTGGATCATTTACGACTTACTGTATTTCATACTCCTCATTCCCCTACTGGATTACTACAACAACAAGATAATCTCATAGAGTGGATATTTTTAGCTCATAAAGCTCAAAAGAAATTACAATCTTATGTACAAAAAAAAGCTGATATTATTATTAAAGGTAGGTTACGATTAAAGCAATTATGTGGTCAGAACCCATATGATCTTATAGTCCCTTTTTCAAACAAAGAAATACAAACTCTTTTTCAACTGGAGGATAACTGGCAAATTGCCTGTGCTCATTATATGGGCAAAATACATAATCACTATCCTTCTGATAAACGTTTACAATTTTTGAAGAAGACTAATTTGATTTTGACAAAAATAGTTCAATCAGATCCTGTTATAGGACCAACCTTTTTTACTGATGCCAATAAAACGGGAAGAGCAGGATATGCTAGCAGTCATGATCAAAAGGTATTACAATCTCCATATGTTTCAGTTCAAAAAGCAGAACTATTTGCTGTAATACTATTGTTACAAGATTATCCAATTGCTCTTAATATAATTACAGACTCTCAGTATGTGGAATTTACAGTTAAAAATATTGAAACCGCTTTTATCCCAAATAATGGATCAGAACTGCACTCTTTATTTTTGCAAATACAACATATAATTAGACTACGTACTGCACCTTTTATATTACTCATACTCGTGCTCATACTCATTTACCCGGCCCATTGGTATATGGAAATGATTTTATTGATACTTTAGTGGGTACTGTACAATTAGCTACAGCAGAACATCACAGATATCATACTAATGCCAGAGGATTGAAACATAAATTTAATCTTACATGGAAATAAGCAAAAAATATTCTCCGTACATGCCCACAATATGCTGCCATTAATCAAACTTGTTTGAATATTGGAGTTAACCCTAAAGGCTTAGCTGCTAATGCTATCTGGCAAATGGATGTAACTCAATATCCTGGTTTTGGAAAGTTAAAATATATTCATTATTCTGTAGATAGCTATTCTCATTTCTCATGGGCAACTCCATTATCTTCTGAAAAAGCCGATGCTGTAATAACGCACTTATTAGAAGCTTTTGCTGTTATGGGAATTCCTGACAGCATAAAAACCGATAATCCTTCTGCATATCACTCTCAAAAATGTCAGACTTTTTGCAACACATAATATACAGCATGTTACAGGTATCCTAGGAAACAGTACGGGACAAGCGGTTATTGAACAACAAAACCGCACTTTGAAAGAAATGCTTATAAAACAAAAAGGGGGAGATGAGGTACAAAGTCCTAGGAAAAGAATACATATTGCTTTATTTACTCTTAATTTTTTTGAGTCACGGAGAAGATGATTTTAGTGCAGCTGACAGACATTGGACAAAAATAAGTACACAAGAACTTAGGCAACCTGTTTTTATATTAAATGAAAATACTAACACTTGGGAACCTGCCGAGGTTCTTCTTTGGGGCCGGGGATATGCTTTTGTTTCTGCAGGAGCTGAATCTTATTGGGTGCCGGCTAAGAAGATAAAGCTTCGGGATGGCAACTAAGCGTAGCTTTGATGTGACGGGGATGACGAAGGGATTTGCGGAGATGGATTTGAGCAAGAGAGCATTCCGTGTGCCATTGGATCGAAAAAAGAAGGCGTCTCCATTGACTTGGGGGCAAGTGAAAAAGTTTGCAGGCATTGCCGAAAATCTTGTTATTTCACAGGGTAAACCCCTCAATAGCACCAATCATTTTGTGGCTATGTTGGCAGTGTTGTCTGCACAGGTAATAAGCGTATCAGCCAATGAGATAAATTGTACTAACCATACTTATTGGACTTACATTCCTAACCCTCCTCTTAACATGGGGGTTACCTGGTGGGATGCCCCAATTCTTGTATATGTAAATGAGTCTGGATGGTTGTCTGGTCCTTTTGATGATAGAGGCCCTTTGAAGCCAGAAGAAGAAGGAAGGATAATTGAAAATTACACGGTGGGTGTTAGTGGACCTCCTATTTGTATGGGAAAGGGAGATCACTGACTTAAAATGAATTATCAGGCATGGTTAAGTGTTGTCAAAAATGAAAGCAAATATCATGGGTTATATCTTTTGAGTGCTTATAGTTTTAAAAGTTCTAATTCCACTCTTAATGAGAATGGTTCCGCACCTTACTTGCCTCCAGGCCAAGTGCCTCTTGTGGATCGATTATCGGATTGGTTCCATTGGACTCGATGCCGAGGAGAAATGGCTCGGGTTCTTGTTAATACTTCTTGGGGAAGTGTCATTGATTGAAGCCCTTTTGGCTCCGCCCAAGAAAAAAAGGGTCTAAAGAATTTACACTGGCATAGAGAGGATAACACAATTTATAGCAATACTATTAATGATACCATAGTAGACATGCTGGAGGGTTTTCTCATCCAGGTCCTCATTTAAATGGATATCCTACACAGAAGGATTTATGAAAGCTTACGGCAGCTTTGGAAAAGATTAATGCTTGGGTAGGACATATGGATAACCGATCTGGAAATTATAGTTTGACTTTTCATAAAAGTGTTACTCGGTATACTCGTAGTTGTATGAAATTACCTTATATATTGTTAAAGGGACCAGCTGAATAGAAAAAGACTCAAGGTATTATAAAGTGTAAAAATTGCTCTCTGTATACCTGCATTAACTCTAGTATATCTTTTAACATATCTACTGAAAGTTTGTATATTTTACGAGCTCGGACAGGTCTTTGGCTTCCTGTCAATCTTGGAAGGGAATGGCAAGAATCTCTTCCTATGGCTGTTTTGCAATATTTAGCTGATGCATTAAAAAGAAGTAAAAGATTTGTAGGAATGTTGATTACAGCTGTCATGGGTATTATAGCCATAACAGCTACTGCTGCAGTAGCTGGAATTGCTTTGGAACAATCTATACAGACTGTTGATTATATAACTGATTGGCATAAAAATTCTAAAATGCTTTGGTCCTCTCAACGACAAATTGATTCGGAGATACATTCGGAAATAACAGACTTACAACAAGCTGTGGTTATGTAGGGGGAGCAACTTGTAAATTTACAAAGACAAATGAAGCTATGTTGTGACTAGAATCAAAGTGCCTTTTGTGTCACTTCGGTTCCATATAATCAATCTGCATTCCCCTGGGCAAAAATAAAAAAGCATTTATTACATCGCAAAAATTTGACAGAAGAAATTGTGAATTTACAAGGGGAAATTCAACAAACTTTTCAGAAGAAATTACAACGACTTAATTCACAAGAAATTTGGTCTAAAATTATTCAAGGATTTAATAAATTAAATCCCATGTCTTAATTACATGCTTTATTTGGTTCTACTGCAGGATTGCTAATGCTCATTATAATAATAATCATATGTTTAATTGTAGCCCGACGTCAAGTAAAAGCTACCCGCCATACAACATCACAACAAGCTGCCGTGTTCTCCTTGATGCTACACAAGCTGTAAAACAAAAAGGGGGAAATGTAGTGGAATAACTGAGGACATGGAAAGGAGATGTGACCCAAGAGCCCACCCCCCCCAGCAAACTGGGGGCTGGCGAATAAGCCAGAACTGTAGACAGTCCTGATTGCTTTGAGCCTCCCTCAGCAAACAGGGGGCCTGTGAATAAGCATTGAGTGCTTTGGGAACTGATCCATGAAATGACCTCAGTATAATCAGAACACAAGGAAACGTCCTTGTGCTACTTTAGTATAATCAGTATGATGGGAACACAAGGAGATGGCCTTGTGCTGCTTGTGGGCTCAAGGGTGAAGCATGGCATGTCTTCAAGAAAGCCTATTGTTGCTTGTCTAATCAATAAAAGTATATGTTGCTGGTTTGGCATTTCTGGAATGTTAAGAAAACAAACCTTAAGATGTAAGCATAGATAATGCTTAAATAAAAGCCGCCACAGCAAGACAGACGGCGCTGTTTTGCCTGAGCGAGTGGTAGCCCTCTACTGCTGTGCTTCTGCACAATTCATCTCGTGTGATGAGCTTACTTTCGGCCCTGTCATAAGAAAAACTACAACAATATGATTTATAACTTTATGACTTTTTTGGAAAACATACTAGCTTATTTTAAACATCTTTATTGGAGTATAATTGCTTTACAATGGTGTGTTAGTTTCTGCTTTACAACAAAATGAATCAGTTATATATATACATATGTTCCCATATCTCTTCCCTCTTGTGTCTCCCTCCCTCCCACCCACCCTATCCCACCCCTCCAGGCGGTCACATAACAAAGTGAATCAGTTATACATATACATATGTTCCCATATCTCTTCCCTCTTGTGTCTCCCTCCCTCCCACCCACCCTATCCCACCCCTCCAGGCGGTCACAAAGCACAGAGCTGATCTCCCTGTGCTCTGCGGCTTCTTCCCACTAGCTATCTACCTTACGTTTGGTAGTGTATATATGTCCATGCCACTATCTCTCTTTGTCCCAGCTTACCCTTCCCCCTCCCTATATCCTCAAGTCCATTCTCTAGTAGGTCTGTGTCTTTATTCCTGTCTTAACTCTAGGTTCTTCATGACATCTTTTTTTTTTCTTAAATTCCATATATATGTGTTAGCATATGGTATTTGTCTTTCTCTTTCTGACTTACTTCACTCTGTATGACAGACTCTAGGTGTATCCATCTCATTACAAAGAGCTCAATTTCGTTTCTTTTTATGGCTGAGTAATATTCCATTGTATATATGTGCCACATCTTCTTTATCCACTCATCCGATGATGGACACTTAGGTTGTTTCCATCTCCAGGCTATTGTAAATAGAGCTGCAATGAATATTTTGGTACAAGACTCTTTTTTGAATTATGGTTTTCTCAGGATATATGCCCAGTAGTGGGATTGCTGGGTCATCTGGTAGTTCTATTTGTAGTTTTCTAAGGAACCTCCATACTTTTCTCCACAGTGGCTGTATCAATTTACATTCCCACCAACAGTGCAAGAGGGTTCCCTTTTCTCCACGCCCTCTCCAGCATTTATTGTTTCTAGATTTTTTTATGATGGCCATTCTGACTGGTGTGAGATGATATCTCATTGTAGTTTTGATTTGCATTTCTCTAATGATTAATGATGTTGAGCATTCTTTCATGAGTTTGTTGGGAGCCTATATATCTTCTTTGGAGAAATGTCTATTTAGATATTGTGCCCATTTTTGGATTGGGTTGTGTGCTTTTTTGTTATTAACCTGCATGTGCTGCTTATAAATTTTGTAGATTAATCCTTTGTCATTTGCTTCATTTGCAAATATTTTCTCCTGTTCTGAAGGTTGTATTTTAGTCTTGTTTATGGTTTCCTTTGCTGTGCAAAAGCTTTGAAGTTTATTAGGTCCCATTTGATTATTTTTGTTTTTATTTCCATTTCTCTAGGAGGTGGGTCAAAAAGGATCCTGCTGTGAGTTATGTTATAGACTGTCCTGCCTCTGTTTTCCTCTAAGAGTTTGATAGTTTCTGGGCTTACATTTAGGTCTTTAATCCATTTTGAGCTTATTTTTGTGTATGGTGTTAGGGAGTTATCTAATCTCATACTTTTACCTGTACCTGTCCTGTTTTGCAAGCAGCACTTATTGAAGAGGCGGTCCTTTCTCCACTGTACATTCCTGCCACCTTTATCAAAGATAAGGTACCCATATGTGCATGGGATTATCTCTGGGCTTTCTATCCTGTTCCAATTATCTATATTTTTATTTTTGTGCCAGTACCATACTATCTTGATTACGCTAGCTTTGTAGCATTGTGTGAAGTCAGGGAGCCTGATTCCTCCAGCTCCGTTTTTCGTTATCAAGATTGCTTTGGCTATTTGGGGTCTTTTGTGTTTCCATACCAATTATGAATTATTTTTTTCTAGTTCTGTGAAAAATGCCAGTGGTACTTTGATAGGGATTGCATTGAATGTGTAGATTGCTTTGGGTAGTAGAGTCATTTTCACAATGTTGATTCTTCCAATCCAAGAACATGGTGTATCTCTCCATCTATTTGTATCATTTTTAATTTCTTTCATCAATATCTTATAATTTTCTGCATACAGGTCTTTTGTCTCCTTAGGTAGGTTTATTCCTAGATATTTTATTATTTTTGTTGCTATGGTAAATGGGAGGTTTTTTTTAATTTCACTTTCAGATATTTCATCATTAGTGTATAGGAACGCCAGAGATTTCTGTGCATTAATTTTGTATCCTGCTACTTTACCATATTCATTGATTAGCTCTAGTAGTTTTCTGGTAGCATCTTTAGGATTCTCTATTTATAGTATCATGTTATCTGCAAACAGTGACAGCTTTACTTCTTCTTTTCCGATTTGGATTCCTTTTATTTCCTTTTCTTCTCTGATTGCTGTAGCTAAAACTTCCAAAACTATGTTGCATAAGAGTGGTGAGAGTGGGCAACCTTGTCTTGTTCCTGACCTTAGTGGAAATGCTTTCAGTTTTTCGCCATTGAGGATGATGTTGGCTGTGGGCTTGTCATATATGGCCTTTATTATGTTGAGGAAAGTTCCCTCTATGCCTACTTTCTGCAGGGTTTTTATCATAAATGGGTGTTGAATTTTGTCAAAAGCTTTCTCTGCATCTATTGAGATGATCATATGGTTTTTCTCCTTCAGTTGTTAATATGGTGTATCACGTTCATTGATTTGTGTATATTGAAGAATCCTTCCTTTCCTGGAATAAACCCCACTTGATAACGTTGTATGATCCATTTAATGTGCTATTGGATTCTGTTTGCTATTGTTTTGTTGAGGATTTTTGCATCTATGTTCATCAGTGATATTGGCCTGTAGTTTTCTCTGTCTGTGACATCCTTTTCTTGTTTTGGTATCAGGGTCATGGTGGCCTTGTAGAATGAGTTTGGGAGTGTTCCTCCCTCTGCTATATTGGAAGAGTTTGAGAAGGATAGGTGTTAGCTCTTCTCTAAATGTTTGACAGAATTCGCCTGTGAAGCCATCTGGTCCTGGGCTTTTATTTGTTGGAACAATTTTAATCACAGTTTCAATTTCTGTGCTTGTGACTGGTCTGTTCATATTTTCTATTTCTTCCTGATTCAGTCTTGGCAGGTTGTGCATTTCTAAGAGTTTGTCCATTTCTTCCAGGTTGTCCATTTTATTGGCATAGAGTTGCTTGTAGTAATCTGTCATGATCTTTTGTATTTCTGCAGTGTCTGTTGTTACTTCTCCTTTTTCATTTCTAATTCTATTGATTTGAGTCTTCTCCCTTTTTTTCTTGATGAGTCTGGCTATTGGTTTATCTATTTTGTTTATCTTCTCAAAGAACTAGCTTTTAGTTTCATTGATCTTTGCTATCATTTCCTTCATTTCTTTTTCATTTATTTCTGATCTGATCTTTATGCTTTCTTTCCTTCTGCTAACTTTGGGGGTTTTTTGTTCTTCTTTCTCTAATTGCTTTAGGTGCAAGGTTAGGTTGTTTATTAGAGATGTTTCCTGTTTCTTAAGGTAGGATTATATTGTTATAAACTTCCCTCTTAGAACTGCTTTTGTTTCATCCCATAGATTTTGGGTCATCATGTCTCCATTGTCATTTGTTTCTAGGTATTTTTTTTTATTTCCTCTTTGATTTCTTCAGTGATCACTTCGTTATTAAATAGTGTATTGTTTAGCCTCCATGTGTTTGTATTTTTTACAGATCATTTCCTGTAATTGATATCTAGACTCATAGCATTGTGTTTGGAAAAAAATACTTGATACAATTTCAATTTTCTTAAATTTTCCAAGGCTTGATTTGTGACCCAGGGTATGATCTATCCTGGAGAATGTTCCATAAGCACTTGAGAAGAATGTGTATTCTGTTGTCTTTGGATGGAATGTCCTATAAATATCAATTAAGTCCATCTTTTTAATGTATCATTTAAAGCTTGCGTTTCCTTCTTTATTTTCATTTTGGATGATCTGTCCATTGGTGAAAGTGGGGTGTTAAATTCCCCTACTATGAATGTGTTACTGTCGATTTCCCCTTTTATGGCTGTTAGTATTTGCCTTATGCATTGAGGTTCTCCTATGTTGGGTGTGTAAATATTTACAATTGTTATATCTTCTTCTTGCATCAATCCCTTTATCTTTATGTAGTGTCCTTCTTTGTCTCTTCTAATAGTCTTTCTTTTAAAGTCTATTTTGTCTGATATGAGAATTGCTACTCCAGCTTTCTTTTAGTTTCCATTTGCGTGAAATATCTCTTTCCATCCCCTCATTTTCAGTCTGTATGTGTCTCTAGGTCTGAAGTGGGTCTCTTGTAGATAGCAAATAGATGGGTCTTGTTTTTGTATCCATTCAGCCAGTCTGTGTCTTTTGGTGGGAGCATTTAGTCCGTTTACATTTAATGTAATTATCAATATGTATGTTCCTATTCCAATTTTCTTAATTGTTTTAGGTTCATTATTGTACGTCTTTTCCTTTTCTTGGGTTCTTGCCTAGAGAAGTTCCTTTAGCAGTTGTTGTGCAGCTGTTTGGTGGTGCTGAGCTCTCTCAGCTTTTGCTTGTCAGTAAAGATTTTAATTTCTCCATCAAATCTGAATGAGATCCTTGCTTGGTATAGTAATCTTGGTTGCAGATTTTTCTCCTTCATCACTTTAAATATGTCCCGCCAGTCCCTTCTGGCTTGCAGAGTTTCTGCTGAAAGGTCAGCTCTTAACCTTATGGGGATTCCCTTGTGTGTTATTTGTGCTCGCACACAGGCTTCTTGGTGGCAGCAGCAGCAACTTTAGCATCTCTTGCCTGTCTCTGGGGCCCACGCTTTTAGCTGTGGCTCGCGCCCATCTCTGGAACTCCTTTAAGCAGCATTCTTAATCCCTTCTCCTCGCACACCAGGAAACAAAGAGGGAAGAAAGAGTCTCTTGCCTCTTCAGCAGGTCTGGACTTTTCCCTGGACTCCTTCCAGGCCAGCCGTGGTGCACTAACCCCCTGCAGGCTGTGTTTACTCCACCAACCCCAGTCCTTTCCCTGTACTCTGACGGAACTCTGAACCTTAGCCCCCAGCCCCTCCACCCCTGCAGGGGAGCAGACAGGCCTCTCGGTCTGGTGAGTGCCAGTCAGCACCGATCCTTTGTGTGGGAATCTCCCCACTTTACCTCCTGCACCCTTGTTTCTGTGCTCTCCTCTGCGGCTCCGAAGCTTTCCCCCTCCGCCACACACAGCCTCCACCCACAAAGGGCCTTCCTAGTGTGTGGAAACCTTTCCTCCTTCACAGCTCCCTCCCACTGGTGCAGGTCCCTTTCCTATCCTTTTGTCTCTGTTTAGTCTTTTTTCTTTTGCCCTACCCAGGTACATGTGGGGGGTTTCTTGTCTTTTGGGAGCTTTGAGTTCTTCTGCCAGCGTTCAGTAGGTGTTCTGTAGGAGCTGTTCCACGTGTAGATGTATTTCTGGTGTATCTGTGGGGAGGAAGGTGATCTCCACGTCTTACTCTTCCACCATCTTCCTGGAAGACCCCCAACATACTAGCTTTAATATTTGTTTTTCAAAACACGTGTTTTCTTATGCTATGACCTAAGAAAAGTTGATAAAGTATACCTTTGTAAACAAAATGGAACATTTATCTATTTTTCTCCACCTAATCCTTCCAGAATTTGGCTTCTCCTACTGGTTGTCCTGTGGATTTGATGGTTTATTACAACTGGATTACAACTAGTTATACTAATCATTGTTTTAATTTGTTCTTTGTTTCCAGATTGTTTATGATGTGTGTATCTCTGCTACACTATGACTTTGCCAATATTACTAGATTCATTACATTTATCCTGTCTATTTTATTATTGTTGTCTCTTACAGTACCTAATGTGTAACCTGGCCTCCAACAAAGTTGACAGCTAAGCATCTTGAGGAAGTCGATCACATTTACCACTCCACATAGAATAGTCATAACAGAGTGATTCTATGTACAGGAAGAAGCAACAAGGGAAAATATCTCCTGGATCATAATAGACTAGTAAGACAAAGGATCCAGAGAATCTTTAATTATCAATAGGGCCTAATCTGGAAATTAGCACATGGAGTGGAATATCAACAAGAATTTTTGCCTGATCTGGGATCAGACTCCCAACACCATCATGAACTGCCTCCTAAACATTGGTCGAATTTTGGACCAAGAGGAGGAACTGAGAAATGGAATATTGCCTGCCATATCAGAAAACAAAGGATGTCACAGTCATTGGTGATTGCAGCCACTACCGATGGTGAGCTAGTGAGCCCCGAGGAAACTCAGGATGTGATAAAACAGGATACTGGCCCCAGATAGCTGAGGTGAATATCAAAGGAATGATTTCAGTGACCCCAAACTATTGCATCTTCCCATATATAGGAAAAAGCTGAATTCCTTAGCTTGAGATTTCTAGTATTCGTTGATTAAAAATTATATTTTGACTTTCAGACTATCTGCCCTTTGTTGCAAAACTCCTATATAGCCTGGCTACCCCCTCGCCTCCTTGGAGCAGTTCTTTCATGATTACTTGAGATGCTGCCTCCAGGGCTTCAAGTCCTAAAATTTTCTGCTGAGTAAAACATCTCTCAACTTTTAGACTGTGTATTTAATATTTTAGTCAACAACACCATACAAAAAATAAACTCAAAATGGATTGAAGACCTAAATTTGAGACCGGATACTATAAAAATCTTATAGGATGAGTACATCCCATTTGTTTATTTTTGTTTTTTATTTCTATTGCCTTGGGAGACTGACCTAAGAAAACATTGGTACAATTTATGTCAGAGAATGTTTTGCCTATGATGTCTTCTAGGGGTTTTATGGTGTCTTGTCTTATGTTTAAGTCTTTAAGCCATTTTGTGTTTATTTTGGTGCATGGTGTGAGGGTGTGTTCTAACTTCATTACTTTATGTGCAGCTGTCCAACTTTTCCAGCACCACTTGCTGAAGAGACTGTTTTTTTCCCATTCTATATGCCTTCCACCTTTGTTGAAGATTAATTGACCATAGGTGTGTGCGTTTATTTCTGGGCTTTCTATTATGTTCCATTGATCCATATGCCTGTTTTTGTACCAATACCACATTGTTTTGATTACTGTAGCTTTGCTCTATTGTCTGAAGTCTGGGATAGTTATGCCTCTGCTTTGTTTTTGTTGTTTTCCCCTCAGGATTACTCTAGCAATTCTGGGTTTTTATGGTTACATATAAAGTTTTGGATTATTTGTTCTAGTTCTGTGAAAAAATGCAATGGGTAATTTAATAGGGATCACATTAAATCTGTAGATTGCTTCAGGTAGTATTGTCATTTTAAAATATTAATTCTTCTAATCCAAGAGCATGAGATATTTTTCCATTTCTTTAAATCATCTTCAATTTCCCTTATCAATTTCCCTTCTCAGCATATAAGTCTTTCACCTCTTTGGTCAGGTTTATTCCTAGGTATTTTATTTAATTTTTTATTTTTTGGTGTGATTTTAAAAGGTACTGTTTTCTTACATTCCCTTTCTGATATTTCATTGTTAGTTTGAAGGAATGCAACCAAATTCTGAATGTTAATCTTGTAACCTGCTACTTTGCTGAATTCATTTATTAGATCTAGTACTTTTTGAGTGGAGTCCTTAGTGATTTCTATATATAACATCATGTTATCTGCATATAGTGACAGTTTTATCTCTTCCCTTCCAATTTGGATAATTTTATTTCTTTTTCTTGTATGATTGTTGAGGCTAGGACTTCCAATACTATGTTGAATAGAAGTGGTGAGAGTGGGCATACTTGTCTTCTTCCAGATTTTAGTGGGAAGGCTTTTAGCTTTTCACTATTGAGTATCATATTGTCTGTGGGTTTATCATAAATGGTTTTTATTATGTTGAGATATGTTTCCTCTATTCCCACTTTGAGAAGTTTTATTTTTATCATGAATGAATGTTGAATTTTGTCAAATGTTTTTTTCTGCATCTATTGAGATGATCATGTGGTTTTTGACTTTTCTTTTGTTAATGTGATGTGTTACATTGATTGATTTGCATATATTGAACCATCCTTGTGAAGCAGGGATGAATCTCACTTGGTCATGGTGTATGCTCTTTTTAATGTGTTGTTGGATTTGGTTTGATAATATTTTGTCAAGAATATTTGCAAATATATTCATCAAAGATATTGGCCTGTAATTTTCTTTTTCTGTTGGTGTCTTTGCCTGGTTTTTGTATCAGGGTGATTGTGGCTTCATAGAATGTCTTTGAGAGTGTTCCCTCCTCTTCAGTCTTTTGCAAGAGTTTGAGAAGAATCAGTATAAGTTCTTTGTATGACTGGTAGAATTTGCAGTGAATCCATCTGGTCCTGGATTTTTTTTTTTGTAGGTATTTTTTTTTTACAGATTCTATTTCACTTCTAGTGATCAGTCTGTTCATATTATCTATTTCTTCTTGATTCAATTGTGGTGGTCTGTGTTTCTAGAAAGTTGTCCATTTCTTCTAGGTTGTCAAATTTGTTGGCATATAATTGTTTATGGTATTCTTGTATGGTTTTTTTTTTTTGTAATTTTGCAGTATCAGTTGAGATTTCTCCTTTTTCATTTATTATTTTGTTTATTTGTGTTCTCTCTCTTTTCTTCTTGGTGAGCCTGGCCAGAGATTTGTTAATTTTGTTTACCCTGTCAAAGAACCAACTCTTGGTTTTGTTGATTTTTTCTATTGTTTTTTAATCTCTATTTTATTTATTTCCTCCATGATCTTTATTATTTCCTTCCTTTTGCTAACTTTAGGTTTTGTTTGTTCTTTTTTTAATTCTTTTAGTAGGTTGTAGGCTAGGTTATTTACTTGAGATTTTTCTTGTTTTTAATGAAGGCCTGTATCACTATAAACTTCCCTCTAAGAACTCCCTCTGCTGTGTCCCATAGATTTTGGATGGTTGTGTTTTCATTGTCATTTGTCTCAAGGAACTTTTAAATTTCCTTGTTGATTTCCTTGTTCACCCATTGGTTTTTTAGTAGCATGTTATTTAGTCTCAATGTAATCATTCTTTTTTTCTCTTTCTTTTCCTGTTGTTGATTTCTAGTTTCATGCCATTGTGGTCCAAGAAGATGCTTGAAATAATTTCTATACTCTTAAATTTGTTGAGGTTAGTTTTGTGCCCTAGGATGTGGTCAGTCCTAGAGAATGTTCCATGTGCACTTGAAAAGAATGTATATTCAGTTTTTTTTTTTTTTTGGATGTAGTGGCCTGAAAATATCAATTAAGTCTAACTGTTCTATTGTATAATTTAGGACCTCTGTTGCCTTATTAATGCTCTGTCTTGAAGATATATCCATTGACATGATTGGGATGTTAAAGTCTCCTACTATTATTGTATTCCTATTGATTTCTCCCTTTATGTCTGTTAGTATGTTTTTTGTATTTGGGTGCTCCTATAATAGATGCATATATGTTGATGAGTGTAAAATCCTCTTTTTGTATTGATCCTTTTATTGTTATATAGTGTGCTTCATTATCTTTCTTTATAGCCTTTGCTTTAAAATCTATTTTGTGTGATATGAGTATTGCAACAACCATGTTATTTTCATTTCTTTTTACATGAAATATCTTTTTCCATCCCCTCACTTTCGATCTCTGTGTGTCCTTTGCCCTAAGGTGGGTCTCTTGTAAGCAGCATATTGTAGGCTCTTGTTTTTTATTCCAGTCTGACACTCTATGTCTTTTGATTGGGGCATTCAATCGATTGACATTTAAGGTAATTACTGATACATATGTATTTATTGCCATTTCAAACATTCTTTACCAGTTGATCCTTTGTTTCTTCTTTGATCCTTTCTTTTTCTTTTTGTGATTTGAAGATTCCATTTTATGCTCATGTTCTCTTTGTTTAGGTTTTCATGAATAAACAAATGGGACGTAATCAATTTTACAAGCTTTTTCACAGCAAAAGAAATGATAAACAAAAAGAAAGACAACCTATGGAATGGGAAAAAATATTTGCAAATGATGTGATAGACAAAGGCTTAATCTCCAAAATATACAAAGAGCTCATACCAGTCAACAACAAAACAAACAAATAACCCAGTCAAAAAAAAGGACAGAAGACCTTAATAGACATTTCTCCAAAGAAGACATACAGATGGCCAGTAGGCAAATGAAAAGATGCTCAACGTTACTAATTATTAGAGAAAAGTAAATCAAAACTACAATGAGGTACCACCTCAAACCAGTTAGAATGGCCATCATTAAACAGTGTACAATAACAAATGTTGGAGAAGACATGGAGAAAAGGAATCTTCCTACATTGTTGGTGGGAATGTAAGTAGGTACAGCCACTATGGAAAACAGTACAGAGGTTCCTCAGAAGACTAAAAATAGAATTAATATATGATCCAGCACCCCACTACTTGGAATATACCCACACAAAACTATAATTTAAAAAGATACATGTGCCCATATGTTCACAGCTGCACTGTTCACAATAACCAAAATCTGGAAACAACCTAAATGTCCAGCAACAGATGAATGAATAGCACACGGTCAATATGGTGGAGTAGGGGGACCCAGAGTTTGCATATCCTCCCAACTAAGGCACCTATCAGACGCTGGTGGGGGACCTCTGTCACCTAAGTGGATGGGAGGAATCACAGCATGACCAGATAAGACATAGGGTAGAAGGAGGGGATAAGAAAAATGGAGGCAGGAAATGACCAGCATCCCTGAGGGATGAATGGGTAAGTGGAGAGCTTCCTATACTCAGAGTGGCCCTCTCATGGTGTGGGGATTAGTGGGGACAGGGAGACACCTTCAGGAGATTGAGGGATTGGAGGGTAATGCGGCCAATGTCTCCCCCACCAGCTTGGGCCTTGACAAGTCTGCTGGGGTTCCAGGTCTAAACCTACACCCTCTGGAGCTCTTTCTAGCTCAGCAGGTCCTGGGGGCATGGAGGGAGGTAGGAGGGTAGGAAAAGAGGAAGCAGGATGGGACCAGTGCCCCTGAGGAGAGGTGGGTCTAGGGGAGGTGTTCCCATGCTTGGAGGGGTCCACTCACCATTAGGGGATGAGCGGGGACAGGGAGAGACCTTTGGGGGTTCAGTGTATCAGATGGGAATGCGGCCAGCATCTCCCCTGCTGCTCAGGACCCGGTAAGCCTGCTGAAGTCCTGGGCCTGAATCTCCACACTCAGGGAACCCTCTGGCCATGTGGGTCTTGAGCCTAAGCCCTCCCACAACCCCACCCCCTGCTACAAGGACTATTTCCAGCCACATGGGACTTGACCCTAAGCGCCGCACCTCCCTGGCACTGTGGCCTTTCTGGCTTTTTTTTTTTTTTTTGCTGTTGTCACTCTGTTTTTCTTTCTTGTTGCTGTTTCATTTTTTTAATATATATTTTTATAATTTTATTTTATATTTTATTCTTTCTTATTGTTCTTCTCCATTTTGTTTGTTACCTTTTTTAATGTTTTGTTTTTGCTGCACCATGTGGCTTGGGGGTCTTTGTTCCCAGGCCAAAGGTTGGGTCTGAGCTCCTGTTGTTGGAGTGCTGAATCCAAACTACTAGACTAATAAGGAATGTCAGATTTCAGGGAACATTAATCAATTTGGGCTTTCCTGGAGGTCTTCCTCTCAACACCAAGGACTGGGATCTAGCCAAAGTCCTGCAAACTCCAGTGTTGGACACTCCAGGCTGAACAACCAGCAAGACATGAGCACAGTCAATCCCATTAAAAAATGAGATGACACAAACATATGTTACAGATGAAAGAACAAGGTAAAAACCCAAATAAATGAAGAGGAAATAGGCAACCTACCTGAAAAAGAATTCAGAGTAATGAGAGTAAAGATGATTCAAAATCTCAGAAAGAAAATGGGTGCATGGATCGAGAAAATAGAAGAAATGTTTCACAAGGACATAGAAGAATTAAAGAAAAAACAAAAAATTATGAACAACACAATAACTGAAATTAAAAAAAAAAGCTGGAAGGAATCAATAGCAGAATGAATGAGACAGAGAATGAATAAATGAGCTGGAAGATAGAATGGTGGAAATAGCTGTCAAGGAGAAAAATAAAGAAAAAAGAATGAAAAGAAATGAGGACAGTCTCAGACACATCTGGGACATTAAACACATCAGCATTCAAATTATAGGAGTCCCAAACAGAAGAAAAGAGAAAGGGTCTGAGAAAATATCTGAAGAGATGATGGTCAAAAACATCCCTAACATGAAAAAGGAAATAGCCATACAAGTTCAGGAAATAAAAAGAGTCCCATACAAGATAAACCAAAGGAGAAACACACTGAGACCTATATTAATCAAACTAGCAAATCAAATATAAAGAAAAAAATATTAAAATCAGTAAGGGAAAAGCAACAAATAACATACAAGGGAATCCCCACAAGATTATAAGCTGATTGTTCAGCAGAAACTCTGCAAGCCAGATGGGAGTGACAGGATCTACTAAAAGTGATGAAAGGCAAAAACATACAACCAAGCTTACTCTACCCAGCAATGACCTCATTCAGATTTGATGGAGAAATCAAAAGCTTTAGAGACAAGCAGAAGCTAAGAGAATTCAGGAGCACCAAACCAGCTTTACAACAAATGCTACAGGAACTACTTTGAGGGGGGGGGAACACAAGACAAGAAAAAGAACCAAGCAAACAAACAACAAACGAAAAACAATGAAGAAAATGGTAATAGGAACATACATAGCGATAATTACCTTGAATTTAATTGGATTAAATGCTCCAACCAAAAGACGCACCCTGGATGAATAGACACAAAAACAAGAACCGAATATATGCTGTCTACAAGAGACCCACTTCAGACCTAGAAAAACATACAGATTGAAAGTGAGGGGATGGAAAAAAGATATTCCATGAAAATGGAAATCAAAAGAAAGGAGTGGGATATGGAGGGTGGGAGGGAGTCTCAAGAGGGAGGGGGTATGGGGTTATAGGTATACATATGGCTGATTCACTTTGTTGTACAGCAGAAACGAACACAACATTGTAAAGAAATTATACTCCAATAAAGATGTAAAAAAAAAAATAAAGCTGGAGTTGCAATACTCATATCAGGCAAAATAGACTTTAAAATAAATACTGTTATAAGAGACAAGGAAAGAAACAACAGAATGATCAAGGGATCAATCCCAGAAGAAGACATTACAATTGTAAATATTTATGCATCCAACATAGGAGCACCACAATACATAAGGCAAATGCTAACAGCCATAAAAGGGGAAATTGACAGTAACACAATAATAGTGGGGAACTTTAACACTCCACTTTACACCAAAGGACAGATCATCCAGACAGAAAATAAATAAGGAAACACAACCTTTACATGTCAAAATAGACCAAATAGACTTAACTGATAATCATAGGACAACCCACCTAAAAGTGTCAGAATACAATTTCTTCTCAAGTAAACACACAGCATTCTCCAGGAGAGATCACATCTTTGGTCACAAATCTAGCCTCAGTAAATTTAAGAAAATTGAAATCTCATCAACTATCATTTCTGACCACAATGCGAAGAGATTAGAAATCAATTACAAGAAAAAGAAACTGTAAAAAACACAAACACATGAAGGTTAAACAATACACTACTAAATAACAAAGAGAGCAAAGAAGAAATCAAACAGGAATTTAAAAATACATAGAAACAAATGACAATGAAAACAAGATGACACCAAATGCCCACCTTAAGAAGCAGGAAACATCTCAAATAAACAACTTAACCTTGCACCTCAATCAATTAGAGAAAGAAGAACAAAAAACCCCCAGAGTTAGCAGAAGGAAAGAAATCATAAAAATCAGATCAGAAATAAATGAAAAAGAAATGAAGGAAACAATAGCAAAGATCAATAAAACTAAAAGCTGGTTCTTTGAGAAGATAAACAAAATAGATAAACCATTAGCCAGACTCATCAAGAAAAAAAGGGAGAAGACTCAAATCAATAGAATCAGAAATGAAAAAGGAGAAGTAACAACTGACACTGCAGAAATAAAAAAAATCATGAGGGATTACTACAAGCAACTCTATGCCAATAAAATGGACAATCTGGAAGAAATGGACAAATTCTTAGAAATGCACAAACTGCCAAGACTGAATCAGGAAGAAATAGAAAATATGAACAGACCAATCACAAACACTGAAATTGAAACTGTGATTAAAAATCTTCCAACAAACAAAAGCCCAGGACCAGATGGCTTCACAGGCGAATTCTATCAAACATTTAGAGAAGAGCTAACACCTATTCTTCTCAAACTCTTCCAAAATATAGCAGAGGGAGGAACACTCCCAAACTCATTCTACGAGGCCACCATCACCTTGATACCAAAACCAGACAAGGATGTCACAAAGAAAGAAAACTACAGGCCAATATCACTGATGAACATAGATGCAAAAATCCTCAACAAAATACTAGCAAACAGAATCCAACAGCACATTAAAAGGATCATACACCATGATCAAGTGGGGTTTATTCCAGGAATGCAAGGATTCTTCAATATACGCAAATCTATCAATGTGATTAACCATATTAACAAATTGAAGGAGAAAAACCATATGATCATCTCAATAGATGCAGAGAAAGCTTTTGACAAAATTCAACACCCATTTATGATAAAAACCCTGCAGAAAGTAGGTGTAGAGGGAACTTTCCTCAATATAATAAAGGCCGTATATGACAAGCCCACAGCCAACATCATCCTCAATGGCGAAAAACTGAAAGCATTTCCACTAAGGTCAGGAACAAGACAAGGTTGCCCACTCTCACCACTCTTATTCAACATAGTTTTGGAAGTTTTAGCCACAGCAATCAGAGAAGAAAAGGAAATAAAAGGAATCCAAATCGGAAAAGAAGAAGTAAAGCTGTCACTGTTTGCAGATGACATGATACTATACATAGAGAATCCTAAAGATGCTACCAGAAAACTACTAGAGCTAATCAATGAATTTGGTAAAGTAGCAGGATACAAAATTAATGCACAGAAATCTCTGGCATTCCTATATACTAACGATGAAAAATCTGAAAGTGAAATCAAGAAAACACTCCCATTTACCATTGCAACAAAAAGAATAAAATATCTAGGAATAAACCTACCTAAGGAGACAAAAGACCTGTATGCAGAAAATTATAAGACACTGATGAAAGAAATTAAAGATGATACAAACAGATGGAGAGATATACCATGTTCTTGGATTGGAAGAATCAACATTGTGAAAATGACTCTACTCCCCAAAGCAATCTATAGATTCAATGCAATCCCTATCAAACTACCACTGGCATTTTTCACAGAACTAGAACAAAAAATTTCACAATTTGTATGGAAACACAAAAGACCCCGAATAGCCAAAGCAATCTTGAGAACAAAAAATGGAGCTGGAGGAATCAGGCTGCCTGACTTCAGACTATACTACAAAGCTACAGTAATCAAGACAGTATGGTACTGGCACAAAAACAGAAAGATAGATCAATGGAATAGGATAGAAAGCCCAGAGATAAACCCATGCACATATGGTCACCTTATCTTTGATAAAGGTGGCAGGAATATACAGTGGAGAAAGGACAGCCCCTTCAATAAGTGGTGCTGGGAAAACTGGACAGGTACATGTAAAAGTATGAGATTAGATCACTCCCTAACACCATACACAAAAATAAGCTCAAAATGGATTAAAGACCTAAATGTAAGGCCAGAAACTATCAAACTCTTAGAGGAAAACATAGGCAGAACACTCTATGACATAAATCACAGCAAGATCCTTCTTGACCCATCTCCTAGAGTAATGGAGATAAAAACAAAAATAAACAAATGGGACCTAATGAAACTTCAAAGCTTTTGCACAGCAAAGGAAACCATAAACAAGACCAAAAGACAGCCCTCAGAATGGGAGAAAATATTTGCAAATGAATCAACTGACAAAGGATTAATCTCTAAAATTTACAGGCAGCTCATGCAGCTCAATAACAAAAAAATAAACAACCCAATCCAAAAATGGGCAGAAGACCTAAATAGACATTTCTCCAAAGAAGATATACAGACTGCCAACAAACACATGAAAGAATGCTCACTAACAAACATAAGGTAGATAGCCAGTGGGAAGCAGCCGCATGACACAGGGATACTGGCTCGGTTCTTTGTGGCTGCCTGGGGGGGTGGGATAGGGAGGGTGGGAGGGAGGGAGACAAAGAGGGAAGAGATATGGGAACATTTGTATATGTATAACTGATTCACTTTGTTATAAAGCAGAAACTAACACACCATTGTAAAGCAATTATACCCCAATAAAGATGTTAAAAAAAAAAAAAGATGACACCAAATGTATGGGATGCAGCAAAAGCAGTTCTAAGAGAGAAGTTTATAGCAATTAAATCTAACGTCAAGAAACAAGAAGAATCCCCAATAAGCAATCTAACCTCGAAACTAAAGCAGCTAGAGAAAGAAGAACAAAAGAACACCAAAGTTAGTAAATGGAAAGAAATCATAAAGTTAAGTGCTGAAATAAATGAAATGGAAACAAAGAAAACAATAGCAAAGATCAATAAAACTAAAAGTTGGTTCTCTGAAAAAATAAAATTGACAAACATTTAGCAGACTCATCAAGAAAAAAGGGAGAGGATTCAACTCAATAAAATTAGAAATGAAGAAGGAGAAGTTACAACTGACACTGCAGAAATACAAAGGATCATAAGAGACTACTACAAGCAACTATATGCCAATAAAATGGACAACCAGGAAGAAATGGACAAATTCTTAGCAAAGTGCAACCTTCAATGACAGAACCAGGAAGAAATAGAAAATACAAACAGACAATCACAAGTAATGAACTTGAAACTGAGATTAAAAATCTTCAAACAAACAAAAGTCCAAGACCAGATTGCTTCACAGGTGAATTATGTAATTTAGAAAAGAGCTAACACTTATCCTCTCAAAAGCTCCCAAAAACCTGCAGAGTGTGGAAAACTCCAAAACTCCTTCAATGAGGCCACCATCAACCTAATACCAAAATCAGACAAAGATATCACAAAAAAAGAAAATTACAGACCACTATCACTGATGAACATAGACACAAAAATTCTCAAAAAATATAGTTGCAAACAGAATACAACAACACATTAAAAGGACCATACACCATGATCAAGTGGGATTTATCCCAGGGATGCAAGGATTCTTCAATATATGCCAATCAAACAATGTGATACACCATATTTACAAACTGAAGAATAAAAATGTATGGTTATTTCAATAGGTGCAGAAAAATCTTGTGACAAAATTCAACACCCATTTATGATAAAAAGTATCCAGAATGTGTCATAGAGTGAACCTGCCTCAACATAATAAAGAACATGTATAACAAACCCAGAGCAAACAGCATTCTCAATGGTGAAAAACTGAAAGCATTTCCTCTAAGATCAGGAGCAAGACAAGGATGTCCACTCTTGCAACTATTATTCAACATAGTTTTGGAAGTCCTAGCCAAGGCAAGCACAGACGAAAAATAAATAAAAGCAAGCCAAATTGGAAAAGAATTAGTAAACTGTCACTGTTTGCAGATGATATGATACTATACATAGAGAATCCTAAAGATGCCACCAGATAGTTACTAGTGCTAATCAATGCATTTGGTAAAGTTGCAGGACACAAAATTAATGCACATAAATCTCTTGCATTCCTATACACTAACAACAAAATATCAGAAAGAGAAATTTAGCAAACAATCCCATTTTTCATTGCAACAAAGAGAAATATTACCTAGGAATACACCTACCTAAGGATGCAAAAGAACTGTTTTCAGAAAACTATAAGATACTGATGAAAGAAATCAAAGATAACACAGACAGACGGAGAGATATATCATGTTCTTGGATTGGAAAAATCAATATTGTGAAAATGACTGTACTACCGAAAGCAATCTACAGATTCAGTGCAACCCGTATTAAATTACCAATGATATTTTTCACAGAATTACAACAAAAAATTTTAAAATTTGCATGGAAACACAAAGACTTCAAATAGCCAAAGCTATCTTGAGAAAATAAAAGAAATAGAGCTGGAGGAATTAGGCTTCCCAAATTCAGACTATACTACAAAGCTACAGAAATCAATAAAGTATGGCATTGGCACAAAAAGAGAAATATAGATCACTGGTACAGGATAGAATGCCAAGAGATAAAATCACCCACCCATGGTCACCTAATCTATGACAAAGGAGGCAAGAATATACAATGGAGAAAAGACAGTCGCTTCAATAAGTGGTGCTGGGAAAACTGGACAGCTACATGTAAAATAATGAAATTAGAACATTACCTAACACCATACACAAAAATTAACTCAAAATAGATTAAAGACCTAAATGTAAGACTGGACACTATAAAACTCTTAGAGGAAAACACTCTTTAACATAAATCACAGCAAGACCATTTTTGCCCACCTCCTAGAGTAATGAAAATAAAAATAAACAAATGAGACCTAATTAACTTAAAAGCTTCTTCACAGCAAAGGAAACCATAAACAAGATGGAAAAACAACCCTCAGCCTGGGGGAAAATATTTGCAAATGAAACAACTGCCAAAAGATTAATCTCCAAAATATACAAACAGCTCATGCAGCTCAATATCAAAAGAAAAAATAACCCAATCAAAAAATGGGCTGAAGACCTCAATACTCATTTCTGCAAAGGAGAGATGCAGATAGCCAAGACACACATGAAAAGATGCTCAACGTCACTGATTATTAGAGAAATGCAAATCAAAACTACAGTGAGGTAGTTTTGACCTCACACTGGTCAGAATGGTTGTCATCAAAAAATCTACAAACAATAAAGGCTGGAGAGAGTGTGGATAAAAGGGAACCCTCTTGCAATGTTGGTGCAAATGTAAATTGACACAACCACTATGGGGAACAGTATTGAAGTTCCTTAAAAATCTAGACATAGAACTACCATATGACCCAGAAATCCCACTATTGGGCATGCACCCTGAGAAAATCATGATTAAAAAAACACATGCACCCCAAAGTTCATTGCATCAATATTTACAATCGCCAGGACATGGAAACAATCTGAATGTCCACCAACAGATGAATGGATAAAGAACATGTTGTACATATATACAATGGAATATTACTCAGCCATATAATGGAGCAAAATTGGGTCATTTGTAGAGATGTGGATGGAACTAGAGTCTGTCATATGGAGCAAAGTACGTCAGAAAGAGAAAATCAAATATCATATATTAAAGCATATATGTGGAATCCAGAAAAAATGTACAGATGAACCTATTTTCAGGACAGGAATAAACAAGCAGACATAGAGAACAGACATACAGACATGGAGGCGGGAATGGGATGGTGGGATGAACTGGGTGATTAGAATTGACATATATACACTACCATGTGTTAAATAGAAAGCTAGTGGGAAACTGCTGTATAGCACTGGGAGCCAAGCTTGCTGCTCTGTGATTACCTAGATGGGTAGGATGGAGTGTGGTGGGATGGAGGTCCAAGTGGGAGAGGATATATGTATACCTATAGCTGATTCACTTCATAGTACAGCAGAAAATAACACAACAGTGTAAAGCAATTATACTCCAATAAAAAAAAAAAACAGATGAATGGATAAACATATGGTACATATATCCAGTGGAATACTACTCAGTCAAAAAAAAGAATGAAATAATGCCATTACAGCAACATGGATGCAACTGGATATTATCATACTGAGTGAATTAAGTCAGAAAGAGAAAGACAAATACCATACAATATCACTTATATGTGGAATCTATAATATAGCACAAATGCACCTATCTACAAAACAGAAACAGACTCACATAGAGAACAGACTTGTGCTTTCCAAGAGGGAGGAGGAGGAAGATGGATTGATTGGAAGTTTGGGGTTGGTAGATGGAAACTATTACATTTAGAATGGCTAAACAACAAGGTCCTAATGTATAGCACAGGGAATTATATTCAAAATTATATTCAATATCCTGTGACAAACCATAATGGAAAACAACATAAAAATGTATATATGTGTATAAAAGAGGTACATTTCTGTAGAGCAGAGATTGACACAACATTGTAAATCAACTATACTTCAATATAAAAATAAGAATGTTAATCTTAAAAAAATCTTAGAGGAAAACATAGGCAGAATACTCTTTGACATAAATCGTGGTAATATCTTTTTTGATCTGTCTCCTTGACTAAGGTAAATAAAAACTAAAAAATATAGAACATAAGTAAACTCAAAAGTTTTTGCAGAGGAAAGGAAATCATAAACAAAACAAAAAGATAATCTACAGAATGGGAGAAAATATTTGTGAACCATGCAACAAAGAAGGGATTAATCTCCAAAATTTACAAACAGCTCATGTGGCTCAATATCCAAAAACAAAGAACCAAATCAAAAAATGGGCAGAAGACCTCAATAGACATTCTCTGAAGAATTCATACATATCGACAAAAGGCACATGAAAAGGTGCTCAAAATCACTAATTAGAGAAATGCAAATCAATTTTCTACACATGGAAGGAATTACAAAACAGAAGAGAGTCTCTCATTTAGAAAACAAAC